>NW_022680586.1:0-355364 GCF_009764315.1 Trachypithecus francoisi | reverse complement strand
AGATATCACGACTGAGATTCCACAAAATCACTGCTAGCAAACTCCTCCATGAAAGAGTGGTGTAACACTGTGGAATGAATTCACACATCACGAAGCAGTTTCTCAGAAAGCTTCATTTCGGTTTTTCTCAGAAGATATTTCCGTTGCCCTTCTCTTCAAACCCATCCGAAATATCAGTTCTCAGAATCCACGAAAATCCTACTAGCAAACGGCTAAACAAAATAGTGGTGTAACTCTGTGAGCTGAAGTTACATATCAGGAAGCAATTTCTCAGAAAGTTTCTTTCAGGTTTTTATCTGAGGATATTTCCTTTCTCACTGTCAGCTGCATAGCACTAAGAAGTATCTTATTGCAGATTTGAAGAAAACTGTGTTAGCAAACTGATTCCTGAAGAGAAAAGGGTAATTGTGTGAGTTGCATTCACATATCGCAATGCAGTTTCTCTGAACACTTCTTTCCAGTTTTTATCTGAGGATATTTCCTTTTTCAACATAGCCTCAATGAGATCCCCCAATATCACTTTGCACAATCTACGAAAATGTGTTAGCAAACTGCTACTAGAAGGGAAAGGTGAAATTCTGCATGATGAATTCACACATCAGGAAGCAATTTCTCAGAAAGTTTTTTTCTAGTTGTTATCTGAGAATATTTCCATTTCCACCATAGGCCTCAATGCGCTCCCAAATATCACTTTGCAGATAAAACGTCAAGAGTGTTGGAAAGCTGCTTCATGAAAACTAGGTTGTAATTCTGTGAGATGAATTTGCATATCACAAAGAAGTTCCTCAGAAAGCTCCTTTCTAGTTTTTATTTGAAGATAATTCCTTTGTCACCGTAAGCTTCACTGTGCTAGGAAATATCCCAATGTAGATTTCAATAAAACACTGTTAGCCAACGAATCCATGGAAAGGAAAGTGTAACTCTGTGAGTTGGATTCACATGTCACAATGCAGATTCTCAGAACGCTTCTTTCCAGTTTTTATCTGAGGATATTTCTTTTTTCATCATAGCCCTCTATGGGCTCCCAATTATCACTCTGCCAATTCCACAAAAACAGTCTTACTGCACGTCTTCATGAGGAGAAAGGTGTGACTCTGTGAGATGAATTCACAGATCACAAAGAAGTTTCTCAGACAGCTTTTTCCTCATTTTTATCGGAGGATACTTCCTTTGGCCCTATAGTCTTCAGTGGTTTCCGAAATATCAGTTCTCAGATTCCAAAAAAGCAGGGCTAGTGAACGGCTCCAAGAAATACCAGTGTATCTTAGTGAGTTGAATTCACAAGGCACAAAGCAGTTTCTCAGAAAGCTTCATTCCAGTTTTTCTCTGAGGGTATTTCCTTTCCCTTGAACTCTTCAAATCCATCCGAAATATCAGTTCTCAGAATCCATAAAAGAGCTGCTAGCAAACGGCTGCACGAAATAGTGGTATAACTCTGTTAGGTGAAGTCACATATTGGGAAGCAATTTCTCAGAAAGCTTCTTTCACCTTTTTATCTGAGGATATTTCCATTCTCACTGTAAGCTGCATATCGATAAGAAGAATCCCATTGCAGATTTTCATAAAACTGTGTTAGGAAACTGATCTCTGAAGAGAAAAGGGCAACTGTGTGGGTTGCATTCACACATCGCATTGCAGCTTTTCTGAACGCTTCTTTCCAGTTTTTATCTGGCGATATTAACTTTCTCACCATAGTCATCAATGGGCTCTCAAACACCACTTTGCAGATTTCACGACAACAGTGTTAGCAAACTGCCTCATGAGGACTAGGTTGCAACACTGGGAAATGAATTCAGATACCACAAAGAAGTTTCTAACAAACTTCTATCAAGGTTTTAATTGAGGATGTTTCCTCTATCGGTGTAGGCTTCAATGCGATCCAATGTAGCACTTCTCAGGTTCCTCCAAGGCAGTCTTGTTCGACTCCTTCATAAAACGTAAGTGTAACTCTGTGAGTTATATTCGCACCTCACAAAGAAGTTTTTGAGAGAGCTTCTTTCTATTTTTTATATGAGGATATGTCCTTTGTCCCCATAAGATTCTTAGCACTAAGAAGTATCCCACTGCAGATTTCAAGAAAACTTTGTTAGCAAACTGATCCCTGAAGAGAAAAGGCTAACTGTTTGAGTTGCATTCATATATCGCAATGCAGTTTCTCTGAACAATTCTTTCCAGTATTTATCTGAGGATATTTCCTTTTCCACCACAGGCCTCAATGTGCTCCCAAAGATCACCTTGCAGATTCCACGACAACAGTGTTAGCAAACTGCTTCATGAAGACCAGGTTGTAACTCTGTGAGACGAATTCACAGACCACAAAAAAGTTTCTCAGAAAGCTCCTTTCTAGTTTTTATTTGAGGATGTTTCCTTTGTCACTGTAAGCTTCATGGTGCTAAGAAATATCCCAATGTAGATTTCAAGAAAACACTGTGAGCAAACGGATCCATTGAAAGGAAAGTGTAACTCTGTGAGTTGCATTCACATGTCACAATGCAGTTTCTCAGAACGCTTCTTTCCTGTATTTATCTGAGGATATTTCCTTTTTCACCATAGGCCTCAAGGCACTCCCAAATATCACTTTGCAGATTCCACAGCAACAGTGTTAGCAAACTGCTTTATGAGGAGAAAGGTGTAACTCTGTGAGAGGAATTGACGTATCACAAAGAACTTTGTCACAAAGCTTCTATCAAGTTTTAAATGGAGTATATTTCCTCTATCAGCATAGGCCTCAATGCGATCCAATGTAGCCCTTCTCAGGTTTCTCAAAGGCAGTCTTATTCGACTGCTCCATGAAACATATGTGTAACTCTGTGAGATGTATTCGCACTTGACAAAGAAGTTTCTGAGAAAGCTTCTTTCTAGTTTTTATCCAAGGACATTTCCTGTGGCACCATAAGCATCATTGCACTAAGAAGTATCCCACTGCAGGTTTCAAGAAAACTGTGTTACCAAACTGATCCCCCAAGGGAAAAGTGTAACTGTGTGAGTTGCATTCACACATCACAATGCAGTTTCTCTGAACGCATCTTTCCAGTCTTTACCTGAGGATATTTCCTTTTTCACCATAGGCTTCAAGGCGCTCCCAAATATCACTTTGCAGATTCAACGACACCAGTGTTAGCAAACTGCTTTATGAGGAGGAATATGTACCTCTGTGAGAGGAATTCACATACCACAAAGAACTTTCTCACAAAGCTTCTATCAAGTTTTTAATGGAGTATATTTCCTCTATCAGCATAGGCCTCAATGCAATCCAATGTAGCCCTTTTCCACCTTAGCCCTCAATGGGTTTCCAAATATCACTTTGCAGCATCCACGAAAACAGTGTTAGCAAACTGCGACTAGAAGAGAAAGGTGAAACTCTGCGTGGTGAATTCACACATCAGAAAACAATTTTTCAGAAAGCTCCTTTCTAGTGATTATCTGAGGATATTGCCTTTCTCACCCTAGGCCTCAATGCGCTCTCAAATATCAATTTGCAGATTCCACGACAACAGTGTTAGCAAACTGATTCATAGAGATGAGGTTGTAACTCTGTGAGATGAATTCATATATGCCAAAGACGTTTCTCACAAAGCTCCTTTCTAGTTTTTATTTCAGTATATATCTTTTGTCTCCTTAAGCTTTATTGCGATAAGAAATATCCCATTGTAGATTTCAAGAAAACACTGTTAGCCAACGGATCCCTGGAAAGGAAAGTGTAACTCTGTGAGTTGCATTCACATGTCACAATGAGTTTCTCAGAACGCTTCTTTCCAGTTTTTATCTGAGGATATTTCCTTTTTCACATTAGTCCTCCATGGGCTCCCAAATATCACTTTGCCAATTCCACGAGAACAGACTTAGCGAATGGCTTCATAAGGAGAAAGGGGTAACTCTGTGAGTTGAATTCACAGACCACAAAGAAGTCTCTCAGAAAGCTTCTTTCTCATTTTCATCGGGGGATATTTCCTTTGGCCCCATAGTCTTCAATGGGATCCGAAATATCAGTTCTCAGATTCCACAAAAGCAGGGCTAGCCAAAGGCTCCAGGAAATATCGGTGTATCTCAGTGAGTTGAATTCACACAGCACAAAGCTGTCTCTCAGAAAGCGTCTTTCTTTCTTGAGCTGAGGTTTTTTGTGTTCTCGGAGCACCACCGTGTGTCTTATTGCAGATTCTGCGAAAACACAGTTAGCAAGCTTCTCCATGAAAACGATGAAGTAACTCTGTGAGCTGAATTCACCCAAAACCAAGGAGTTTCTGAGAGGGCTTCTCTGCAGATTTGTCTGAAGATATTTCATTACTCACCATGGGATTCAACGATATCCATGATATCACTTCTGAGATTCCACAAATCACTGCTAGCAAACTCCTCCTTGAAAGAGTGGTGTAACACTGTGGAATGAATTCACACATCACAAAGCAGTTTCTCAGAACGCTTCATTCCGGTTTTTCCAGAGAATATTTGCTTGGTCCTTCTACTCTTCAAACACATCCGAAATATCAGTTCTCAGAATCCACAAAAAAGCTGCTAGCAAATGGCTGAACGAAATAGTGGTGTCACTCTGTGAGATGAAGTCACATACCAGGAAGCAATTTCTCAGAAAGTTCTTTCACTTTTTTATCTGCGGATATTTCCTTTCTCACTATAAGCTGCATAGCACTAAGAAGTATCCCATTGCAGATTTCAAGAAAACTGTGTTAGCAAACTGATCCCTGAACAGAAAAGGGTAACTGTGTGAGTTGCATTCACACATCACAATACAGTTTCTCTGAACGCTTCTTTCCACTTTTTATCTGAGGATATTTCCTTTTTCACCATAGCCCTCAATCAGCTCCCAAATATCACTTTGCAGAATCCACGCAAACAGTGTTAACAAACTGCTAGTAGCAGGGAAAGGTGAAACTCTGCGTGATGAATTCATACAGCAGAAAGCAATTTCTCAGAAACCTTCATTCTAGTTATTATCTGAGAATATTTCCTTTTTCACCCTAGGCCTCAATGCGCTCCCAAAGATCACATTTCAGATTCTACGACAACAGTGTTAGCGAACTGCTTCATGAAGACTAGGTTGTAACTCTGTCAGATTAATTCACAGATCACAAAGAAGTTTCTCAGAGAGCTTCTTTCTCATTTTTATCAGAGGATATTTCCTTTGGCCCTATAGTCTTAAAGTTGATCCGAAATATCAGTTCTCAGATTCCACAAAATAGGGCTAGCCAACGGCTTCACGAAATACCGATGTATCTCAGTGAGTTGAATTTACACAGCACAAAGCAGTTTCTCAGAAAGCTTCATTCCAGTTTTTCTCGGAGGGTATTCCCTTTGTCCTTGTACTCTTCAAATCCATCCGAAATATCAGTTCTCAGAATCCACAAAAAGTTGATAGCAAATGGCTGCACGAAATAGTGGTGTAACCCTGTGAGATGAAGTCACATATCAGGAAGCAATATCTCAGAAAGCTTCTTTCACGTTTTTATCTGAGGATACTTCCTTTCTCACTGTAAGCTGCATAGCGATAAGAAATATCTCATTGTAAATTTCTAGAAAACTGTGTTAGCCGCCTTCAGAAAAGTGTAACTGTGTGAGATGCATTCAAACATCGCAATGCAGTTTCTCTCAACGGTTCTTTCCAGTTTTTATGTGAGGATATTTCCTCTTTCACCATAGCCCTCAACGGGTTTCCAAATATCACTTTGTAGAATCCACGAAAACAGTGTTAGCAAACTGGACTAGTAGGAAAAGGTGAAACTCTGCGTGATGTATTCACACATCAGAAAACAATTTTTCAGAAAACTTATATCTAGTTATTATCTGAGGATATTTCCTGAAGAGAAAAGGGTAACTGTGTGAGTTGCATTCACACATCGCATTGCAGTTTTTCTGAACACTTCTTTCCAGTTTTTATCTGAGGATATTTCCTTTCTCACCATAGTCCACAATGAGCTCCCAAATATCACTTTGCAGAATCCACGAAAACACTGTTAGCAAACTGCTACCAGAAGGAAAAGGTGAAACTCTGCGTGATGAATTCACACATCAGAAAGCAATTTCTCAGAAAGCTTCTTTCTAGTTATTATCTGAGCATATTTCCTTTTTCACCATAGGGCTTCTTGCCCTCCCAAATATCACTTTGCAGATTCCACGACAACAATGTTAGCCAACTGCTTCATGAAGACCAGGTTGTAACTCTGTGAGATGAATTCACATATCACAAAGAAGTTTCTCAGAACGCTCCTTTCTGGTTTTTATTCGAGGATATTTCCTTTGTCATCGTAAGCTTCATTGCGCTAGGAAGTATCCCAATGTAGATTCCAAGAAAACACTGTTATCAAATGGATCCATGGAAAGGAAAGTGTAACTCTGTGAGTTGCATTCACATGTCACAATGAAGTTTCTCAGAACGCTTCTTTCCAGTTTTTATCTGAGGATATTTCCTTTTTCACCACAGACCTTAATGCACTTCCAAATATCATTTTGCAGATTCCACGACAACAGTGTTAACAAACTGCTTCATGAAGAGGCAGGTGTAACTCTGTGAGATGAATTCACATATCACAAAGAAGTTTCTCACAAAGCTTCTATCAAGGTTTTAATTGAGGATATTTCCTCTATCAGCATAGGCATCAATGCGATCCAATGTAGCCCTTCTCAGCTTCCTCAAAGGCAGTCTTATTCGACTACTCAATGAAACGTATGTGTAACTCCGTGAGATGTATTCACACATCACAAAGAAGTTTCTGCGAATGCTCTTTGTAGTTTTTTATCCTGGGATATTTCCTATGTCACCATAAGCTTCATTGCGCTAAGAAGTGTCCCACTGCAGATTTCAAGAAAACTGTGTTAGCAAACTGATCCCCGAAGAGAAAAGTGTAACTGTGTGAGTTGCATTCACACATCACAATGCAGTTTCTCTGAATGCTTCTTTCCAGTTTTTATCTGAGGATATTTCCTTTTTCACCATAACCCTCCATGGGCTCCCAAATATCACTTTGCCAATTCCACGAGAACAGTATGGCCAAAAGTGAACTATCCTCAAATAAAATCCAAAAAGAAGCATTCTAAGAAAATTCTCCCTTATATGTGCCTTTATTTCACAAAGATTAAGCTTATTCTACGTTGCCCTCTTTGGAAACTCTCTCTTGAGGAATCTGCGAAGGGATACTAATTGGGGCTCAGAGGCCTCCTGTGAGCAAGGAAATGTCTTCCGTTGAAGACTGTAGAGAACCTTCCTGAGCAACTGCTTTTGGACATGTATATTCATCTCATAGAGTTAAATCATTCTTTGGATGAGCAGTTTGAAATCACTGTTTCTATTAATCTGAGGAAGGACACTTGGAAATGCTCCTTAGAATATGGAGAAAGAAATACCCTCAAACAAAAACCAGAAGGAAGCCTTCTGTGAAACTGCTATGTGTCCTATGAATTCCTCTCTCTCAGTTAAGGTTCTCCGTTCATTGATCAGTTCTCTAACACTGTTTATGTTCAGCGTTCGAAGGGATATTCGGAAGCGCTTTGAGACTTAGGCTGAAAAAGGAAATATGTTCAGATAGAAAATGGAGAGAAGCTTTAAGAGTAACTGTTTCATGACGTGTGTATTAACTGACAGTGTTATACCTCTCTTCTCATACAGCACCAAGGAAACCCTTTTGGAGGAAAAGGTACCAAGGGATATTTGGAGGTATATTGACGAATATGGTAAAAAGGGAAATAGCCTCAGATTAAAACTGGAAAGAAACGTTCTGTGAAATTGCTCTCTGATATGTGCATTCTTCTCACATAGCTAAAGCTTTCTTTACATTATGCAGCTTGGAAACTCTGTCATGGAAGGATCCAGGACAGGACATTCGGGATCACATTTGGGGGTATGGTGAAAAAGGAAATATTGTCAGATAAATCCTGGAGAGAAGCTTTCTGAGAAACTGCTTAGTGGTGTGTGTATTCCACTCAGGGAGTTACACCTCTTTTCTCATAAGGCACCGTTTGAAAACTGTTCCTGTAAAACTAAAAAAGTGATATTCAGAGCACATTGAAGACTATGGCGAAAAGTGAAATGTCGCCCAATAAAACCCAGAAAGAAGCATTCCAAGAAACTGGTCTCTGATATGTTCATTCATTTCACAGAGTTAAAACTTACTCTACATTTCCCAGGTTGGAAAGTCTGTCTTCGAGGATTCTGCGAACGGTTATTAAGTGGCAACCGGAGGACTGTAGCGAGCAAGGAAATGTCTTCCGTTGAAAAGTGGAGAGAAGCTTTCTGAGCAGCTCTTTTGTGATGTTTGTATTCATCTCAGAGAGTTAAATCATTCTTTGGATTGAGCAGTTGAAATCACTGTTTCTGTGCAATTTGAGAGAGGAGATTTGGAACACTCTTCCAAATCTCCTGAAAAGGAAATAACCTCAGATAGAAGCCAGAAGGAAGCTTTCTGTGAAACTGCTCTGTGTCACGTGGATTCTGCTCACATAGTTAAGCATCTCTTTTCATTCAGAGGTTTTCTAACACTGTTTTTCTTTAGCATGCAAAGGGATATTCAGGAGCACTTTGAGGCTTACAGTGAAAAAGGAAATATGTTCACATGGAAACTGGAGAGAAGTTTTCTGAGGAGCTGCTTTGTGCCGTGTGCATTCCACTCACAGTGTTATACCTCTGTTCTCATATGGCATCGGGGAAGCCCTTTTGGAGAAAAAAGTACCAAGGTATATTCAGAGCATATTGATGCCTATGGTGAAAAGGGAAATAACCTCAGACAAAAAGAGAAAAAAAGCTTTCTGTGAATCTGCTCTATGCTGTCTGTATTCATCTCACATAGATAAGGCTTTCGTTACATTACGCAGCTTGGAAACTCTCTCATGGACGGATCCGTGAAGGGACATTCAGGAGCACATTCAGGACTAGGTAAAAAAAGGAAACATCACCAGATAAAAACGGCAAAGAGGCTTTTCGTGAACCTGCTTTTTGCTATGTGTATTAATCTCACATACATAAAGCTTTTTTATGTGACGCAACTTGGAATCTAAGTCATGGACTGATCCGCGAAGGGACATTAAGGAGCACATTCAGGACTCGGGTGAAAAAGGAAATATCTTCAGATAAATACTAAAAACAAGCATTGTGTGAATCTGCTTTTTGCTATGTTTATTCATCTCACATAGATAAAGCTTTCTTTACATTATGCAGCTTGGAAACTCCGTCATGGTCTGATCCGCGAAGGGACATTCTGAAGCACATTAAGGACTATGGTGTAAAAGGAAATACCTTCAGATAAAAACCAGACAGAAGCTTTCTGAGAAACTGCTTTTTGAAGTGTGCATTCCACTCAGGGAGTTATACCTCTTTTGTCATAACGCAGTGCTTGAACACTGTTCCTGTAAAACCAAGAAAGTGGTATTTCGGAGCACATTGAAGACTATGGCGAAAAGGGAAATATCCTCACATAAAACCCAGAAAGAAGCTTTCCAGGAAACTACTCTCTGATTTGTGCATTCATCTCACAGAGTTAAAACTTACCGTACATAGGTCTGTTTGGAAACACTATATTTGAAGTATCTGCGAAGGGATATTAAGTGGTGCCCGGAGGCCTGTGGTGAGCAAGGAAATGTCTTCCGTTGAAAACTGGAGAGACGTTTTCTGAGCCACTGCTTTGGCATGTGTGTATTCATCTCACAGACTTAAATCATTCTTTGGATTGAGGAGTTTGAAATCACTGTTTCTTTGGAACCTGAGAAAGGACATTTGGGACCGTTCCCTGGAATATACTGAAAAAGAAATTCCCTCATATATAAACCAGAAGGAAACTTTCTAGGAAACTGCTCTGTGTCATGTGAATTCCACTCATTCAGTTCAGCTTCTCATTTCATTGATCAGTATCCTAACACTGGTTTTGTTTAGTCTGTGAAGGGAATTTCAGGGGCATTTGACTCTTACGGTGAAAACTGAAATATCTTCAGATAGAAACTGGAGACAAAGTTTCCGAGGGGCTGCTTAGTGATGTGTGCATTTCACTCACAGAGTTATACCTTTCTTTTCATAGAGGATTTGGGAATCCCTTTTGGAGAAAAAGCTACCAAGGGTCATTTGGGAGTATATGCATGGTTATTGTGAAAAAGGAAATATCCTCAGACAAAAACTGGAAAGAAGCTTTCTGTGAAACTGCTTTGTGATACATATATTTATTCTCTCACATAGACAAACCTCTCTTTATATTACGCAATTTGGAAACGCCATCATGGATGGATCCACGAAGGGAAATTCAGGAGCACATTCAGGCCTACGGTGAAAAAGGAAATATCTTCAGATAAAAACTGGAGAGAGGCTTTCTGAGAAATTGCTTTGTGATGTGTGCATTCCACTCGGGGGTCATACTCTTTTCCATAAGGCAGTATATGAACACCATTCATGTAAAACCAAAAAACTGACATTTCAGAGCGCATTGAAGACTATGGTGAAAAGAGAAATATCCTCAAATAAAACTCAGAAAGAAGCATTCCAAGAAACTGCTCTCTGATATGTGCATTCATTTCACAGAGTTAAAGCTTTCTCTATTTTGCAGTTTGAAATATCTGTCTTTGAGGAATCTGCGAAGGGATAGTAAGTGGCGCCCGGAGGTCTGTGGTGAGCAAGGAAATGTTTTCCGTTGATAACTGGAGAGAAGCTTTCTTAGCAACTGCTTTGCGATGTGTGTATTCACCTCATGGAATTAAATCATTCTTTGGATACAGCAGTTTGAAAACCCTGTTTCTGTGGAACCTGTGAAAGGACATTTGGGAACACTCTTTAGAATATGCTGAAAAATGAATACCCTCAGATAAAAAACAGAAGTAAGCTTTCTCTGAAACTGCTCTGGATGGTGTGAAGTCCACTCACACAGTTAAGCTTCTCTTTTCATTGAGCTGTATTGTACCACTGTTTCTGTTTAGTCTGCGAAGGGATACTCGGTAGCGTTTTGTGGTTTATGGTGAAAACGGAAATATCTTTAGATAGACACTGGAGAGAAGCTTTCCAAGGACTTGGTTTGTGACGTGCACATTCCACTCACTGAGGTATACCTTTCTTCTCATACAGGATTCGGGAATCCCTTTTGGAGAAAAAGCTACCAAGGGACATTCAGGAGTATATGGACCACTGTGGTGAAAAAGGAAATATGCTCAGACAAAAACTGGAATGAAGCTTTCTGTGAAACTGCTTTGTGATAGATATATTTATTCATCGCACAGAGGTGAAACTTTCTTTATATTACACACTTTGGAAACTCTATCATGGACGGATCCGCAAAGGAACATCCGGGAGCACATTCAGGCCTATCGTGAAAAAGGAAATCTTTTCAGATAAAAACTGGAGAGAAGCTTTCTGAAAAACTGCTTTGTGACGTGTACATTCCACTCACAATGTTATATCTCTCTTCTCAAACAGCATCAGTTAAACCCTTTTGGAGAAAAGGTTCCAAGGGATATTTGGGAGCATATTGACGCAAATGCAGAAAAGAGAAATAACCTCAGACAAAAACTGGAGAGAAACTTTCTGTGAAACTGTTCTGTGCTATGTGTATTCATGTCACAAAGATAAAGGTTTCTTTACATTATACTCCTTGGAAACTCTGTGATGGACGGATCCACGAAGGGACATTTGGGATCATATTCAGGACTATGAGGAAAATCGAAATATCTTCAGACAAAAACCAGAGAGAAGCTTTCTGAGAAACTGCTTTGTGATGTATGTATTCATGTTATAGAGTGAAATTATTCTTTGGATTGAGCAGTTTAAAATCACTGTTTCTGTGGAACCTGAGAAAGGAAATTTGGGAACGCTCTTTAAAATGAGCTGCAAAAGAAATACCTTCAGATAAAAACCAGAAGTCAGCTTCCTGTGAAACTGTTCTGTGTCGTGTGAATTCCACTCGCCCAGTTAAGCTTCACTGTTCATTGATTAGATTCCTAACAGTGTTTATGTTTAGCGTGCATAGGGATATTCAGGAACACTTTGAGGCTTACAATAAAAAAGGAAATAAGTTCTGATAGAAACTGGAGAGAATCTTTCCGAGGATCTGCTTTGTGACAAGTGCATTCCACTCATAGTGTTATACCTCTCTTCTCATACTGCATCTAGAAAACCCGTTCTGTGAAACTGTTCTTAGATACGCATATTCATCTCACATAGATAAATCTTTCTCTACGTTGCGCAGCTTGGAAACTCTGTCATGGATGGATCCATGAAAGGATATTCAGGAGCGCCTTCAAGACTATGGTGAGAAAGAAAATACCTTCAGAAAAAAACTGGACAGAAGCTTTCTGTGAATCTGCTTTTTGCTGTGTTTATTCATCTCACATAGATAAAACTCTCTATATTACGCAGTTTGGAAACTCCGTCAAGGACGGATCCACGACGGGATATTTGAAACTGCATTCAGGCCTATGGTGAAAAAGGAAATTCATTCAGAGAAAAACTGGAGAGAAGCTTTCTGAGAAACTGCTTTGTGTTGTGTGCATTCCACTCAGGGTGTTATACCTCTTTTTCATAAGGCAGTGTTGCAACACTGTTCCTGTAAAACGAAAAAGTGATATTTCGGAGTACACTGAAGACTATGGTGAAAAGTGATATATCGTCAAATAAAACACAGAGAGAAGTGTTTGAAGAAACTGCTCTCAGATATGGGCATTCATTTCACTAAGGTAAAGCTTACTCTATATTGCCAAGCTTGGAAATTCTGTCTTTCAGGATTCTGCGAAGGGATTTTAAGTCGTGCCTCCAGGCCTGTGGTGAGCAAGGAAAGTCTTCCGATGAAAACTGGAGAGAAGCTTTCTAAGCAACTACTTTGCAATGTGTGTATTCTTCTCAAAGAGTTAAATCTTTCTTTGGATTGAGCAGTTTGAAATCACTGCTTCTTGAAATCTGAGGAGGGACTATTGGGAAAGCTCTTTGGAATATTGAGAAAGAAATATCCTCAGATAAAAACCAGAAGGAAGATTTCTGTGAAACTGCTGTGTGTTGTGTGAATTCCTCTCGCTCAGTTAAGCTTCTCTTTTCATTGAGCAGTTTTCTAACATTGTTCATGTTTAGTGTATGAAGGGATATTAGGGAGCACTTTGAAGCTTATGGTGAAAAAGAAAATATGTTCAGATAGAAACTGGATAGAAACTTTCTGCAGAACTGCATTGTGACATGTGCATTTTAATCACATTTTCAACCTCTCTTCTCATACAGCAATGGGGAAACCCTTTCTGTGATACTGTTCTGTAATATGTGTATTCATCTCACATAGATAAAGCTTTCTCTACATTATACAGCTTGGAAACTCTGTCAGGGATGGATCCACGAAGGGACATTCGGGAGCACATTCAGGACTATGTTGAAAAAGAAAACATCTTCAGATAGAAACCGGAAAGAATCTTTCTATGAATCCACTTTTTGCTATGTTTATTCACCTCACATAGATAAAGCTTTCCTTACATTACACAGCTCGGAAACTCCGTCATGGATGGATCCATGAAGGGATATTCAGGATCACATTCTGGCCAATGGTGAAAAAGGAAATATCGTCAGATAAAAACTGCAGAGAAGCTTTCTGAGAGTCTGTTGGTGATGTGTGCATTCCACTCAGGGTGTTATACCTTTCTTCTCATAAGGCACTGTTTGAACACTGTTCCTGTAAAACTAAAAAAGTGATATTCAGAGCACATTGAAGACTATGGTGAAAAGTAAATGTCGCCAAATAAAACCCAGAAGGAAGCATTCCAAGAAACTGCTCTCTGATATTTCCTTCATTTCATAGAGATAAACCTTACTCTACATTTCCCAGTTTGGAAAGCCTGTCTTTTAGAATTCTGTGAAGGGATATTAAGTTGCCGCCAGAAGCCTGTGGCAAGCAAGGAATTGTCTTCCATTGAAAATTGAACAGAAGCTTTCTGAGCAACATTTTTGTGATGTTTGTCTGCATCTCATAGAGTTAAATCATTCTTTGGATTGAGCAGTTTGAAATCACTGTTTCTGTGGAATCTGAGAAAGAACATTTGGGAACGCTCTTTAGAATATGGAGAAAGAAATATACTCACTAATATCCAGAAGGAAGCTTTCTGTGAAACTGCTCTGTGTCGTGTGAATTTCTCTCGCTCAGTTAAGCTTCTCTTTTCATTGAACAGTTTTCTAACATTGTTTATCTTTAGCGTGCGAAGGGATATTACGGAGCACTTTGAGGCATACGTTGAAAAAGGAAATATGTTCAGATAGAAACTGGAGGAAAGCTTTCTGAGGAACCGCTTTGTGACATGTGCATTCCACTAACAGTGTTATAGCTCTCTTCTCATACAGCACTGGGGAATTCCTTTAGGAGAAAAAGGTACAAAAGGCTATTTGGGAGCATATTGACGTCTATGGTGAAAAGGGAAATATCTTCAGACAGAAACTGGAAAGAAGCTTTCAATGAAACTGCTCTGTGATATGTGCATTCATCTCACGTAGATAAAGCTTCCTTTATGTTACTCAGGTTGGAAACTCTGTTATTTCTTTTCCGGATATTCTAAAGAGCATTCCCTAATGTCCTTTTTCAGATTCTACAGAAACAGTGATTTCAAACTGCTCAATCCAAGGAATCATTTTACTCTATGAGATGCATACAAACATCACAAAAGAGTTGCTTAGAAAGCTTCTGTCCAATTTTCAACGGAAGACATTTCCTTGCTCGCCACAGGCCTCTGGTTGCCACTTAGCATCCCTTCACAGAATCCTCAAAGACAGACTTTCCAAACTGGGAAATGTAGAGTAAGCTTTAACTCTGTGAAATGAATGGACATGTCAGAGAGCAGTTTCTTGCAATGCTTCCTTCTGGGTTTTATTTGAGGATATTTCACTTTTCACCATAGTCTTCAATGTGCTCTGATGATCACTTTTTTAGATATACAGGAACAGTGTTCAAACAGTGCCTTAAGAGAAGAAAGATATTACTCCCTCAGTGGAATGCACACATCACCAAGCAGTTTCTCAGAAAACTTTTCTCCAGGTTTTATCTGATGATATTTCTTTTTCCACCATAGGCCTGAATGGGATCCTGAACATCCCTTCCCGGCTACATTCATGACGGAGTTTCCAAGCTACATTGTAAAGAAAGTGTAATCTCTGTGAGATGAATAAACATAGCAGAAAGCGTATTCACAGAAAGCTTCTTTCCAGATTTTATCTGAAGATACATCCTTTTCACCATAGTCCAGAATGTGCTCCCAAATGTCCCTTCATGGATCCGTTCATGACAGAGTTTCCAAGCTGTGTAATGCAAAGAAAGTTTTATCTATGTGAGAAGAATACACATACCACAGAGCAGTTTCATAGAAAGCTTCTTTCCAGTTTTTGTCTGAGGCTATTTCCCTTTTCACCATCGGCATCTATATGCTCACGAATATCACTTGGTACTTGTTTCTCCAAAAGGGTTTCACCGACGCTGTGTGAGAAGAGAAGTGCAACACTCTGAGTGGAATGCACACGTCGGAAAGCAGTTCCTCGGAAAGCTTCTCTCCAGTTTCGGTCTGAACATATTTCTTTTTCACCGTAAGCCTCAAAGCACTCCCGAATATCCCTTCACAGGCTAAACATAAACAGGGTTAGAAAACTGCTCAATGAAAAGAGAGGCTTAGCAGAGCGAGAGGAATTAAGACGACACAGAGCAGTTTCACAGAAATCTGCCTTGTGGATTTTACCTGAGGATATTTCTTTCTCCATATTCTAAGAAGCGTTCCAAAATATCCCTCCTCAGATTCCACAAAAACAGTGATTTCCAACTGCTCATCCAAAGAATTGTTTAACTCTATGAGACGAATACACACATCACAAAACAGTTTCTCAGAAAGCTGCCCTCCAGTTTTTATCTGAAGATATTTCCTATATAACCATAGGCCTGAATGTGCTCCTGAGAGTTCCTTCGTGAATCCATCCAAGATGGCGTTTCTAAACTGCGTAATAAAAAGAAAATTTTATCCATGTGAAATGAAGAAACATATCTATCAAGAAGCAGTTTCACAGAAAGCTTCTTTTCAGTTTTTGTCTGAGGATATTTCCTTTTTCACCATAGCCATCCATAAACACCCGTTTGATCCCTGGTAGCTTTTTCTCCAAAAGGGATTCCCCAATCCTCTATGAGAAGAAAAGTATAACTCTGTGAGTTGAATGGACATGGGACAAAGCAGCTCCTAGGAAATCTTCTCTCCAGTTTCTATCTGAAGATATTTCCGTTTTCACCATGAGCCTCAAACTCTCCCGTCTATGCCTTAGCTGACTTAATTAAAACAGTGTTAGAATACTGCTCAATGAAAACAGAAGCTTAACTGTGCTAGTGGAATTCACGTGACCCAGAGCAGTTTCACAGAAAGCTTCCTTCTGGTTTTTAACGGAGGGTATTTCTTTTTCATCATATTCTTCAAAGTGTTCCCAAATATCCTTTCTCAGCTTCCATGGAAAGAGTGATTTCAAACTGCTCAATCCAAAGAATGATTTAACTCTATGAGATGAATACACACACCACAAAGCAGCTGCTCAGAAACTTCTCTCCAGTTTTCAATGGAAGACATTTCCTTACTCGCCACAGGTCCTCGGTCGCCACTTAATATCCCTTCGCAGTATCCTCAAAGACAGACTTTCCAAACTGGGAAATGTAGAGTAAGCTTTATCTCTCTGAAATGAATGCACACGTCAGAGAGGAGTTTCTTGGAATGCTTCTTTCTGGGTTTCATTTCAGGATATTTCACTTTTTGCTATTGTTTTCCACGTGCTCTGAAATATTACTTTTCTGGTTTTACAGGAACAGTATTCAAACACTGCCTTATGAGAAAAGAGGTATAACTCTCTGAGTGGAATACACACATCACAAAGCAGTTTCTCAGAAAGCTTCTACCCAGTTTTTATCTGAAGATATCTACTTTTTCACTGTAGGCATGAATGTGCTCCCGAATATCCCTTCATGGATCTGTCCATGACGGAGTTTCCAAACTGGGTAATATAAGGAAAGTTTTATCTCTGTGAGATGAATAACCATATCTATCACAAATCAGTTTCACAGAAATCTTCTTTCCAATTTTTGTCTGAGGATATTTACTTTTTCACCATAGTCGTCCCTATACTCCAGAATGTCCATTGGTAGCTTTTCCTCCAAAAGGGACTCCCCTATCCTCTATGAGAAGAAAGGTATGATTCTGTGAGTGGAATGCCTACGTCACAAACAGCTCCTCTGAAAGCTTCTCTCCAATTACTATCTGAATATACTTCCTTTTCCACCATAAGCCTCAAAGCACTCCGGAATATTCCTTTGCAGAGTAAACAAAAACAGTGTTAGAATACTGCTCAATGAAAAGAGAAGCTTAACTGTGCAAGCGGAATTCACGCAACAGAGAGGAGTTTCACAGAAAACTTCCTTCTTGTTTTTATCGGAGGGTATTTGTTTTTCAGCATATTCTTAAGAGTGTTCCGAAATGTCCTTTCTCAGGTTCTACAGAATGAGTGATTTCAAACTGTTCAATCAAAAGAATGACTTAACTCTATGAGGTGAATAGACACATCACAAAAGAGTTGCTCAGAAACCTTCTCTCCGATTTTCAACGGAAGACATTTCCTTGCTCGCCACAGGCCTCCGGTCGCCAGTTAATATCTCTTCACAGATTCAACAAAGACAGACTTTCGAAACTGAGAAATGTAGAGTAAGCTTTAACTCTGTGAAAAGAATGGACATGTCAGCAAGCAGTTTCTTGGAATGCTTCTTTCTGGGTTTTATTGGACGACATTTCACTTTTCGCCATGATCTTCAATGTGCTCCGAATATCGCTTTTTTAGTTTTACAGAAACAGTGTTGAAACTGTACTTTATGAGAAGAAAGATAGAGCTCCCTGTGTGGAATGCACACATCACTAAGCAGTTTCTCAGAAACCTTCCCTCCAGTTTTTATCTGACGATATTGCCTTTTTCACCTTAGGCCCTAATGTGATCCCGAATACCCCTTTGTGAATCCATCCGTGACGGAGTTTCCAACCTGGGTAATGTAAAGAAAGCTTTTCTGTGTGAAATGGAGAAACATAGCAAAAAGCAGATTCACAGAAAGCTCTTTTTCCAGTTTTTATCTGAAGATACTTCCTTTTTCACCATAGTCCTGAATGGACTCCCGAATGTCCCTTTGTGGATCTGTCCATGACAGAGTTTCCAAGCTGCATTACATAAAGAAAGCTTCATCTATGTGAGATGTATACACATATCACAGAGCAGTTTCATAGAAAGATTCTTTCCAGTTTTTGTCTCATGCTATTTCTGTTTTCACCATAGGCATCAACATACTCCCGAGTACCACTTGGTACCTTTTTCTCCAAAAGGGTTTCCACGATGCTGTATGAGAAGGGAGGTATAACACTGTAAGTGGAATTCACATGTCACAAAGCAGTTCCTCAGAAAGCTTCTCTCCAGTATCAGTCTGAATACATATCCTTTTTCACCATAAGCCTCAAAGCGCTACTGAATATCCCTTCACACGCTAAACATAAACAGGGTTAGAAAACTGCTCAAAGAAAAGAGAGGCTGAACTGAATGAGAGGAATTAAGACAACACAGAGCAGTTTCACAGAAAGATTCCTTCTGGATTTTACCTGAGGATATGTCTCTCTCCATATTCTAAAGTGTGTTCCCAAATGTCCTTCCTCAGATTCCATAAAAAGAGTGATTTCAAACAGCTCAATCTAAAGAATGGTTTAACTCTGTGAGATAAATGCACACATCACAAAGCATTTGCTCAGAAAGGTTCTCCAGTTTTGATCGGAAGACACTTCCTTGCTCACCAGAAGCCTCCGGGCACCACATAATATGTCTTCACAGATTCCTCAAACACAGAGTTTCTAAACTGGGCAACGTATAGTAAGCTTTACCTCTGTGAAGTGAATGCACTTATCAGAGAGCAGTTTCTTGGAATGCTACTTTCTAGGTTTCATTTGAGGATATTTCACTATTCACCATAATATACCAAGCACTGCGAAATATCACTTTTTCGATTTTACAGAAACAGTGTTCAAACACTGCCTTATGGGAAAAGATGTATAACTGCCTGAGTGGAATGCACACATCACGAAGGAGTTTCTCGAAAGCTTTTCTCCAGTTTTTATCTGAAGATATCACCATAGGCCTGAATCTGCTCCCAAATGTCCCTTCACAAATCCGTCCATGACGTCATTTCAAAACTGTGTAAAAGAAAGAACGTTTTGTTTTTGTGAGATGAATAAACATATCTATCACAAAGCAGTTTCACAGAAAGTTTCTTTCCATTTTTTGTCTGGGGATATTTCCTTTTTCACCATAGCTGCCCATATACTCCTGAAAGTCCCCTGGTAGCTTTTTCTCCAAAAGGGATTCCCCAATCCTCTATGAGAAGAAAAGTATAACTGTTTGAGTCAAATGCACACGTCTTAAAGCAGCTCCTAGGAAATCTTCTCTTCAGTTTCTATCTGAAGTTATTTCCATTATCACCATAAGCCTTAAAGCACTCCCGAATATCCCTTCACAGACTAAACAATTACATAGTTAGAATACTGAATACTGCTCAATGGAAAGAGAAGGTTAACTCTGCAAGCTGAATTCACGTGACACAGAGTAGTTTCACAGAAAGCTTCCTTCTGTTTTGTATCTGAGGTTATTTCCTTTTCAGGATATTCTAAAGAGCATTCCCAAATGTCCTTTCTCAGATTCCACAGAAACAGTGATTTCAAACTGCTCAATCCAAAGAATGATTTAACACTATCAGATGAATACAAGTATCACAAAAGAGTTGCTCAGAAAGCTTCTCTCCAATTTTCAAGGGAAGACATTTCCTTGCTCACAACAGGCCTCCAGTTGCCACTTAATACCCCTTCGCAGAATCCTCAAAGACAGACTTTCCAAACTGGGAAATGGAGCGTAAGCTTTATCTCTGTGAAATGAATTCACATGTTAGAGAGCAGTTTTTTGGAATGTTTCTTTCTGGGTTTTATTTGATGACATTTCACTTTTCAGCATAGTCTTCAATGTGCTCCGAATATCACTTTTTTAGTTTTACAAGAACAGTGTTCAAACAGTGCCTTATGAGAAAGGTATAACTCCCTGAGTGGAATGAACACACCACCAAGCAGTTTCTCAGAAAGCTTGTCTGCAGTTCTTATCTGAAATATTTCATTTTACACCTTAGGCCTGAATGTGATCCCAAATATCCCTTTGCGGTTCCATCCATGACGGAGTTTCCAAGCTGCGTAATGTAAAGAAACTTTATCTATGTGAGATGAATAAACATAGCAAAGAACAGATTCAGAGAAAGCTTCTTTCCAGTTTTTATCTGAACATATTTTCTTTTTCACCATAGTCCTGAATGTGCCCCCAAATGTCCCTTCTGTGATATGTCCATGACAGAGTTTTCAGCTGCGTAATATAAGGAAAGTTTTGTCTATGTGAGATGGATAAACATATCTATCACAAAGCAGTTTCACAGAAAATTTCTTTCCAGTTTTTGTGTGTGGATATTTCCTTATCCACCATAGCCATCCATACATTCCCGAATGTCCGTGTTAGCTTTTTCTCCAAAAGGGATTCACCAATCCTCTATGAGAAGAAAAGTATAACACTGTGAGTGGAATGCACAGGTCATAAAGCATCTCCTCGGAAATCTTCTCCCCAGTTTCCATCTGAAGATATTTCCATTTTCACCATAAGCCACAAAGTGCTCCTGAGTATCCCTTAGCTGACTAAACTAAACAGTGTTTGAATACAGCTCAAGGAAAACAGAAGCTTAACTGTGCTAGTGGAATTCACATGACACAGAGTAGTCTCACAGAAAGATTTCTTCTGGTTTTTATCGAAGGATATTTCTTTTTCAGCATATTCTTAAGAGCATTCTCAAATGTCTTTTCTCAGGTGGCAGAGAAAGAGTGATTTCAAACTGCTCAATCCAAAGAACGATTTAACATTATGAGATGAATACACACATCACAAAGTAGTTGCTCAGAAAGCAACTCTCCAGTTTTCAACGGAAGACATTTTCTTGCTTGCCACAGGCCTCCAGTCACCACTTAATATCCCTTCACGGAATCCTCAAAGAGAGACTTTATAAACTGGGAAATGTAGCGTAAGTTTCAACTTTCTGAAATGAATGCACATGTCAGACAGCAGTTTCCTGGAACGCTTCTCTCTGGGTTTTACTTCAGGATATTTCACTTTTCACCACAGTCTTGCATGCACTCTGAAATACTACTTTTTCAGTTTTACAGGAACAGTGTTCAAACACTACCTTATAAGGAAAGAGGTATAACTCTCTGAGTGGAATGCATACATCACTAAGCAGTTTCTAGGAAAGCTTCTGTCCAGTATTTATCCGAAGATATCTCCTATTTCCAGTTTTTATCTGAAGATATTTCCTTGTTCACCAGAGTCCTGAATGTGCTCCCAAATGTCCCTTCGTGGATCAGTCCATGACTTAGTTTCCAAGTTGCTTAACATAAAAAACTTTATGTTTGTGAGATCAATACACATAACAAAAAGCAGGTTCACAGAAAGTTTCTTTGCCATTTTTATCTGATGATATTTCCTTTTTTATCCTAGTCCTGAATGTGCTCCAGAATGTCCCTTCACGGATCCGTCCATGACAGAGTTTCCATGCTGCGTAGTGTAAAGGAAGCTTTATCCATGTGAGATGAATACACATAGCATAGAGCAGTTTCACAGAAAGCTTTCTTTCTCTTTTTGTCTGAAGCTATTTCCCTTTTCGCCATAGGTGTCAATATCCTCCCGAATATACCTTGGTACCTATTTCTCCAAAAGGGCTTCCCCGATGTCGTATGAGAACAGAGATATAAACTGAGTTGAATGCACACGACACAAAGCATCTCCTCAGAAAGCTTCTCTCCTGTTTCTATCTTAACATATTTCCTTTTTCACTGTAAGCCTCAAAGTGTTCCTGAATATCCCTTGACACGCTAAGGAAACAAAGTGTTCGAAAACTGCTCAATGAAAAGAGAAGCTTAACTGAGAGAGAGGAATTCAAACCACACAAAGCAGTTTCACAGAAAGCTTCCTTCCGGTTATTATCTGAGGATAGTTCTTTCTCTATATTCTAAAGAGAATTCCTAAATGTCCTTCCTGAGATTCCACAGAAAGAGTGATTTCAAACTGCTCAATCCCAATAACGATTTAACTCTAACAGATGAATACACAAGTCACAAATCAGTTGCTCAGAAACTTCTCCCTAATTTTTAATTGAAGACACTCCTTGCTCACCAAAGGTCTCCGGGTGCCACTAAATATCCCTTTGCAGATTCCTCAAAGAGAGAGTTTCCAAACTCGGCAATGTAGAGCAAGCTTTAACAGTGTGAAGTGAATGCGTATATCAGAGAGCAGTTTCTTGTAACGTTTCTTTCTCGTTTTTATTTGAGGATAGTTCACTTTTCACCATAGTCTTCAATGAGCTCCAAAATATCACTTTTTCAGTTTTACAGGAACAGTGTTCAAACACTGTCTTATGAGAAAAGAGGTAAAATTCCCTGAGTGGAATGCATATATCACAAAGCCGTTTTTCAGAAAGATTCTATGCAGATTTTATCTGAAGATATTTTCTTTTTCACCATTGTCCTGAATGTGCTCCCGAACGTCCCTTCGCAAATCCGTCCATGTCGGCATTTGAAAACCTCATAATAGAAAGAAAGTTTTATCTATGTGAGATGCATAAACATATCTATCACAAAGCAGTTTCACAGAAAGCTTCTTTCCAGTTTTTGTGTAGGGTATTTCCTTTTTAACCATAGCCGTCCATATTCTCCCCAATGTTCATTGGTAGGTTTTTCTCCAAAAGGTATTTCCCAATCCTCTATCAGAAGAAACATAAAATTCCGTGAGTGGAATGTACACGTCACAAAGCAGCTCCTCAGAAAGCTTCTCTCCACTTTCTATCTGAAGATATTTCCTTTTTCACTGTAAGCCTCAAAGCGCTCCTGAATATCCCTTTGCAGACTAAACATAAACAGTGTTAGAATACTACTCAATGCAAAGAGAAGCTTAGCTGTGCATGCGGAATTCACACGACACAGAGCAGTTTCACAGAAACCTCCTTCTGGTTTCTATCTGAGTTTATTTCTTTTTCAGGATATCCTAAAGAGCATTCCCAAATGTCCTTTTTCAGATTCTACAGAAACAGTGATTTCAAACTGCTCAATCCAAAGAATCATTTTAGTCTATGAGATGCATACAAACATCACAAAAGAGTTGGTCAGAAACCTTCTATTCAATTTTCAACGGAAGACATTCCCTTGCTCACCACAGGCTTCTGGTTGCCAGTTAATATCTCTTCGCAGATTCAACAAAGACAGACTTTCGAAACTGGGAAATGTAGAGTAAGCTTTAACTCTGTGAAATGATTGGACATGTCAGAGAGCAGTTTCTTGGAATGCTTCTTTCCGGTCGCATTAATTTTCAATATGCTCCGAATATCACTTTGATAGTTTTACAGGAACAGTGTTCAAACAGTGCCTTATGAGAAAAAAGGTATAACTCCCTGAGTGGAATGAATACATCATCAAGCAGTTTCTTAGAATGCTTCTGTACAGTTTTTATCTGTCGATATTTTCTTTTACACCATTGGCCCTAATATGATCGTGAATATCCCTTCGCGGATCCATCTATGACAGAGTTTCCAAGCTGCGTAATGTAAAGAAAGCTTTATCTACGTGAGATGAAAAAACACAGCAAAAAGCAGATTCAAAGAATGTGTCTTTCCAGTTTTTGTCTGAGGCTATTTCCCTTTTCACCATAGGCATCAACATGCTCCCAAATATCACTTGGTACCTTTTTCACCAAAAGGGTTTCCCCAATGCTGTATGAGAAGAGAGGTATAACACTGAGTGGAATGCACATGTCACAAAACAGTTCCTCGGAAAGCTTCTCTCAAGTTTCAGTCTGAATATATTTCCTTTTTCACCATAAGCCTCAAAACACTCCCGAATGTCCCTTGACATGCTAAACATAAACAGGGCTAGAAAACTGCTCAATGAAAAGAGAGGCTTAACTGAGTGAGAGGAATTAAGACGACACAGAGCAGTTTGACAGAAAGCTTCCTTCTGGATTTTACCTGAGGCTATTTCTTTCTCCATATACTAAGGAGCGTTCCCAAATGTCCTTCCTCAGATTCCACAAAAACAGTGGTTTCAAACTGCTCAATCCAAAAAATGGTTTAATTCTATGAGATGAATACACACATCACAAAGCAGTTGCTCAGAAAGATTCTCTCCAGTATTCATCGGAATACATTTCCTTGCTCACCACAAGCCTCTGGGCGCCAGTTAATATCCCTTCACAGATTCCTCAATGACAGACTTTCCAAACTGGGCAACGTAGAGTAAGCTTTAGCTCTACGAAATGAATGCATATATCAGGGAACAATTTCCTGGAACACTTCTTTCCAGGTTTTATTGGAGGACTTTGCACTTTTTTCCATAGTCTTCTAGGCTCTCAGAAATATTACATTTTCGGTTTATGGTAGCAGTGTACAAACATTGCCTTAGGAGAAAAGAGGTATAACTCCGTGAGTGGAATGCACACATCACAAAGCAGTTTCTCAGAAAGATTCTCTCCAGTTTTTATCTGACTATATTTTCTATTTCACCATCGGCCTGAATGTGAACCCGAATATCCCTTTGCGGATCAATCCATGAGGGAGTTTCCCAGCTGTGTAAGGTAAAGAAAGCTTCCTCTATGTGAGATGAATAAAAATAGCAAAAAACAGATTCACAGAAAGCTTCTTTCCAGTTTTCATCTGAAGATATTTTTTTCACCATATTTCTGAAAGTTCTCCCGAAGGTCCCTTTGTTGATTCGTCCATTACAGCTTCCAAGCTGCGTAATGTAAATAAAGCGTTATCTATGTGAGTTGATTACACATATCACAGAGTAGTTTCCTAGAAAGCTTCTTTCCAGTTTTTGTCTGACGCTATTTTCCTTTTAACCATCGGCATCAACATGTTCCCCAACATCACTTGGTACCTGTTTCTCCAAAAGGGTTTCCCCAACGCTGTATGAGTAGAGAGGTATAACACTGTGAGTGCAATGCACACGTCACAAAGCAGTTCCTCGGAAAGCTTCTCTCCAGATTCGGAATGAACATATTTCTTTTTACACTGTAAGCCTCAAAGTGCTCCGGAATATCCCATCACACGGGAAACATACACAGGGTTAGAAAACTGCTCAATGAAAAGAGAGGCTTAACTGAGTGAGAGGAATTAAGACGACACAGAGCAGTTTCACAGAAAGCTTCCTTCTGGATTTTACCTGAGGATATTTCTTTCTCCATGTTCTAAGGATCATTCTTAATTGTCCTTCCTCAGATGCCACAAAAATAGTGATTTCAAGCTGCTCAATCCAAAGAATGGTTTAACTCTATGAGACGAATACACACATCGCAAGGCAGTGGCTCAGAACGTTTCTCTGCAGGTTTCATCGGAAGACGTTTCCTCACTCACCACAAGCCTCCGGGTGTCACTAAATATCCCTGCACAGATTCTTCAAAGACAGAGTTTTGAAACTGGGCAATATAGAGTAAACATTAACTCTGTGAAGAAAATGCACATATCAGAGAGCAGATTCTTGGAATGCTTCTTCCTCGATTTTATTTCAGTACATTTCACTATTCGTCATAGTCCTCAATGCGCTCTGAAATGTCACTTTTTCAGTTTCACAGGAACAGTGTTCAAACACTGCCTTGTAAGAAAAGAGGTATAACTCCCTGAGTGGAATGCATACATCACAAAGTCGTTCCTCGGAAAGCTTCCATCCAGTTTTTATCTGAAGGTATCTCCTCTTTCACCATAAGCCTGAATGTGCTCCTGAATATCCCTTTGTGGATCCGTGCATGACGGAGTTTCCAAACTGTGTAATATAAGAAAAGTTTTAACTATGCGAGATGAATAAATACATCTAACACAAAGCAGTTTAACAGAAATCTTCTTTCCAGTTTTTGTCTGAGGATATTTCCTTTTCACCATAGCCGTCCCTATACTCCTGAGTGTCTCTTGGTAGCTTTTTCTGCAAAAGGGTTTCCGGAATCCTCTAGATGAATGGTATATTTCTGTGAGTGGAATGCACACGTCACAAAGCAGCTCCTCAGAAATCTTCTCTCCAGTATCTATCTGAATACGTTTCCTTTCTCACCGTAATCCTCAAAGATCTTCCTTGCAGTTTTTATTTGAGGGTAGTTCTTTCTCCATATTCAAAAGAGCCTTCCCAAATATCCTTCCTCAGATTCCACAGAACCAGTGATTTCAAACTGCTCAATCCTAGGAACGATTTAACACTAACAGATGAATACACAAATCACAAAGCAGTTGCTCAGAGACTTCTCCCCAGTTTTCAACGGAAGACATTCCTTGCTCATCACAGTAAAGCGCTCTGAATATCCCTTCGCAGACTAAGCAAAAACAGTTTTATGATACTACACAATGAAAAGAGAAGCTCACCACAGGCCTCCCGGCACCACTGAATATCCCCTCACAGATTACTGAAAGACAGAATTTCCAAACTTGGCAATGTAGATTAAGCCTTACCTCAGTTAAATGAATGTATATATCTGAGAGCAGTTTCTTCAAACGCTTCATTCTGGGTTTGATTTGAGGATATATCACCTTTCGCCATAGTGTTCTATGTGCTCCAGAATATCACTTTTTCGTTTTACAGGAACAGTGTTGCAACACTGCCTTATGAGAAAAGAGGTATAACACCCTGAGTGGAATGCACACATCACAAAGCAGTTTCACAGAAAGCTTCTCTCCAGTTTTTCTCTGAAGAAATTTCCTTTTTCACCATAGACCTGAATGCCCTTTCAAATATCCCATCGTGGATCCGTCCATGACAGTTTCCAAACTGCATAATATAGGGAAACTTTTATCTATGTGAGATGAATAAACACAGCAAAAAGCAGATTCACAGAAAGCTTCTTTCCAGTTTTTATCTGAAGATATTTCCTTTTTCACCATAGTCCTGAATGTGCTTTTGTATATCCCTTTAGGGATCCATCCATGACAGAGTTTCCAAGCTGCGAAATGTAGAGAAAGATTTATCTATGTGAGATGAATATGTGTATCTAAGAACAGTTTCACAGAAAGGGTTTCCTAGATGTAGTATGAGAAGAGAGGTATAACAGTGTGAGTCCAATGCACACGTCACAATGCAGATCCTCAGAAAGCTTCTCTCCAGTTTCTATCAGATCATATTTCCATTTTCTCCATAAGCCTCAAAGTATTTCTGAATATCTCTAAGCACGCTAAACATAAAGAGTGTTAGGAATCTCCTCAATGAAATGTGAAGCTTAACTGGCCCAGTGGAATTCACATGACACAGAGCGGTTTCACAGGAACCTTACTTCTTGTTTTTATCTGAAGGTATTTCTTTTGCAGCCTATTCCAAAGAGCGTTCCCAAATTTCCTTTCTCAGGTTCCATGGAAACAGTGATTTCAAACTGCTCAATCCAAAGAACGATTTAACTCTAAAAGATGAATACATACATCACAAAGCAGTTGCTCAGAAAGATTCTCTCCACTTTTTCAGTTTCACAGGAACAGCGTTCAAACACTGCCTCCTGAGAAAAGAGGGATAACTCCCTGAGTGGAATGCATAAATCACAAAGCAGTTTCTCAGAAAGCTTCTATCCAGTTTTTATCTGAAGATATCTCCTCTTTCACCGTAGGCCTGAATGTGCTCCTGAATGTCCCTTCGCGGATCCGTGAATGACGGAGTTTCCAACTGCGTAAGATAAGAAAAGTTTTAACTATGCGAGATGAATAGTATATCTAATACAAAGGAGTTTCACTGAAATCTTTCCAGTTTTTGTCTGAGGATATTTCCTTCTTCACCATAGCCTTCCCTGTATTCCCGAATGTCAATTGGTAGCTTTTCCTCCAAAAGGGATTCCGGAATCCTCTATGAGAAGAATGGTATATTTCTGTGACTGGAATGCACACATCACAAAACAGCTCCTCAGAAAGCTTCTCTCCAGTTTCTATCTGAAGACGTTTCCTTTCTCACCGTAAGCCTCAAAGCGCTCCTGAATATCCCTTCGCAGACTTAACAAAAACAGTGTTATGATACTGCTCAATGAAAAGAGAAGCTCAGCTGTGTGAGCGGAATTCATGTGACACAGAGGAGTTCCACAGAAAGCTCCTTCTCGTCTCCCTCTGAGGTTATTTTTTTTTTCCAGGATATTCTAAAGAGCATTTCCAAATGTCCTTTCTCAGATTCCACAGAAACAGTGATTTCAAACTGCTTAATCCAAAGAAGGATTTCACTCTATGAGATGAATAGAAACATTACAAAAGAGTTGCGCAGAAAGCATTTCTCCAGTTCTCGATGGAAGACATATCCTTGCTCAACACAAGCCTCCAGTTGCCACTTAGTATCCCTTTCCAGAACCCTCAAAGATCGACTTTCAAACTGGGGAACGTAAAGTAAGCTTTAACCCTGTGAAAAGAATGGACATGTCAGAGAGCAGTTTCTTCGAGTGCTTCTTTCTGTTTTTTATTGGACGACATTTCACATTTTGACATAGTCTTCAGTGTGCTCCGAATATCACCCTTTAGGTTTTACAGGAACAGTGTTCAAACTGTGTGGTATGAGAAGAAAGTTATAACTCCCTGAGTGGAATGCACCCATCACACAGCAGTTTCTCAGAAAGCTTCTCTCCAGTTTTTGTCTGACTATATTTCCTATTTCACCATAGACATGAATGTGATCCCAAATATACCTTCGTGGATCCATCCACGAGGGAGTTTCCAGGTTGTGTAATGTAAAGAAAGCTTCACCTATGTGAGATGAATAAACACAGAAAAAAGCAGATTCACAGAAGGCTGCTTTCCAGTTTTATCTGAATATTTCCTTTTTCACCATAGTCCTGAATGTGCTTGTGAAGGTCCTTTCATGGATCTGTCCATGACAATTTCTACGTTGCATAATATAAAGAAAGCTTTATCTATGTGAGATGATTACACATATCACAGGGTAGTTTCCTAGAATGTTTCTTTCCAGTTTTTGTCTGAGGCTATTTCACTTTTCACCCTCAGCATCAACATGCTCCTGAATATCACTTGGTACCTGTTTCTCCGAAAGGGTTTGCCTGACGCTGTATGAGAAGAGAGATATAACACTGTGAGTGGAATGCACACGTCACAAAGCAGTTCCCCGGAAAGCTTCTCTCCAGTTTTGGCCTGAACATATTTCCTTTTCCACTGTAAGCCTCTAAGTGCTCCCGAATATCCCATCACATGCTAAGCATACACAGGGATAGAAAACTGCCCAATGAAAAGAGAGGCTTAACTGAGTGTGAGGAATTAAGACGACACAGGGCAGTTTCACAGAAAGCTTCCTTCTGGATTTTACCTCAGGATATTTCTTTCTCCATATTCTAAGTAACGTTCCCAAATGTTCTTCTTCAGATTACACAAAAACAGTGATTTCATGCTGCTCAATCCAAAGAATGGTTTAACTCTATGTGACGAATACACACATCACAAAGCAGTAGCTCAGAAAGTTTCTCTTCTGATTTCATTGGAAGACGTTCCTTTGCTCATCACAAGCCTCCAGGCGTCACTGAATATCCCTTCCAAGGTTATTCAAAGACAGAGTTTTGAAACTGAGCAACATAGAGTAAGCATTAACGCTGTGAAGTGAATGCATATATTGGAGCGCAGATTCTTGTAACGCTTCTTCCTCTATTTTATTTCAGTATATGTCACTGTTTGCCATAGTCCTCAAGGTGCTCTGAAATATCACTTTTTTGTTTTTTACAGGACCAGTGTTCAAACACTGTTTGAACTCCCTGAGTGGAATGCATACATAACAAAACCGTTTCTCAGAAAGCTTTTATCCAATTTTTATCTGAAGATATCTCCACTCTCACCATAGGCCTGAATGTGCTATCGAATGTCCCTTAGCAGATCCATGCAGGACAGAGTTTCCAAACTGCGTAATATAAGAAAAGTTTTAACTATGCGAGATGAATAAATATATGTAACACAAAGCAGTTTCACAGAAATCATCTTTCCAGTTTTCTCTGAGGATATTTCCTTTTTCTCCATAGCCTTCCCTATACTCCCGAATGTCTCTTGGTAGCTTTTTCTCCAGAAGGGATTCCGGAGTCCTCTAGGAGAAGAAAAATATATTTCTGTCAGTGAAATGCAACGTCACAAAGCAGCTCCTCAGAAAGCTTGCCCCAGTTTCTATGTAAAGACGTTTCCTTTCTCACCATAAGCCTCAAGGTACTCCAGAATATCCCTTCACAGACTAAAGAAAAACAGTGCTATGATACTGCTTAATGAAAAGAGAAGCTTAACTTTGTGAGCGGAATTGATGTGACATAGAGCAGTTTCACAGAAAGCTTCCTTGTGGCTTCTTTCTGAGCTTATTTCTTTTTCAGGATATTCTAAAGAGCATTTCCAAATGTCCTTTCTCAGATTCCACAGAAACAGTGATATCAAACTGCTCAATCCAAAGAATGATTTAACTCTATGAGATGAACACAAACATCAAAAAAGAGTTGCACAGAAATCTTCTCTCCAATTTTCGATGAAAGACATTTCCTTGCTCGACACAGGCCTCTGGTTGCCACTTACTATCCCTTCGTAGAACCCTCAAAGACCGACTTTCAAACTGGGAAATGTAGAGGAAGCTTTAACCGTGCGAAAAGAATGGACAATTCAGACAGCAGTTTCTCCGAGTACTTCTTTCTGTTTTTTATTGGAAGACATTTCACTCTTTGCCTTAGTCTTCACTGTGCTCCGAATATCACTCTTTTGGTTTTACAAGAACAGTGTTCAAACTGTGCCTTACAAGAAGAAAGTTATAACTCCATGAGTGGAGTGCTCACATCTCCAAGCAGTTTCTCACAAAGCCTTTCTCCAGTTTTTATCTGACTATATTCTTTATTTCACCATAGGCCCAAATGTGATCCCAAATATCCCTTCACGGTTACATCCACGAGGGAGTTTCCAAGCTCCATATTATAAACAAAGCTTCATCTATGTGAGATGAATAAACAAAGCAAAAAGTAGATTCACAGAAAGTTTCTTTCAAGTTTTTATCTGAAGATATTTCCTTTTTCACCATGACCCTGAATGTGCTCCCAAAGGTCCATTCGTGGATCCATCCATGACAGTTTCCATGCTGCGTAATTTAAACAAAACTTTATCTATGTGAGATGATTACACATATCACAGAGTAGTTTCCTAGAAAGCTTCTTTCCAGTTTCAGTCTGAGGCTATTTCCCTTTTCACCATCAGCATCAACATGCTCCTGAATATCACTTGGTACCTGTTTCTCAAAAAGGGTTTCCCCGATGCTGTATGAGAAGAGAGGTATAACACTCTGAGTGGAAAGCACACGTCACAAAGCAGTTCCTCAGAAAGATTCTCTCCAGTTGCGGTCTGATCATATTTTCTTTTTCACTGTAAGCCTCAAAGTGCTCCCGAATATCCCATCACATGCTAAACATAGAGAGGGTTACAAAACTGCTCAATGAAAAGAGAGGCTTAACTGAGCTTGAGGAATTAAGACGACACAGAGCAGTTTCACAGAAAGCTTCCTTCTGGATATTAACTGAGGATATTTCTTTCTCTATATTCCAAAAATCATTCCCAAATGTCCTTCCTCAGATTCCACAAAAACAGTGATTTCATGCTGTCAATCCAAAGAATGGTTTAACGCTATGAGACGAATACAAACACCACAAAGCAGTTGCTCACAAAGTTTCTCTGTAGGTTTCGTTGGAAGACGTTTCCTTTCTCACCACAAGCCTTCGGGCGTCACTAAATATCCCTTCACACATTCTTCAAAGGAAGAGTTTTGAAACTGGGCAGCATAGAGTAAGCATTAACTGTGTGAAGTGAATGCACATACCGGAGAGCAGATTATTGGAACGCTTCTTCCTCGATTTTATTTCAGTATATTTCACTATTTGACGTAGTCTTCAATGCGCTCCAAAATATCACTTTTTGGGTTTCACAGGAACAGTGTTCAAACACTGTTTGAACTCCCTGAGTGGAATGCATACATCACAAAGTAGTTTCTCAGAAAGCTTCTATCCAGTTTTTACCTGAAGGTATCTCCTCTTTCACCGTATACCTTAATGTGCTCCCGAATGTCCCTTCACGGATCCGTGCAAGACGGAGTTTCCAAAGTGCATAATATAAGAGAAGTTTTAGCTATGCGAGATTAACAAATATATGAAACACAAAGCAGTTTCACAGAAATCTTCTTTCCAGTTTCTGTCTGAGGATACATCCTTTTTCACCATAGCTGTCCCTATACTCCCGAATGTCGCTTGGTAGCTTTTTCTCCAAAATGGATTCCGGGATCCTCTAGGAGAAGGAAGGTGAGTGGAATGCACTCCTCATTCTATGAGTGGAATTCTGTGAGTGGAATGCACACGTCACAAAGCAGCTCCTCAGAAAGCTTCTCCCCAGTTTCTATCTGAAGATGTTTCCTTTCTCACCATAAGCCTCTAAGTGCTCCAGTATATCCCTTTGCAGACTAAACAAAAACAGTGTTATCATACTGCTCAATGAAAAGGGATGCTTAACTGTGTGAGCGGAATTCACGTGACATTGAGGAGTTTCACAGAAAGCTTCCTTCTTCTTTCGCTGTCAGGTTATGTTTTTTGAGGATATTCTAAAGAGAGTTTCCAAACGTTCTTTCTCAGTTTCAACAGAAACAGTGATTTCAAACTACTCAATCCAAAGAATGAATTAACTCTATGAGATGAGCACAAACTTCCCAAAAGAGTTGCGCAGAAAGCTTCTCTCAAATATTCGATGGAAGACATTTCCTTGCTCGACACAGGCCTCCAGTTGCCACTTACTATCCCTTCACAGAACCCTCAAAGACCGACTTTCAAACTGGGAAAGGTAGAGTAAGCTTTAACACTGTGTAAAAATGGACATGTCAGAGAGCAGTTTCTTCGAGTGCTTCTTTGTGTTTTTTATTGGATATTTCAATTTTGCCATTGTCTTCAATGTGCTCCAAATATCAGTCTTTTGGTTTTACAGGAAAAGTGTTCAAATAGTGCCTTATGAGAAGAAAGTTATAACTCTCTGAGTGGAATGCACACGTCACCAAGCAGTTTCTCAGAAAGCTTCTCTCCCGTTTTGATCTGACTATATTCCTATTTCACTATAGGCCCGAATGTGATCCCAAATATCCATTCGCGGATCCATCCATGAGGGATTTTCCAAGCTGTGTAATGTAAAGAAAGCTTCATCTGTATGAGATGAATAAACATAGCAAAAAGCAGATTCACATAAAGCTTCTTTCCCGTTCTGATAGGAAGATATTTCGTTATTCACCATAGTCCTCAAAGTGCTCCCGATTGTCCCTTCGTGGAATCGTCCATGACAGTTTCCAAGCAGCGTAATGTAAAGAAAGCATGACCTATATGAGATGATTACACATATCACAGAGTAGTTTCCTAGAAAGCTTTTTCCAGTTTTAGTCTGAGGTAATTCACTTTTCACCATCAGTACCATCATGCACCCGAATATCACTTGGTACCTGTTTCTCCAGAAGGGTTTCCCGACGCTGTATGAGAAGAGAGGTATAACACTGTCAGTGGAATGCACCCGTCACAAGGCAGTTCCCCAGAAAGCTTCCTCCAGGGTTTGTCTGAACATATTTCCTTTTTCACCGTAAGCCTCAAAGTGCTCCCGAATATCCTGTCACACATTAAGCATACACAGGGTTAGAAAACTGCTCAATGAAAAGAGGGGCTTAACTGAGTCAGAGCCATTAAGACGACACAAAGCAGTTTCACCAAAAGGTTCCTTCTGGATTTTCCCTGAGGATATTTCTTTCTCCATGTTCTAAAGTTCCTTCCCAAATGTCCTTCCTCAGATTCCACAGAAACAGTGATTTCAAGCTGTTCAATCCAAAGAACGGTTTAACTCTATGAGACGAATACACACATCTCAAAGCAGTTGCGCAGAAAGTTTCTCTGCAGGTTACATTGGAAGACTTTTCCTTGCTCGCCACAAGTCTCCGGGCGTCAGTAATATCCCTTCACAGATTCTTCAAAGACAGAGTTTCGAACCTGGCAACGTAGAGTAAGCATTATATCTGTGAAGTGAATGCACTTATCAGAGAGGAGATTCTTGGATCGCTTCTTCCTCGATTTTATTTCAGTATATGGGTTTATTCGCCATAGCCTGCAATGCGCTCCGAAATATCCCTTTTTCGGTTCACAGGAACAGTGTTCAAACACTGCCTTGTGAGAAAACAGGTATAACTCCCTGATTGGAATGCATACATCACAATGTCGTTTCTCAGAAAGCTTCTATCCACTTTTTATCTGAAGATATCTCCTGTTTCACCATTGGCTGAATGTGCTCCTGAATGGCCCTTTCGCAGATCCATGCATGACACAGTTTCCAAATTGCATAATATAAGAAAAGATTCAACTATGTGAGATGAATAAACATATCCAACACAAAGCAGTTTCACAGAAATCTTCTTTCCAGTTTTTATCTCAGGATATTTTTTTTTCACCATAGCCTTCCCTATACTCCCGAATGTCTCTGGTAGCTTTTTCTCCAAAAGTGATTCCGGAATCCTCTAGCGAATAAAAGTGAGTGGAATGCACACGTCATTCTGTGAGTGGAATTCTGTGAGTGGAAGGCACACGTCACAAAGCAGCTCCTCAGAAAGCTTCATTCCAGTTTCCATCTGAAGACGTTTCCTTTCTCACTGTAAGCCTCAAAGAGCTCCAGAATATCCCTTCACATACTAAACAATAACAGTGTTATGATACTGCTCAATGAAAAGAGAAGCAAAACTGTGTGAGCGGAATTCACGTGACAAAGAACAGTTTGACAGAGAGCTTCCTTCTGATTTCTCTCTGAGGTTATTTCTTTTCCAGGATATTCTAAAGAGCGTTTCCAAATGTCCTTTCTCAAATTCCACAGAAAGAGTGATTTCAAACTACTCAATCCAAAGAATGACTTAACTCTATGAGATGAATTCAACTTCACAATAGAGTTGCGCAGAAAGCTTCTCTCAAATATTTGATGGAAGACATTTCCTTGCTCGACACAGGCCTCCGGTTGCCACTTACTATCCCTTCGCAGAACCCTCAAAGACCGACTTTCAAACTGGGAAATGTAGAATAAGCTTTAACACTGTGTAAAAATCGACATGTCAGAGAGCAGTTTCTTCGAGTGCTTCTTTTTGTTTTTTATTGGACATTTGAATTTTGCCATAGTCTTCAATGTGCTGTGAATATCACTCTTTTGGTTTTACAGGAAAAGTGTTCAAATAGTGCCTTATGAGAAGAAATTTATAACTCCCTGAGTGGAACGCACACATCTCCAAGCAGTTTCTCCGAAAGCTTTTCTCCCGTTTTGATCTAACTATATTTCCTATATCACTCTAGGCCTGAATGCGATCCCAAATATCCCTTTGTGGATCCATCCACGAGGGAGTTTTCAAGCTGTGTAATGTAAAGAAAGCTTCATCTATGTAAGATGAATAAACATAGCAAAAATCAGATTCACAGAAAGCTTCTTTCCCGTTTTTTTCTGAAGATATTTCGTTTTTCACCATAGTCCTCAAAATGCTCCCGATTGTCCCTTCGTGGAATCGTCCATGACAGTTTCCAAGCTGCGTAATGTAAAGAAACCATTATCTATGTGAGATGATTGCACATATCACAAAGTAGTTTCCCAGAAAGCTTTTTCCAGTTTTAGTCTGAGGCTATTTCCCTTTTCACATCATCATCAACATGCTCCGAATATCACTTGGTACATGTGTCTCCAAAAGTGTTTCCCTAATGCTGTATGAGAAGAGAGGTATAACACTGTCAGTGGAATGCACCCGTCACAAGGCAGTTCCTCAGAAAGCTTCTCTCCAGTTTTGGTCTGAACATATTTCCTTTTTCACCGTTAGCCTCAAAGTGCTCCCGAATATCCCGTCACATGCTAAGCATACACAGGGTTAGAAAACTGCTCAATGAAAAGAGGGGCTTAACTGAGTCAGGGCCATTAAGACGACACAGAGCAGTTTCACAGAAAGCTTCCTTCTGGATATTAACTGAGGATATTTCTTTCTCTATATTCCAAAAATCATTCCAAATGTCCTTCCTCAGATTCCACAAAAACAGTGATTTCATGCTGTCAATCCAAAGAATGGTTTAACGCTATGAGACGAATACAAACACCACAAAGCAGTTGCTCACAAAGTTTCTCTGTAGGTTTCGTTGGAAGACGTTCCTTTCTCACCACAAGCCTTCGGGCGTCACTAAATATCCCTTCACACATTCTTCAAAGGAAGAGTTTTGAAACTGGGCAGCATAGAGTAAGCATTAACTGTGTGAAGTGAATGCACATACCGGAGAGCAGATTATTGGAACGCTTCTTCCTCGATTTTATTTCAGTATATTTCACTATTTGACGTAGTCTTCAATGCGCTCCAAAATATCACTTTTTGGGTTTCACAGGAACAGTGTTCAAACACTGTTTGAACTCCCTGAGTGGAATGCATACATCACAAAGTAGTTTCTCAGAAAGCTTCTATCCAGTTTTTACCTGAAGGTATCTCCTCTTTCACCGTATACCTTAATGTGCTCCCGAATGTCCCTTCACGGATCCGTGCAAGACGGAGTTTCCAAAGTGCATAATATAAGAGAAGTTTTAGCTATGCGAGATTAACAAATATATGAAACACAAAGCAGTTTCACAGAAATCTTCTTTCCAGTTTCTGTCTGAGGATACATCCTTTTTCACCATAGCTGTCCCTATACTCCCGAATGTCGCTTGGTAGCTTTTTCTCCAAAATGGATTCCGGGATCCTCTAGGAGAAGGAAGGTGAGTGGAATGCACTCCTCATTCTATGAGTGGAATTCTGTGAGTGGAATGCACACGTCACAAAGCAGCTCCTCAGAAAGCTTCTCCCCAGTTTCTATCTGAAGATGTTTCCTTTCTCACCATAAGCCTCTAAGTGCTCCAGTATATCCCTTTGCAGACTAAACAAAAACAGTGTTATCATACTGCTCAATGAAAAGGGATGCTTAACTGTGTGAGCGGAATTCACGTGACATTGAGGAGTTTCACAGAAAGCTTCCTTCTTCTTTCGCTGTCAGGTTATGTTTTTTGAGGATATTCTAAAGAGAGTTTCCAAACGTTCTTTCTCAGTTTCAACAGAAACAGTGATTTCAAACTACTCAATCCAAAGAATGAATTAACTCTATGAGATGAGCACAAACTTCACGAAAGTGTTGCACAGAAAGGTTCTCTCGAATATTCGATGGAAGACATTTCCTTGCTCGACACAGGCCTCTGGTTGTCAATTGCTATCCCTTTGCTGAAACCTCGAAGACCAACTTTCAAATTGAGAAATGTAGAGTAAGCTTTAACACTGTGTAAAAATGGACATGTCAGAGAGCAGTTCTTCGAGTGCTTCTTTGTGTTTTTTATTGGATATTTCAATTTTGCCATTGTCTTCAATGTGCTCCAAATATCAGTCTTTTGGTTTTACAGGAAAAGTGTTCAAATAGTGCCTTATGAGAAGAAAGTTATAACTCTCTGAGTGGAATGCACACGTCACCAAGCAGTTTCTCAGAAAGCTTCTCTCCCGTTTTGATCTGACTATATTTCCTATTTCACTATAGGCCCGAATGTGATCCCAAATATCCATTCGCGGATCCATCCATGAGGGATTTTCCAAGCTGTGTAATGTAAAGAAAGCTTCATCTGTATGAGATGAATAAACATAGCAAAAAGCAGATTCACATAAAGCTTCTTTCCCGTTCTGATAGGAAGATATTTCGTTATTCACCATAGTCCTCAAAGTGCTCCCGATTGTCCCTTCGTGGAATCGTCCATGACAGTTTCCAAGCAGCGTAATGTAAAGAAAGCATGACCTATATGAGATGATTACACATATCACAGAGTAGTTTCCTAGAAAGCTTTTTCCAGTTTTAGTCTGAGGTAATTCACTTTTCACCATCAGTACCATCATGCACCCGAATATCACTTGGTACCTGTTTCTCCAGAAGGGTTTCCCGACGCTGTATGAGAAGAGAGGTATAACACTGTCAGTGGAATGCACCCGTCACAAGGCAGTTCCCCAGAAAGCTTCCTCCAGGGTTTGTCTGAACATATTTCCTTTTTCACCGTAAGCCTCAAAGTGCTCCCGAATATCCTGTCACACATTAAGCATACACAGGGTTAGAAAACTGCTCAATGAAAAGAGGGGCTTAACTGAGTCAGAGCCATTAAGACGACACAAAGCAGTTTCACCAAAAGGTTCCTTCTGGATTTTCCCTGAGGATATTTCTTTCTCCATGTTCTAAAGTTCCTTCCCAAATGTCCTTCCTCAGATTCCACAGAAACAGTGATTTCAAGCTGTTCAATCCAAAGAACGGTTTAACTCTATGAGACGAATACACACATCTCAAAGCAGTTGCGCAGAAAGTTTCTCTGCAGGTTACATTGGAAGACTTTTCCTTGCTCGCCACAAGTCTCCGGGCGTCAGTAAATATCCCTTCACAGATTCTTCAAAGACAGAGTTTCGAACCTGGCAACGTAGAGTAAGCATTATATCTGTGAAGTGAATGCACTTATCAGAGAGGAGATTCTTGGATCGCTTCTTCCTCGATTTTATTTCAGTATATGGGTTTATTCGCCATAGCCTGCAATGCGCTCCGAAATATCCCTTTTTCGGTTTCACAGGAACAGTGTTCAAACACTGCCTTGTGAGAAAACAGGTATAACTCCCTGATTGGAATGCATACATCACAATGTCGTTTCTCAGAAAGCTTCTATCCACTTTTTATCTGAAGATATCTCCTGTTTCACCATTGGCCTGAATGTGCTCCTGAATGGCCCTTTCGCAGATCCATGCATGACACAGTTTCCAAATTGCATAATATAAGAAAAGATTCAACTATGTGAGATGAATAAACATATCCAACACAAAGCAGTTTCACAGAAATCTTCTTTCCAGTTTTTATCTCAGGATATTTTTTTTTCACCATAGCCTTCCCTATACTCCCGAATGTCTCTTGGTAGCTTTTTCTCCAAAAGTGATTCCGGAATCCTCTAGCGAATAAAAGTGAGTGGAATGCACACGTCATTCTGTGAGTGGAATTCTGTGAGTGGAAGGCACACGTCACAAAGCAGCTCCTCAGAAAGCTTCATTCCAGTTTCCATCTGAAGACGTTTCCTTTCTCACTGTAAGCCTCAAAGAGCTCCAGAATATCCCTTCACATACTAAACAATAACAGTGTTATGATACTGCTCAATGAAAAGAGAAGCAAAACTGTGTGAGCGGAATTCACGTGACAAAGAACAGTTTGACAGAGAGCTTCCTTCTGATTTCTCTCTGAGGTTATTTCTTTTCCAGGATATTCTAAAGAGCGTTTCCAAATGTCCTTTCTCAAATTCCACAGAAAGAGTGATTTCAAACTACTCAATCCAAAGAATGACTTAACTCTATGAGATGAATTCAAACTTCACAATAGAGTTGCGCAGAAAGCTTCTCTCAAATATTTGATGGAAGACATTTCCTTGCTCGACACAGGCCTCCGGTTGCCACTTACTATCCCTTCGCAGAACCCTCAAAGACCGACTTTCAAACTGGGAAATGTAGAATAAGCTTTAACACTGTGTAAAAATCGACATGTCAGAGAGCAGTTCTTCGAGTGCTTCTTTTTGTTTTTTATTGGACATTTGAATTTTGCCATAGTCTTCAATGTGCTGTGAATATCACTCTTTTGGTTTTACAGGAAAAGTGTTCAAATAGTGCCTTATGAGAAGAAATTTATAACTCCCTGAGTGGAACGCACACATCTCCAAGCAGTTTCTCCGAAAGCTTTTCTCCCGTTTTGATCTAACTATATTTCCTATATCACTCTAGGCCTGAATGCGATCCCAAATATCCTTTGTGGATCCATCCACGAGGGAGTTTTCAAGCTGTGTAATGTAAAGAAAGCTTCATCTATGTAAGATGAATAAACATAGCAAAAATCAGATTCACAGAAAGCTTCTTTCCCGTTTTTTTCTGAAGATATTTCGTTTTTCACCATAGTCCTCAAAATGCTCCCGATTGTCCCTTCGTGGAATCGTCCATGACAGTTTCCAAGCTGCGTAATGTAAAGAAACCATTATCTATGTGAGATGATTGCACATATCACAAAGTAGTTTCCCAGAAAGCTTTTTCCAGTTTTAGTCTGAGGCTATTTCCCTTTTCACATCATCATCAACATGCTCCCGAATATCACTTGGTACATGTGTCTCCAAAAGTGTTTCCCTAATGCTGTATGAGAAGAGAGGTATAACACTGTGAGTGGAATGCACACGTCACAAGGCAGTTCCTCAGAAAGCTTCTCTCCAGTTTTGGTCTGAACATATTTCCTTTTTCACCGTTAGCCTCAAAGTGCTCCCGAATATCCCGTCACATGCTAAGCATACACAGGGTTAGAAAACTGCTCAATGAAAAGAGGGGCTTAACTGAGTCAGGGCCATTAAGACGACACAGAGCAGTTTCACCGAAAGCTTCCTTCTGGATTTTCCTTGAGGATATTTCTTTCTCCATGTTCTAGGATCGAGCCCAAATGTCCTTACTCAAATTCCATAAAGCACTGATTTCAAGCTGTTCAATCGAAAGAATGGTTTAACTCTACGAGACGAATTCACACATCGCAAAGCAGTTGCTCAGGAAGATTCTCTGCAGGCTTCATCGGAAGACGTTTCCTAGCTCACCACAAGCCTCTGGAGGTCACTAAATACCCCTCACAGATCTTTGAAAGACAGAGTTTCAAAACTGGGTAACATAGAGTAAGAATTAAGTCTGTGAAGTGAATGCACATATCAGAGAACAGATTCTTGGAACGCTTCTTCCTCGATTTTATTTCAGTATATTTCACTATTCGTCATAGTCCTCAATGCGCTCTGAAATATCACATTTTCTGTTTCACAGGAACACTGTTCAAACACTGCCTTGTGAGAAAACAGGTATAACTCCCTGAGTGGAATGAATACATCACAAAGTCTTTTCTCAGAAAGCTTCTATCCACTTTTTATCTGAAGATATCTCCTCTTTCACCATAGGCCTGAATGTGCTCCCGAATGTCTCTTCTCGGATCCGTGCATGACAGAGATTCCAAGCTGCGTTATATAAGAAACGTTTTATCAATGCGAGATGAATAAATTTATCTAATACAAAGCAGTTTCACAGAAATCTTCTTTCCAGTTTTTGTCTGAGGATATTTCCTTTTTCACAATAGCCATCCCTATACTCCCAAATGTCTCTTGGTAGCTTTTTCTCCAAAAGGGATTCTGGAATCCTCTAGCAGAAGAAAAGTGAGTGGAATGCACACGTCATTCTGTGAGTGGAATGCACTCGTCATTCTGTCAGTGGAATTCTGTGAGTGGAATGTACACATCACAAAGCAGCTCCTCTGACAAATTCTCTCCAGTTTCTATGTGAAGATGTTTCCTTTCTCACTGTAAGTCTCAATGTGCTCCTGAATATCCCTTCGCAGACTACACAAACACAGTGTTATGATACTGCTCAATGAAAAGAGAAGTTTAACTGTGCGAGTGGAATTCACGTGACACAGAACAGTTTCACAGAAAGCTTCCCTCTGGTTTCTCTCTGAGGTTATTTCTTTTTCAGGATATTCTAAGGCGTGTTTCCAAATGGCCTTTCAAGATTCCACAGAAACAGTGATTCCAAACTACTCAATCCAAAGAATGATTTAACTCTATGAGATGAGCACAAACTTCACGAAAGTGTTGCACAGAAAGGTTCTCTCGAATATTCGATGGAAGACATTTCCTTGCTCGACACAGGCCTCTGGTTGTCAATTGCTATCCCTTTGCTGAAACCTCGAAGACCAACTTTCAAATTGAGAAATGTAGAGTAAGCTTTAACCCAAACTTGGATTCCATTGCATTCGATTTCATATTTCGTTCCTTTCAGTTCTGTTCCATTTAATTCCATATTCCATTCCATTCTACATTCCATTCCATATTTCATTCCATTCTATATTTCAATCCATTCCATTTCATTCCATATTCCATTCCACTCCATATGCAATTCCATTCCATATTCCATTCCATTCCATTGCATTCCATATTCCATGGCATTCCATATTCCATTGCATTCCATATTACATTCCATTCCATTCAATTCCATATTCCATTCCATTGCATATGCCATTCCAATCCATATTCCATTCCATTCTATTCTATTCCGCTAATTTCCATTCTGTTCCAAATTCCATTCCATTCCGTGTTCCATTCCATTCCATTCCATACCATTCCATTCCATTCCATATTCCATTCCATTACATTCCATTTTATTACATTCCATACCATATTCCATTGCACTACATTCCATTCCATATTCCATTCCATTCCATTCCATGTTCCATTCCATTCCAATCTATATTCCATTCCATTCCATTCCATTCCATTTCATATTCTATTGGACTTCATATTTCACTGCATTCCATGTTCCATTCAATCCATTCCATTTTCCATTGCATTTCATTTAATCCCATATTCCATTCCAGTCCATTTCGGTCCATTCCATACGCCATTCCATTCCATTCCATTCAACTCCATATTCCATTCCATTCCATTCAACTCCATATTTCATTCCATATTGCATTCCATTCCATTCCATTCCATTCCATATTCCTTTCCATTCCATATTCCTTTCCACTCCATTCCATTCCCTTCCGTTTCATTCCATCCCATTTCATATTTGATTCAGTTCCATTCCATTCCATTCCGTTTAATATTCCATTCCATTCCAATCCATTCTATTCGATTCCATTCCATTCCGTTCAATTCCATATTCCATTTCATTCCATTTCTTTTCATTCCATTCCGTATTCCATTCCATTCCATATTGCAATCCATTACATTCCATTCCATTCGGTTCCATATTCCATTCTATTCCATATTCCATTCCATTCCGTTACATTCTATTCCATTCCATTCCATATTCCATTCCATTCCATATTCCATTCCATTCCATTCCATTCCGTTCCATATTCCATTGCATTCCATTCCATTCCATTTAATCCTATTCCATATTCCATTCCATTCCATATTCCATTCCATTCCATATTCCATTCCATTCCATTACATATTACTTTTCATTCCGTTCCATTCCATTCCATTCCTTTCCATATTCCATTCCATTACATATTCCATTCCATTCCATATCCAATTCCATTCAATTGTATATTCCATTTCTTTCCATTCCATTCTGCTCCATTCCATTCCATATTCCTTTGCGTTCCATATTTCATTCCATTTCATATTCCATTCCATTCCTTTCCATTTCACTCCATTCCATTCCATATTCCATTCCATTCCATATTCCCTTCCCTTCCATTCCATTCCATTCCATTCCACATTCCATTCCATTCCACTCCATTCCATTACATTCCATACCATACTCCATTCCATTACATACATTCCATATTCCATTCCATTGTATTCCATATGCGATTCCATTCCATCTATATTCCATTCCATTCCATATTCTATTGCATTTCATATTCCATTGCATTCCATTCCATTCCGTTCAATTCCATATTCCATTCTATTCCATATTCCATTTCATTCCATTCCATATCCATTCCATTCCGTTCCATTCCATAGTCCATTCCATTCCATTCCATATTCCATTCCATTCCATACCATATTCCATTCCATTCCATATTCCATTCCATTCCAAATTCCTTTCCATTCATTCCATTCCATTCCATTCCATTTCATATTTCATTCTGTTCCGTTCTGTTCCATTCCATATTGCATTCCATTCCATTTCATTTCATTCCATTCCATTCCATATTTTATTCCATTCCATATTGCAATCCATTTCATTTAATTCCATTCCGTTCCATATTCCATTCCATTCCTATTCCATTCCATTCCGTTATATTCTATTCCATTCCTTTCCATATTCCATTCCATTCCATTCCATTCCGTTCCATATTCCATTGCGTTCCATTCCATTACATTTAATCGCATTCCATAATCCATTCCATTCCATTCCATTCCGTATTCCATTCCATTCTTTTCCATTCCATATTCCATTCCATTCCATATTCTTTCCATTCCATATTCCATCCCATTCCATTCCATTCCATTCCATTGTATTCCATATGCGATTCCATTCCAATCTATATTCCATTCCATTCCATATTCTATTGCATTTCATATTCCATTGCATTCCATACTCCATTCAATTCATTCCATATTCCATTCCATGTCATTTAATTCCATATTCCATTCCATTCCGTTCCATTCCATAGTCCATTCCATTCCATTCCATATTCCATTCCATTCCATACCATATTCCATTCCATTCCATATTCCATTCCATTCCAAATTCCTTTCCATTCATTCCATTCCATTCCATTCCATTTCATATTTCATTCTGTTCCGTTCTGTTCCATTCCATATTGCATTCCATTCCATTTCATTTCATTCCATTCCATTCCATATTTTATTCCATTCCATATTGCAATCCATTTCATTTAATTCCATTCCGTTCCATAATCCATTCCATTCCATATTCCATTCCATTCCGTTATATTCTATTCCATTCCTTTCCATATTCCATTCCATTCCATTCCATTCCGTTCCATATTCCATTGCGTTCCATTCCATTACATTTAATCGCATTCCATAATCCATTCCATTACATATTCCTTATCATTCCATTCCATTCCATATTCCATTCCATTCCATATTCTTTCCATTCCATATTCCATCCCATTCCATTCCATTCCATTCCATTGTATATTCCATTTCTTTCCATTCCTTTCCGTTCCACTCCATTCCATTCCATACTCCTTTGCATTCCATATTTCATTCCATTTCATATTCCATTCCATTCCATTCCATATTCCATTCCAACCCATTCCATTCTTTTCCATTCCATTCGATATTCCATTCCATTCCATTCCTTATCCCACTTCATTCCATTCCATTCCATTCCATTCCACATTCCATTCCACTCCACTCCATTCCATTACATTCCATAGCATACTAAATTCCATTGCATTCCATTCCATATACCATTCCATTCCATTCCGTATTCCATTCCATTCCATTCCATTGCAATCTATATTCCATTCCATTCCATATTCTATTGCATTTCATATTCCATTGCATTCCATATTCCATTCAATTCATTCCATATTCCATTCCTTTTCATTTAATTCCATATTCCATTCCATTCCGTTCCACTCCATTGTCCATTCCATTCCATTCCATATTCCATTCCATTCCATTCCATATTCCATTCCATTCCATTCCATTCCATTGCATATTCCATTCCATATTCCATTCCATTCCATTCCACATTAGTTTCCGTTCATTCCATTCCTTTCCGTTCCATTCCATTCCATTCCTTCCATTCCATTCCATTCCATTCCATATTCTATTCCACTCCATTCCTTGCATTCCATATTCATTCCATTTCATATTCCATTTCATTCCATTCCATTCTATTCCATTCCATTCCATTGCATTCCATTCCATTCCATTACATTTCATTTCATTCCATTCCATGTTACACTCCATTCCATACTGCAATCCATCCCATTCCCTTCCATTCCGTTCCATAATCCATTCCATTCCATATTCCATTCCATTCCGTATTCCATTCCATTCCTATTCCATTCCATTCGATTCCATATAACATTCCATTCCATTCCATATTCCATTACATTCCATTTAATCCATTCCATATTCCATTCTATTTCATATTCCATTCCATCCCATATTCCTTTTCATTCCATTCCATTCCATTCCATTCCATATTCCATTCCATCCCATATTCCTTTTCATTCCATTCCATTCTATTCATATTCCATTCCATTCATTCCATTCCATTGTATATTCCATTCATTCCATTCCTTTCCGTTCCATTCCATTCCTTTCCATACTCCTTTGCATTCCATATTCATTCCATTTCATATTCCATTTCATTCCTTTCCATTCCATTCCATTCCGTTATATTCTATTCCATTCCATTCATTCCATTCCATTCCATTCCATTCCTATTCCATTCCATTCCATTCCACATTAGTTTCCGTTCATTCCATTCCTTTCCGTTCCATTCCATTCCATTTCATATTTCATTCCGTTCCATTCCATGTTCCATATCATTTAATATTCCATTACATTTCATTCCGTTCTATTCCACTCCATTCCTTTGCATTCCATATTCCATTCCATTACATTTCATTTCATTCCATTCCATGTTACACTCCATTCCATACTGCAATCCATCCCATTCCCTTCCATTCCGTTCCATAATCCATTCCATTCCATATTCCATTCCATCCCGTTACATTCTATTCCATTCCATTCGATTCCATATAACATTCCATTCCATTCCATATTCCATTACATTCCATTTAATCCCATTCCATATTCCATTCTATTTCATATTCCATTCCATCCCATATTCCTTTTCATTCCATTCCATTCCATTCCATTCCATATTCCATTCCATTCCATATTTTCTCCATTCCATATTCCATTCCATTCCATTCCATTCCATTGTATATTCCATTCATTCCATTCCTTTCCGTTCCATTCCATTCCTTTCCATACTCCTTTGCATTCCATATTTCATTCCATTTCATATTCCATTTCATTCCTTTCCATTCCATTCCATTCCATATTCTATTCCACTCCATCCATTCCATTCCATTCCATTCTATTCCATTCCATATTCCATTCCATATTCCATTCCATTCCATTCCTTATCCTCTTCCTTCCAATCCATTCCATTCCTTTCCATATTCCATTCCATTGCATATTCCATTCCATTCCATTCATATTTCATTCCGTTCCATTCCATTCCATTCATATTCCATTCCATTCCATTCCATATTCCATTACATTTCATTTCATTCCATTCCTTTCCATATTCCATTCCGTTCGATATTCCATTCCATTCCATTTTCAATTCCATTCGATATTTCATTTCATTCCATTCCATTCCATTCCATTATATTCCTTTCCATATTCCACTCCATCCCATTCCATTCCGTTTCATATTCCATTCAATTCCATATTCCATTCCATTCTATTTCATTCCGTATTCCATTCCATTCCATTCTATACCATTCCATCCCATATTCCATTCCATTTCATATTTCATTCCATTCCATTCTCTTCCGTTCCATTCCATTCCGTTTCATATTCCATTCCATTCCATTCCATCATGTTCAGTATTCTATTCCATTCCATATTCCCTTACATTCCATTACATATTCGATTCCATTCCATTCCAAATATAATTCCATCCCAGATTCTATTTCATTACTTTCCATTCTCCATTCCATTCCCTTTTACATTCCTTTCCATTCCATTCCATTCCATATTCCTTTCCATTCCATATTCCATTCCATTCCATTCCATGTTCCACTCCATTCCATTCTGTTACATTTCATTGAATTCCATATTCCGTTCCATATTCCACTACATTCCATTCCTTATTCCCTTCCATTCCATTCCATTCCATTCCATATCCCATTCCGTATTGCATTACATTCCTTTCCATATTCCATTCCATTCCAATGCATTTTATATCCCACTCCTCTCCATTCCATTCCAATCCATGGCATTGCATTTTTTATTCCATTGAATTCCGTATTCCATTCCATTCCTATTCCATTCCATTCCATTCCACATTAGTTTCCGTTCATTCCATTCCTTTCCGTTCCATTCCATTCCATTTCATATTTCATTCCGTTCCATTCCATGTTCCATATCATTTAATATTCCATTACATTTCATTCCGTTCTATTCCACTCCATTCCTTTGCATTCCATATTCCATTCCATTACATTTCATTTCATTCCATTCCATGTTACACTCCATTCCATACTGCAATCCATCCCATTCCCTTCCATTCCGTTCCATAATCCATTCCATTCCATATTCCATTCCATCCCGTTACATTCTATTCCATTCCATTCGATTCCATATAACATTCCATTCCATTCCATATTCCATTACATTCCATTTAATCCCATTCCATATTCCATTCTATTCATATTCCATTCCATCCCATATTCCTTTTCATTCCATTCCTTCCATTCCATTCCATATTCCATTCCATTCCATATTTTCTCCATTCCATATTCCATTCCATTCCATTCCATTCCATTGTATATTCCATTTCATTCCATTCCTTTCCGTTCCATTCCATTCCTTTCCATACTCCTTTGCATTCCATATTTCATTCCATTTCATATTCCATTTCATTCCTTTCCATTCCATTCCATTCCATATTCTATTCCACTCCATTCCATTCCATTCCATTCCATTCTATTCCATTCCATATTCCATTCCATATTCCATTCCATTCCATTCCTTATCCCTCTTCCTTCCAATCCATTCCATTCCTTTCCATATTCCATTCCATTGCATATTCCCTTCGATTCCATTCGATATTCCATTCGTTTCCATTCCATTCCACTCCATATTCCATTCCATTCCATTCCATATTGCATTCCGTTTCATCCCATTCCCTTCCATATTCCATTCCGTTCGATATTCCATTCCATTCCATTTTCAATTCCATTCGATATTTCATTTCATTCCATTCCATTCCATTATATTCCTTTCCATATTCCACTCCATCCCATTCCATTCCGTTTCATATTCCATTCAATTCCATATTCCATTCCATTCTATTTCATTCCGTATTCCATTCCATTCCATTCATATTCCATTCCATCCATATTCCATTCCATTTCATATTTCATTCCATTCCATTCTCTTCCGTTCCATTCCATTCCGTTTCATATTCCATTCCATTCCATTCCATCATGTTCAGTATTCTATTCCATTCCATATTCCCTTACATTCCATTACATATTCGATTCCATTCCATTCCAAATATAATTCCATCCCAGATTCTATTTCATTACTTTCCATTCTCCATTCCATTCCCTTTTACATTCCTTTCCATTCCATTCCATTCCATATTCCTTTCCATTCCATATTCCATTCCATTCCATTCCATGTTCCACTCCATTCCATTCTGTTACATTTCATTGAATTCCATATTCCGTTCCATATTCCACTACATTCCATTCCTTATTCCCTTCCATTCCATTCCATTCCATTCCATATCCCATTCCGTATTGCATTACATTCCTTTCCATATTCCATTCCATTCCAATGCATTTTATATCCCACTCCTCTCCATTCCATTCCAATCCATGGCATTGCATTTTTTATTCCATTGAATTCCGTATTCCATTCCATTCCATATTCCATATCTTTCCATATTCCCTTCCATTTCACTTGGATTCCATTCCATATTCCTTTCCATTCCATTCGATTCTGTTCCATTCCATTCCATTCCATTCCATATTCCATTCCATTCCATATTCCATTCCATACCATTTGATTGAATTTCATTCCATTTCATTCCGTTCTATATTACATTCCATTCCATATTCCATTCCATTCCATTCCGTTCCGTTCCATATTCCATTCTATTCCATTCCATTTCATTCCATTCCGTTCCATATTCCATTCCATATTCCAATCCATTCCATTCCATTGCAATCCATATTCCATTCCATTCCATATTCGATTCCATTCCATATTCCATTCCATTTCATTACATATTCGAGTCCTTTCCAATTTCCTTTGCATTCCATTCCATTCCATATTCCTTTCCATTCCATATTCCATTCCATTTCGTATCCCATTACATTCCCCACTGCATTCCATTCCATTCCATTCCATATTCCATTACCTTCCATATTCCATTCCATTCCAAATGCTATTCCATTCAATTCCATATTCAACTCCATTCCATTCCGTTCCATTTTATTCCGTTCCATATTCCATTCCATTCTATTTTCCATTCCATTCCCTTCCAATCCATTCCATATTTCATTCTATTCCATTTCAATCCATTTCATATTCCATTCCATATTTCATTCCATTCCATTCCCTAGCGTTCCATATTCCTTTCCATTTCATATTCCATTCCATTCTATTCCATTCCATATTCCATTCCTTATGTGAAGGAGATTATAACCCCTTGAGTAGAATGTACACGTCACCAAGCATTTTCACAGAAAGCTTCTCTCCAGTTTTTATCTGACTATATTTTCTATTTCACCATTGGCCTGAATGTGAACCCGAATATCCCTTTGCGGATCCCTCCATGAGGGAGTTTCCCAGCTGCGTAAGGGAAAGAAAGATTCATCTATGTGAGATGAATAAAAATAGCCAAAAGCAGATTCACAGAAAGCTTCTTTCCAGTTTTTATCTTAAGATTTTTTTCACCATAGTTCTGAAAGTGCTCCCAAACGTCCCTTTGTTGATCCGTCCATTACAGCTTCCAAGCTGTGTAATGTAAAGAAAGCATTATCTATGTGAGATGATTACATATATCACAGAATAGTTTCCAAAAAGCTTCTTTCCAGTTTTTGTCTGAGGCTATTTTCCTTTTGACCATCGGCATCAACATGCCCCCGAACATCACTTGGTACCTGTTTCTCCGAAAGGGTTTCCCCGACGCTGTATGAGAAGAGAGGTATAACACTGTGAGTGAAATGCACATGTCACAAAGCAGTTCCTCGGAAAGCTTCTCTCCAGGTTCGGAATGAACATATTTCCTTTTACACCATAAACCGCAAAGTGCTCCCGAATTTCCCATCACACGGGAAACATACACAGGGTTAGAAAACTACTCAATGAAAAGAGAGGCTTAACTGAGTGAGAGGAAATAAGACGACACAGAGCAGTTTCACAGAAAGCTTCCTTTTGGATTTTAACTGAGGATATTTCTTTCTCCATGTTCTAAGGATCGTTCTCAAATGTCCTTCCTCAGATGTCACAAAAACAGTGATTTCAAGCTGCTCAATCCAAAGAATGGTTTAATTCTATGAGACGAATACACACATCGCAAGGCAGTGGCTCAGAACGTTTCTCTGCAGGTTTCATCAGAAGACGTTTCCTTGCTCACCACAAGCCTCCGGGTGTCACTAAATATCCCTGCACAGATTCTTCAAAGACAGAGTTTCGAAACTGGGCAACATAGAGTAAACATTAACTCTGTGAAGAGAATGCACATATCAGAGAGCAGATTCTTAGAATGCTTCTTCCTCGATTTTATTTCAGTATATTTCACTATTCGTCATAGTCCTCAATGCGCTCCAAAATGTCACTTTTTCAGTTTCACAGGAACAGTGTTCAAACATTGCCTTGGAGAAAAGAGGTATAACTCCCTGAGTGGAATGCATACATCACAAAGTATTTCCTCGGAAAGCTTCCATCCAGTTTTTATCTGAAGATATCTCCTCTTTCACCATAGGCCTGAATGTGCTCCCGAATGTCCCTTCGTGGATCCGTGCATGATGGAGTTTCCAAACTGCATAATATAAGGAAAGTTTTAACTATGTGAGATGAAGAAATATATCTAACACAAAGCAGTTGACAGACATCTTCTTTCCAGTTTTTGTCTGAGGATATTTCCTTTTTCACCATAGCCGTCCCTATACTCCTGAATGTCTCTTGGTAACTTTTTCTGCAAAAGGGTTTCCGGAATCCTCTAGAAGAATGGTATATTTCTGTGAGTGGAATGCACACGTCACAAAGCATCTCCTCAGAAACCTTCTCTCCAGTTTCTATCTGAATACGTTTCCTTTCTCACTGTAAGGTTCAAAGAGCTCCCCTCCGGTTTTTATTTGAGGACAGTTCTTTCTCCATATTCAAAAGAGCATTCCCAAATATCCTTCCTCAGATTCCACAGAACCAGTGATTTCAAACTGCTCAATCCTAGGAACGATTTGACACTAACAGATGAATACACAAATCACAATGCAGTTGCTCAGAGACTTCTCCCGAGTTTTCAATGGAAGACATTCATTGCTCATCACAGTAAAACGCTCCTGAATATCCCTTCACAGACTAAACAAAAACAGTTTTATGATACTACTCAATGAAAAGAGAAGCTCAGCACAGGCCTCCCGGCACCACTGAATATCCCCTCACAGATTACTGAAAGACAGGATTTCCAAACTCGGCAATGTAGATTAAGCTTCACCTCAGTGAAATGAATGTATATATCTGAGAGCAGTTTCTTCGAACGCTTCATTCTGGGTTTCATTTGAGGATATATCACCTTTCACCATAGTCTTCTATGCACTCCAGAATATCACTTTTTCATTTTACAGGAACAGTGTTGCAACACTGCCTTATGAGAAAAGAGGTATAACACCCTGAGTGGAATGCACACATCACAAAGCAGTTTCTCAGAAAGCTTCTCTCCAGTTTTTCTCTGAAGAAATTTCCTTTTTCACCATAAACCTGAATGCCCTTTCAAATATCCCATCGTGGATCCGTCCATGACAGAGTTTCCAAACTGCGTAATATAGAGAAAGTTTTGTCTATGTGAGATGAAGAAATACAGCAAAAAGCAGATTCACAGAAAGCTTCTTTCCAGTTTTTATCTGAAGATATTTCCTGTTTCACCATAGTCCTGAATGTGCTTTCGTATATCCCTTCATGGATCCATCCATGACAGAGTTTCCAAGTTGTGAAATGTAGAGAAAGATTTCTCTATGTGAGATGAATACGTGTATCTAAGAACAGTTTCACAAAAAGGGTTTCCTAGATGTAGTATGAGAAGAGAGGTATAACACTGTGAGTCGAATGCACACGTCACAATGCAGATCCTCAGAAAGCTTCTCTCCAGTTTCTATCAGATCATATTTCCTTTTTCTCCGTAAGCCTCAAAGTATTTCTGAATATCTCTAAGCACGCTAAACATAAACAGTGTTAGGAAACTATTCAATGAAAAGTGAAGCTTAACTGGCCGAGTGGAATTCACATGACACAGAGCGGTTTCACAGGAAGCTTACTTCTTGTTTTTATCTGAAGGTATTTCTTTTGCAGCCTATTCCAAAGAGCGTTCCCAAATTTCCTTTTGCAGGTTCCACGGAAACGGTGATTTCAAACTGCTCAATCCAAGGATGATTTAACTCTACGAGATGAATACATACATCACAAAGCAGTTGCTCAGAAAGATTATCTCCAGTTTTTCGGTTTCACAGGAACAGTGTTCAAACACTGCCTCCTGAGAAAAGAGGGCTAAATCCCTCAGTGGAATGCATACATCACAAAGCAGTTTCTCAGAAAGCTTCTATCAAGTTTTTATCTGAAGATATCTCCTCTTTCACCATAGGCCTGAATGTGCTCCTGATCTGTGAATGACGGAGTTTCCAAACTGCGTAAGATAAGTTTTAACTATGCGAGATGAATAAGTATATCTAATACAAAGGAGTTTCACGGAAATCTTCTTTCCAGTTTTTGTCTTAGGATATTTCCTTTGTCACCATAGGCGTCTCTATACTCCCAAATGTCAATTGGTAGCTTTTCCTCCAAAAGGGATTCCGGAATCCTCTATGAGAAGAATGGTCTATATCTGTGAGTGGAATGCACACATCACAAAGCAGCTCCTCAGAAAGCTTCTCTCCAGTTTCTATCTGAAGACGTTTCCTTTCTCACCATAAGCCTCAAAGCACTCCTGAATATCTCTTCGCAGACTAAACAAAAAAATGTTATGATACTGCTCAATGAAAGAGAAGCTTAGCAGTGTGAGCAGAATTCACGTGACACAGAGCAGTTCCACAGAAAGCTCCTTCTGGTCTCCCTATGAGGTTATTTTTTCTTCAGGATATTCTAAAGAGCATTTCCAAATGTCCTTTCTCAGATTCCACAGAAACAGTGATTTCAAACTGCTTAATCCAAAGAAGGATTTCACTCTATGAGATGAATAGAAACATTACAAAAGAGTTGCGCAGAAAGTATTTCTCCAGTTCTCGATGGAAGACATATCCTTGCTAGACGCAGGACTCTGGTTGCCACTTAATATCCCTTTGCAGAACCCTCAAAGACCGACTTTCAAACTGGGGGATGTAAAGTAAGATTTAACCCTGTGAAAAGAATGGACATGTCAGAGAGTAGTTTCTTCGAGTGCTTCTTTCTGTTTTTTATTGGACGACATTTCACATTTTGACAGAGTCTGCAATGTGCTCCGAATATCACCCTTTAGGTTTTACAGGAACAGTGTTCAAACTGTGCTGTATGAGAAGAAAGTTATAACTCCCTGAGTGGAATGCACCCATCACACAGCAGTTTCTCAGAAAGCTTCTCACCAATTTTTATCTCAGTATATTTCCTATTTCACCATAGGCACGAATATGATCCCAAATATCCCTTCGTGGATCCATCCACGAGGGAGTTTCCAGGTTGTGTAATGTAAAGAAAGCTTCACCTATGTGAGATGAATAAACATGGAAAAAAGCAGATTCACAGAAGGCTGCTTTCCAGTTTTATCTGAATATTTCCTTTTTCACCATAGTCCTGAATATGCTTCCGAAGGTCCTTTCGTGGATCTGTCCATGACAATTTCCAAGTTGCATAATATAAAGAAAGCTTTATCTATGTGAGATGATTACACATATCACAGGGTAGTTTCCTAGAATGCTTCTTTCCAGTTTTTGTCTGAGGCTATTTCACTTTTCACCCTCAGCATCAACATGCTCCTGAATATCACTTGGTACCTGTTTCTCCGAAAGGGTTTGCCTGACGCTGTATGAGAAGAGAGACATAACACTGTGAGTGGAATGCACACGTCACAAAGCAGTTCCTCGGAAAGCTTCTCTCCAGTTTCGGCCTGAACATATTTCCTTTTCCACTGTAAGCCTCTAAGTGCTCCCGAATATCCCATCACACGCTAAGCATACACAGGGATAGAAAACTGCCCAATGAAAAGAGAGGCTTAACTGAGCTCGAGGATATAGATGACACAGAGCAGTTTCACAGAAAGCTTCCTTCTGGATTTTACCTCAGGATATTTCTTTCTCCATATTCTAAGTAACGTTCCCAAATGTCCTTCTTCAGATTACACAAAAACAGTGATTTCATGCTGCTCAATCCAAAGAATGGTTTAACTCTATGTGATGAATACACACATTGCAAAGCAGTTGCTCAGAAAGTTTCCCTGCTGGTTTCATTGGAAGACGTTTCCTTGCTCATCACAAGCCTCTGGGCGTCACTAAATATCCCTTCAATGATTCTTCAAAAACAGAGTTTTGAAACTGAGCAACATAGAGAAAGCATTAACTCTGTGAAGTGAATGCACATAACGGAGAGCAGATACTTGTAACGTTCTTCCTCGATTTTATTTCAGTATATGTCACTGTTTGCCATAGTCCTCAATGCACTCTGAAATATCACTTTTTCGGTTTCACAGGAACAGTGCTCAAACACTGTTTGAACTCACTGAGTGGAATGCATACATCACAAAATAGTTTCTCAGAAAGCTTTTATTCAATTTTAATCTGAAGATATCTCCACTCTCACCATAGGCCTGAATGTGCTATCGAATGTCCCTTTGTGTATCCATGCAGGACAGAGTTTCCAAACTGCGTAATATAAGAAAAGTTTTAACTATGCGAGATGAATAAATATATCTAAAACAAAGCAGTTTCACAGAAATCATCTTTCTTGTTCTTCTCTGAGGATATATCCTTTTTCTCCATAGCCTTTCCTATACTCCCGAATGTCTCTTGGTAGCTTTTTCTCCAGAACGGATTCCGGAAACCTCTAGGAGAAGAAAAATATATTTCTGTCAGTGAAATGCAACGTCACAAAGCAGCTCCTCAGAAAGCTTGCCCCAGTTTCTATGTAAAGACGTTTCTGTTCTAACCATAACCCTCAAGGTACTCCAGAATATCTCTTCACAGACTAAAGAAAAACAGTGTTATGTTACTGCTCAATGAAAAAAAGGAGCTTAACTGTGTGAGCGGAATTCAAGTGACACAGAGCAGTTTCACAGAAAGCTTCCTTCTGGTTTCTCTTTGAGGTTAATTCATTTTCATTAGATTCTAAAGAGCGTTTCCAAATGTCTGTTCTCAGATTCCACAGAAACAGTGATTACAAACTGCTCAATCCAAAGAATGATTTAACTCTATGAGATGAATGCAAACATCAGAAAAGAGTTGCGCAGAAAACTTTTCTCCAATTTTCAATGGAAAACATTACCTTGCTCAACACAGGCCTCTGGTTGCCACTTTCTACCCCTTCGCAGAACCCTCAAAGACCGACTTTCAAACTGGGAAATGTAAAGTAAGCTTTCACCCTGTACAAACAATGGACATGTCAGAGAGCAGTTTCTTCGAGTGCTTCTTTCTGTTTTTTTATTGGATGACATTTCACTTTTTGCCATAGTCTTCAACGTGCTCCGAATTTCACTCTTTTGGTTTTACAGGAACTGTGTTCAAACTGTGCCTTATGAGAAGAAAATTATAACTCAGTGAGAGGAATGCACACATCACCAACCAGTTTCTCAGAAAGCTTCTCTCGAGTTTTTATCTGACTATATTTTCTATTTCACCATAGGCCCGACTGTGATCCCAAATATCAATCCACGAGAGAGTTTCCAAGCTAGGCCAAATGTGATCCCAAATATCCCTTCACGGATCCATCCACGAAGGAGTCTCCAAGCTCCGTAATGTAAAGAATGCTTCATCTCTTTTAAATGAATAAACATAGCAAAAGGCAGATTCACAGAAAGCTTCTTTCCGGTTTTATGTGAGTATATTTCCCTTTTCACAATAGTTTTGAATGTGCTCCCGAAGGTCCTTTCGTAGATCCGTCCATGACAGTTTACAAGCTGTGTAATGCAAAGAAAGCTTTATCTATGTAAGATGATTACTCATATCACAGACTAGTTTCCTAGAAAGCTTCTTTCCAGTTTTTGTATGAGGCTATTTCCCTTTTCATCACCAACATCAATATGCTCCCGAATATCACTTGATACCTGTTTCTCCACAAGGGTTTCACTGACGTTTCATGAGAAGAGAAGTACAACACTGTGAGTGGAATGAACATGTCACAAAGCAGTTCCTCAGAAAGCTTCTCTCCAGTTTCGGTCTGAACATATTTACTTTTACACCACAAGCTTCAAAGTGCTCCCAAAAATGCCATCACACGCTAAACATACACAGGGTTAGAAAACTGCTCAATGAAAAGTGAGACTTAATTGAGTGAGAGGAATTAAGACGACACAGAGCGGTTTCACAGAAAGCTTCCTTCTGGATTTTACCTGAGGATATTTCTTTCTCCATATTCTAAGGATCATTCCAAATGTCCTTCCTCAGATGCCAGAAAAAAAGTGATTTCAAGCTGCTCAATCCAAAGAATGGTTTAACTCTATGAGACGAATACACATAGCGCAAAGCAGTTGCTCAGAAAGTTTCTCTGCAGGTTTCATCGGAAGACATTTCATTGCTCCCCAGAAGCCTCTGGGTGTCACTAAATATCCCATCATAGATTCTTCAAAGACAGAGTTGTGAAACTGAGCAACATAGATTAAGCATTAACTCTGTGAAGTGAATGCACATATCAGAGAGCAGATTCTTGGAATACTTCTTCCTCGATTTTATTTCAGTATATTTCACTATTCACCATAGTCCTCAATGCGCTCTGAAATATCACATTTTCGGATTCACAGCAACAGTGTTCAAACTATGTCTTGTGAGAAAAGAGGTATAACTCCCTGAGTGGAATGCATACATCACAAAGAAGTTTCTCAGAAAGCTTCTATCCAGTTTTATCTGAAGATATCTCCTCTTTCACTGTAGGGCTGAATGTGCTCCCAAATGTCCCTTCACAGATCCGTGCATGACGGAGTTTCCAAACTACGTAATATAAGGAAAGTTTTAACTATGTGAGATGAATAAATATATCTAACACAAAGCAATTTCACAGAAATCTTTCCAGTTTTTGTCTGAGGATATTTTCTTTTTCACCATAGCCCTCCCTATACTCCCGAATGTCTCTTGGTAGTGGTTTCTCCAAAAGAGATTCCAGAATCCTCCAGGAGAAGAAAGATATATTTCTGTGAGTGGAATGCACACGTCACAAAGCAGCTGCTCAGAAAGCTTCTCCCCAGTTTCTATCTGAAGACATTTTCTTTCTCACCGCGAGTCTGAAAGCTCTCCTGAATACAAAAACAGTGTTATGATACTGCTCAATGAAAAGAGAAGCTTAACTGTGTGAGTGGAATTCACGTCACACAGGGTAGTTTCACAGAAAGCTTCCTTCTGGTTTCTATCTGAGGTTATTTCTTTTTCAGGATATTCTAAAGAATGTTTCAAATGTCCTTTCTCAGATTCCACAGAAACAGTGATTTCAAACTGCTCAATCCAAATAATGATTTAACTCTATGAGATGAATACAAACATCACAAAATAGTTGCACAGAAAGCTTCTCCCAAATTTTCGATTGAAACATTTCCTTGCTCGACACAGACCTCTGATGTCGAGCCACTTACCATGCCACTTACTATCCCATCACAGAAACCTCAAAGACCGACTTTCAAACGGGGAAATATAGAGTAAGCTTTACCCCTGTGAAAAGAATGGACATGTCAGAGAGCAGTTTCCTCGAATGCTTCTTTCTGTTTTTCATTGGACGCCATTTCACTTTTTGTCATAGTCTTCGATGTGCTCTGAATATCACTCTTTTGGTTTTACAAGAACAGTGTTCAAGCTGTGCTTCATGAAAAGATAGCTACAAGTCCCTCAGTGGAATGCTCACAACACGAAGCAGTTTCTCAGAAAGCTTCTCTCCAGTTTTTATCTGACTATATTTCCTATTTCACCATAGGCCCGAATGTGATCCCAAATATCCCTTCACAGATCCATCCACGCGGGAGGTTCCAAGCTGTGTAATGTAAAGAGAGCTTCATCTATGTGAGATGAATAAACATAGCAAAAACTAGATTCACTGAAAGCTTCTTTCAAGTTTATATCTGAATATATTTCCTTCTTCACCATAGTCCTGAATGTGCTCCCGAAGGTCCCTTCATGGATCCGTCCATGACAGTTTCCAAGCTGTGCAATGTAAATAAAGCTTTATCTATGTGAGATGATTACACATATCACAGAGTAGTTTCTTAGAAAGCTTCTTTCCAGTTTTTGTCTGAGGCTATTTCCCTTTTCATCATTGGCATCAATATGCTCCTGAATATCACTTGGTACCTGTTTCTTCAAAAGGGTTTTCCCAATGCTGTATGAGAAGAGAGGTATAAAACTGTGAGTGTAAAGCACACGTCACAAAGCAGTTCCTCGGAAAGCTTCTCTCCAGTTTCGGTCTGAACATATTTCCTTTTACACCACAAGCCTCAAAGTATTCCGGATATGCCGTGACATGTTAAACACACACAAGGTTAGAAAACTGGTCAATGAAAAGAGAGGCTTAACTGACCGAGAGGAATTAAGATGACACAGAGCAGTTTCACAGAAAGCTTCCTTCTGGATTTTAACTGTGGATATTTCTTTCTCCATATTCTAAGGGTCGTTATCAAATGTCCTTCCTCAGATGTCACAAAAAGAGTGATTTTAAGCTGCTCAATACAAAGAATGGTTTATATCTAGGAGATGAATACACACATCGCAAAGCAGTTGCTCAGAAAGTTTCTCTGCAGGTTTCATTGGAAAAAGTTACCCTGCTCACCAGAAGCCTCCAGGCTTCACTAAATATTCCATCACAGATTCATCAAAGACAGAGCTTCAAAAGTAGGAAACATAGACTAAGCATTAATGCTTTGCAGTGAATGCACATATCAGAGAGTAGATTCTTGGAACGCTTCTTTCTCGATTTTATTTCAGTATATTTCACTACTCGCCTTAGTCCTCCATGCGCACCAAAATATCACTTTTTCGGTTTCACAGGAACAGTGTTCAAACACTTTCTTGAGAGAAAAGAGGTATAACTCCCTGAGTGGAATGCATACATCACAAAGTAGTTTCTCAGAAAGCTTCTATCCAGTTTTCATCTGAAGATATCTCCTCTTTTACCGTAGGCCTGAATGTGCTCCGGAATGTCCCTTCAGTATCCATGCATGACGGAGTCTCCAAACTGTATAATATAAGAAAAGTTTTAACTATGTGAGATGAATAAATATATCCATCAAAAAGCAGTTTCACAGAAATCTTCTTTCCAGTTTTTGTCTGAGGATATTTCCTTTTTCACCATAGCGGTCCCTATACTCTCGAATGTCTCTTGGTAGCTTTTTCTCCAAAAGGGTTCTGGAATCCTCTAGGAGAAGAAAGGTATATTTCTGTGAGTGGAATGCACACGAAAAGCAGCTCCTCACAAAGCTTCTGTCCAGTTTCTTTCTGAAGACGTTTCCTTTCTAACCATGAGTCTCAAAGCTCTCCTGAATATCCCTTCTCAGACTAAACAAAAGCTGTGTTATGATACTGCTCAATGAAAAGAGAAGCTTAACTGTGTGAGTGGAATTCACGTGACACATAGAAGTTTCAAAGAAAGCTTCCTTCTGGTTTCTCTCTGAGATTATTTCTTTTTCAGGATATTCTAAAGAGCGTTTCCAAATGTTCTTTCTCAGATTCCACAGAAACAGTGTTTTCAAACTGCTCAATCCAAAGAATGGTTTAACTCTATGAGATGAATACCAACATCACAAAAGAGTTGCACAGAAAGCATCTCTCCAATTTCCCGTGGAAGACATTTATTTGCTCGACACAGGCCTCCTGTTGCCACTTACTATCCCTTCGCAGAATCCTCAAAGACCGGCTTTCAAATTGGGACATGTAGAGTAAGTGTTAACCCTGTGAAAAGAATGGACAGGTCAGAGAGCAGTTTCTTATAGTGCTTCTTTCTGCTTTTTTTTTGGACGACATTTCACTTTTTGGCGTAATCTTCAATATGCTCTGAATATCATTCTTTTGGTTTTAGAGGAACAGTGTTCAAACTGTGCCTTATGAGAAGAAAGTTATAAGTTCCTGAGTGGAATGCACATGTCACCAAACACTTTCTCAGAAAGCTTCTCTTCAGTTTATATCTGAGCATATTTCCGTTTTCACCATGGGCCCGAATATTATCCCAAATATCCCTTCACAGATGAATGCACGAGGGAGTTTCCAAGCTGCATAATGTAAACAAAGCTTCATCTATGTGAGATGAATAAACATAGCAAAAAGGAGACTCAGAGAAAGCTTCTTTCTGGTTTTATCTGAAAATATTTCCTTTTTCACCTTTGTCCTGAATGTGCTCCACAGGTCCCTAGTGAATCCGTCCATGACAATTTCCAAGCTGCATAATGTAAAGAAAGCTTTATCTTTGTGAGATGATTACACATATCACAGAGTAGTTTCTTAGAAAGCTTCTTTCCAGTATTGGTCTGAGGCTATTTTCCTTTTTACCATCAGCATCAACATGCTCCCGAATATCACTTGGTACCTGTTTCTTCAAAAGGGTATCACTGAGGCTGTATGAGAAGAGAGGTACAGCACTGTGAGTGGAATGCACACGTCACAAAGCAAATCCTCGGAAAGCTTCTCTCCAGTTGCGGTCTGAACATATTTCCTTTTACACTGCAAGCCTCAAAGTACTCTGGAATATCCCACCACACGCTAAACATACACAAGTTTAGAAAACTGCTCAATGAAAAGACAGGCTTAACTGACTGAGAGGAATTCAGACAACACAGAGCAGTTTCACAGAAAGCTTCCTTCTGGATTTTACCTAAGGATATTTCTATCTGCATATTCTACAGGTCGTTATCAAATGTCCAACCTCAGATGCCACAAAAATAGTGATTTCAAGCTGCTCAATACAAAGAAAGATTTATCTCTAGGAGACGAATACGCACATCACAAAGTAGTTGGTCAGAAAGTTTCTCTGCAGGTTTCATCGGAAGACTTTATCTTGCTGAAAACAAGTCTCTGGGCGTCACTAAATATTCCGTCACAGATTCTTCAAAGACAGAGTTTTGAAACTGAGCAACATAGAGTAAGCATTAATGCTTTGCAGTGAATGCACGCATCAGAGAGTGGATTCTTGGAAAGTTTCTCCCTCGATTTTATTTCAGTATATTTCACTATTCGCCATAGTCCTCAATGCGCACCAAAATATCACTTTTTCGGTTTGACAGGAACAGTGTTCAAATGCTGCCTCGGCAAAAACTGGAAAAATTCCCTTTGAAAACTGGCACAAGACAGGGATGCCGTCTCTCACCACTCCTATTTAACATAGTGTTGTAAGTTCTGGCTAGGGCAATCAGGTAAGAGAAAGAAATCAAGAGTATCCAGTTAGGAAAGGAAAAAGTCAAATTGTCCCTGTTTGCAGATGACATGATTGTATATTTAGAAAACCCCATCGTCTCAGCCCAAAATCTCCTTAAGCTGATAAGCAACTTCAGCAAAGTCTCAGGATATAAAATTAATGTGCAAAAATCACAAGCATTCTTATACACCAGTAACAGACAAGCAGAGAGCCAAATCAGGAATGAACTTCCATTCACAATTGCTTCAAAGAGAATAAAATACCTAGGAATCCAGCTTACAAGGGATGTAAAGGATCTCTTCAAGGAGGACTACAAACCACAGCTCAGTGAAATAAAAGAGGACACAAACAAATGGAAGAACATACCATGCTCCTGGATAGGAAGAATCAATATTGTGAAAATGGCCATACTGCCCAAGGTTATTTATAGATTCAATGCCATCCCCATCAAGCTACCAATGAGTTTCATCACAGAATTCCGAAAAACTGCTTTAAAGTTCATATGGAACCAAAAAAGAGCCCGCATTGCCAAGACAATCCTAAGTCAAAAGGACGAAGCTGGAGACGTCACGCTACCTGACTTCGAACTATACTACAAGGCTACAGTAACCAAAACAGCATGGTACTGGTACCAAAACAGAGATATAGACCAATGGAACAGAACAGAGTCCTTAGAAATAATACCTTACATCTACAGCCATCTGATCTTTGACAAACCTGAGAGAAACACGAAATGGGGAAAGGATTCCCTATTCAATAAATGGTGCTGGGAAAATTGGCTAGCCATAAGTAGAAAGCTGATACTGGATCCTTTCCTTACCACTTATACGAAGATTATTTCAAGATGGATTAGAGACTTAAATGTTAGACCTAATACCATAAAAACCCTAGAAGAAAATCTAGTTAGTACCATTCAAGACATAGGTATGGGCAAGGACTTCATGTCTAAAACACCAAAAGCAACGGCAGCAAAAGCCAGAATTGACAAATGGGATCTAATTAAACTAAAGAGCTTCTGCACAGCAAAAGAAACTACCATCAGAGTGAACAGGCAACCTACCGTAGGGGAGAAAATTTTTGCAACCTACTCATCTGACAAAGGGCTAATATCCAGAATCTACAAAGAACTCAAACAAATTGACAAGAAAAAAATAAACAACCCCATCAAAAAGTGGGCAAAGGATATGAACATACATTTCTCAAAAGAAGACATTCATACAGCCAACAGACACATGAAAAAATGCTCATCATCACTCGCCATCAGAGAAATGCAAATCAAAACCACAATGAGATACCACTTCACACCAGTTAGAGTGGCAATCATTAAGAAGTCAGGAGACAGCAGGTGTTGGAGAGGATGTGGAGAAATAGGAACACTTTTACACTGTTGGTGGGATTGTAAACTAATTCAACCATTATGGAAAACAATATGGAAATTCCTCAAGGATCTAGAACTAAATGTACGATATGACCCAGCCATCCCACTACTGGATATATACCCAAAAGATTATAAATTATTCTACTACAAAGACACATGCACACGTATGTTTATTGCGGCACTATTCACAATAGCAAAGACTTGGAATCAACCCAAATGTCCATCTGTGACAGACTGGATTAAGAAAATGTGGCACATATACACCATGGAATACTATGCAGCCATAAAAAAGGATGAGTTTGCGTTCTTTGTAGGGACATGGATGCAGCTGGAAACCATCATTCTTAGCAAACTATCACAAGAAGAGAAAACCAAACACCGCATGTTCTCACTCATAGGTGGGAACTGCACAATGAGATCACTTGGACTCAGGAAGGGGAACATCACACACTGGGGCCTATCATGGGGAGAGGGGAGGAGGGAGGGATTGCATTGGGGAGTTATACATGATATAAATGACGAATTGATGGGTGCTGACGAGTTGATGGGTGCAGCACACCAACATCGTATAAGTATACATATGTACCAAACCTGCCCGTTATGCACATGTACCCTAGAACTTAAAGTATAATAAAAAAATAAAAAATAAAAAAATAAAAATAAAATAAAATAAAAAAAGAAATAAAAACAAATGCTGCCTCGTGAGAAAAGAGGTATATCTCACTGAGTTGAATGCATATATCACAAAGTAGTTTCCCAGAAAGCTTCTATCCAGTTTTTTCTGAAGATATCTCCTCTTCCACCGTAGGCCTGAGTGAGCTCCCGAATGTCCATTTACTAAACCGTGCATGATGGGGTTCCCAAACTGCATAATATACGAAAAGTTTAGCTATGTGATGTGAATAAATATATCTAACACAAAGCAGTTTCACAGAAATCTTCTTTCCAGTTTTTCTCTGAGGATATTACCTTTTCCACCTTAGCCCTCCCTATACCCAAGAATGTCTCTTGGTAGCTCTTTATCGAAAAGGGATTCCGGAATCCTCTAGGAGAAGAAAGGTATATTTATGTGAGTGGAATGCACACGTCACAAAGAAGCTCCTCAGAAATCTTGTCTCCAGTTTCTATCTGAAGACGTTTCCTTTCTCACTGTAAGCCTCAAAGCGCTCCTGAATATCCCTTCTCAGACTAAACAAAAACATTGTTATGATACTGCTCAATGAAAAGAGAAGCTTAACTGTGTGAGGGGAATTCACGTGACACAGACTAGTTTCACAGAAACCTTCCTTCTGGTTTCTTTCTGAAGTTATTTCTTTTTCAGGACATTTTAAAGAGCGTTTCAAATGTCTTTCCTCAGATTCCACAGAAGCAGTGATTCCAAACTGCTAAATCGACAGAATGATTAAACTCTATGAGATGAATACAAACTTGACAAAAGAGTTGGGCAGAAAGCTTCTCTCCAATTTTCGATGGAAGACATTTCCCTGCTGGACACAGGCCTCCGGGTGACACTTACTATCCCATCGCAGATCTCTCAAAGACTGACTTTCAGTTGGGAAATATACAGTAAGCTTTAACCCTGTGAAAAGAATGGACATGTCAGAGAGCACTTTCTTCGAGTGCTTCTTTCTGTTTTGTATTGCATGACATTTCACTTTTTGCCATAGTCTTCAATGTGCTCCGAATATCTCTATTTTGGTTTTACAGGAACAGTGTTCAAGCTGTGCTTCATGAGAAGAAAACTACAACTCCCCGAGTGGAATGCTCCCAACACCAAACAGTTTCTCAGAAAGATTCTCTCCATTTTTATCTGACTATATTTCCTATTTCACCATAGGCCCAAATATGATCCCAAATATCCCTTCACGGATGCATCCACGAGGGAGTTTCCAATCTGCGTAATGTAAAGAAAGCTTCATCTATGTGAGATGAATAAACATAGCATAAAGCAGATTCACAGAAAGCTTCTTTCCTGTTTTTATCTGAAGATATTTCCTTTCTCACCATAGTCGTGAATGTGCTCCCGAAGGTCCCTTCATGAATCCGTCCATAACAGTTTCCAAGCTGCGTAATGTAAAGAAAGCTTTATCTATGTGAAATGATTACACATATCACAGGGTAGTTTCCTAGAAAACTTCCTTCCAGTTTTGGTCTGAGGCTATTTCCCTTTTCACCATCGGCATCAACATGCTCCCAAATATCACTTGGTACCTGTTTCTTCAAAAGAGTTTCCCCATCGCTTTATGAGAGGAGAGATATAACACTGTGGATGGAATGAACACGTCACAAAGCAGCTTCTCAGATAGTTTCTCTCCAGTTTCTACCTGAAGACGTTTCCTCTCTCACCGTTAGCCTTAAAGCGCTCCAGAATATCCCTTCCCAGACTAAACAAAAACAGTGTTATCATACTGCTCAATGAAAAGCGAAGCTTAACTGTGTGGGGGGAATTCACTTGACACAGACCAGTTTCACAGAAACTTTCCTTCTGGTTTCTCTCTGCGGTTATTTCTTTTTCAGGATATTCTACATAGCGTTTTCAAATGTCCTTTCTCATATTCCACAGAAACAGTGATTTCAAGCTGCTCAATCCAAAGAATGATTTAACTCTGTGAAATAAATACAAACATCAAAAAGAGTTGCGCAGAAAGGTTCTCTCCAATATTCGATGGATGACATTTCCTTTCTCGACACAGCCCTCCGGTTGCCACTTACTATCCCTTCGCAGAACCCTCAAAGACCGACTTTCAAAGTGGGAAATGTAGAGTAAGCTTTAGCCCTGTGGAAAGCATGGACATGTCAGACAGCAGTTTCTTCGAGTGCTTCTTTCTGTTTTTTATTGGACGACATTTCATGTTTTGCCATAGTCTTCAATGTGTTAGGAATATCTCTCTTTAGGTTTTACAGGAAAAGTGTTCAAACTGTACTGTATGAGAAGAAAGTTATACCTCCCTGAGTGGAATGCTCACATCTCCAAGCAGTTTCTCAGAGAGCTTCTCTCCAGTTTTTATCTATGTTTCCTATTTCCCCATAGGCACGAATGTGATCCTAAGTATCCCTTCGCAGATCCATCTACCAATGAGTTTCCAAGCTGCGTAATGTAAAGAAAGCTTCAAATATTTGAGACGAATAAACATAGCCAAAAGCAGATTCTCAGAATACTTCTTTCCAGTTTTTATCTGAAGATATTTACTTTTTCACCATAGTCCTGAATGTGATCTCCAAGGTCCCTTCATGGACCCGTTCACGGCATTTTCCCAGCTGTGTAATGTAAAGAAAGCTTTAACTATGTGAGATGATTCCACATATCACAGACTAGTTTCCGAGAAAGCTTCTTTCCAGGTTTTGTCTGAGGCTATTTCCCTTTCCACCATTGGCATCAACATGCTCTCGAATATCACTTGGTACCTGTTTCTCCAAAAGGGTTTCCCCGACGATGTAGGAGAAGAAATGCATAACACTGTGAATGAAATGCACACGTCACAAAGCAGTTCCTCGGAAAGCTTCTCTTCAGTTTTCTTCTGAAGATATTTCCTTTTCCACCATAAGCCTCAACGTGCTCCCAAATATCCCATCACATGCTATACATACACAGGGTTAGAAAACTGCTCAATGAAAAGAGAAGCTTAACTCAGTGAGAGGAATTAAGATGACACAGAGCAGTTTCACAGAAAGTTTCCTTCTGGATTTTACCTCAGGATATTTCTTTCTCCATATTCTAAGGATCGTTCCCAAATGTTCTTCCTCAGATTCCACAAAAACAGTGATTTCAAGCTGCTCAATCCAAAGAATGGTTTAACTCTTTGAGACCAATACACACATCGCAAAGCAGTTGCTCAGAAAGTTTCTCTGCAGGTTTCATCGGAAGATGTTTCCTCGCTCACCACAAGCCTCCTGGTGTCACTAAATATCCCTTCACAGATACTTCAAAGACGGAGTTTTGAAACTGGGCAGCATAGAGTAAGCATTAACTCTGTGAAGTGAATGCACATATCAGAGGGCAGATTCTTGGAATGCTTCTTCCTCGATTATATTTCAGTATATTTCACTATTCGCCATAGTCCTCAATGTACTCTGAAATATGACTTTTCCAGTTTCACAGGAACAGTGTTCAAATTATGCCTTGTGAGAAAACAGCTATAACTCCCTGAGTGGTATGCATACATCACAAAGTAGTTTCTCAGAAAGCTTCTATCCAGTTTTATCTGAAGATATCTCCTCTTTCACCGTAGACTGGAATGTTCTCCCGAATGTCCCTTCGTGGATCCGTGCATGACAGAGTTTCCAAACTGCATAGTATAAGAAAAGTTTTAACTGTGCGAGATGCACAAACATATCTAAAACAAAGCAGTTTCACAGAAATATTTCCAGTTTTTGTCTAAGGATATTTCCTTTTTCACCATAGCCATCCTGGTACTCATGAATGTCTCTTAGTACCTTTTCTTCCAAAAGGGATTCCGGAATCCTCTGGGAGAAGAAAGGTTTATTTCTGTGAGTGAAATACACACGTCACAAAGCAGCTTCTCAGAAAGCTTGTTTTCAGTTTCTATCTAAAGACGTTACCTTTCTCACCGTAAGCCTCAAAGCGCTCCCATATCCTTTTGCAGTCTAAGCAAACACAGTGTTATGATACTGCTCAATGAAAAGAGAAACTTAACTATGTGAGTGGAATTCACGTGACACAGAGCAGTTTCACAGAAAGCTTCCTTCTGGTTTCTCTCTGAGGTTATTTCTTTTTCAGGATATTCTAAAGAGCGTTTCCAAATGCCCTTCCTCAGATTCCACAGAAGCAGTGATTTCAAACTGCTCAATCCAAAGAAACATTTAACTCTATGAGATGAATAGAAACATCACAAAAGATTTTCCCAGAAAGATTCTCTCCGATTTTCGATGGAAGTTATTTCCTTGCTCGACAATGGTGTCCGGTGGCCACTTACTATCCCTTCACTGAACCATGAAAGATCGACTTTCAATCTGGGAAACGTAGAGTAAGCTTTAACCCAGTGAGAAGATTGAACATGTCAGAGAGCAGTTTCTTCGAGTGCTTCTTTCTGTTTTTCTATGATGATATTTCACTTTTTTCCATCGTTTCAAAGTGCTCCGAATATCACTCTTTTGGTTTTACAGGAATAGTGTTCAAACTGTGCCTTATAAGAAGAAATTTATAACTCCCTGAGTGGAATGCACATATCACAGAGCAATTTCTCAGAAAGCTACTCTCCAGTTTTTATCTGGCAATATTTCCTATTTCACCATAGGCCTGACTGTGACCACAAATATCCCTTCGCGATACATCCACCAGGGAGTTTCCAAGCTGTGTAATGTATAGAAAGCTTCATCTATGTGAGATGAAAAAACAAACCAAAAAGAAGTTTCACAGAAAGCTTCTTTCCAGTTTTTATCTGAAGACATTTCCTTTTTAACCATAGTCATGAAGGTGCTCCCTAAGGTCCATTCGTGGATCCGTCCATGACTGTTTCCAAGCTGCGTAATGTAAAAAAAGCTTTATCTATGTGGGATGATTACACATATCACAGAGTAGTTTACTTTATAGCTTCTTTCCAGTTTTTGTCTGAGGCTATTTCCCTTTTAACCATCGGCATCAACATGCTCCCAAATGTCACTTGGTACCTGTTCCTCCAAAAAGGTTTCCCTGACGCTGTATGAGAAGAGAGGTATAAAACTGTGAGTGGAATGCACACGTCACAAAGTAGTTCCTCGGAAAGCTTCTCTCCAGTTTCGGTCTGAACATATTTCCTTTTTCGCCGTAATCCTCAAAGTTTTCCCGAATATCCCATCACACGCTAAGCATACACATGGTTAGAAACCTGCTCAATTAAAAGAGAGGCTTAACTGAGTGAGAGGAATTACGACGACACCGAGCAGTTTCACAGAAAGCTTCCTTCTGGATTTTACCTGAGGATATTTCTTTCTTCATATTCTAAGGATCTTTCCCAAATATCCTTCCTCAGATTCCGCAAAAGCAGTGATTTCAAGCTGCTCAATCCAAAGGACTGTTTAAATCTATGAGACGAGCACACACATCGCAAGGTAGTTGTTCAGAAACTTTCTCCGCAGGTTTCATCGGAAGACGTTTCCTTGCTCACCACAAGCCTCCAGGCGTCACTAAATATCCCTTCACAGATTCTTCAAAGATGGACTTTTGGAACTGGGCAGCATAGAGTAAGCATTAACTCTGTGACGTGAATGCACGTATCAGAGAGCATATTCTTGGAACGCTTCTTCCTCGTTTTTATTTCAGTATATTTCACTATTCGCCATAGTCCTCAATGCACTCCGAAATATGACTTTTTCGTTGTCACAGGAACAGTGTTCAAACACTGCCTTGTGAGAAAAGAGGTATAACACCCTGAGTGGAATGCATACATCACAATGTAGTTTCTCAGTAAGCTTCTATCTAGTTTTTATCTGAAGACATCCCTTCTTTCAGCATAGGCCTGAATGTGCTCCTGAATGTCCCTTCACGGATCCGTGCATGACAGAGTTTCCAAACTGCATACTATAAGAAAAGTTTTAACTATGCGAGATGAATAAATATATCTAACACAATACAGTTTCACAGAAATATTCTTTCCAGTTTTTGTCTAAGGATACTCCATTTTCACCATAGCCATCCCAATAGTCCCGAATGTCTCTTGGTAGCTTTTTCTCCAAAAGGGATTCCAGAATCCTCTATGAGAAGAAACGTATATTTCTGTGAGTGGAACGCACATGCCACAAAGCAGCTCCACAGAAAGCTTCTCTCCAGTTTCTATCTAAGGACGTTTACTTTTTCACCGTAAGCCTCAAAGTGCTCCCGAATATTCCTTCACAGACTAAAAAAAAACAGTGTTATGATACTGCTCTATAACAAGGGAAGCTTAAATGTGTGAGCGGAATTCACGTGACATAGAGCAGTTTCACAGAAAGCTTCCTTCTGGTTTCTCTCTGAGTTTAATCCTTTTTCAGGATATTCTAAAAAGCGTTTTCAAATATCCTTTCTCATATTCCACAGAGACAATGATTTCAAACTGCTCAATCCAAAGAATGATTTAACTCTATGAGATGAAAATAAACATCACAAAAGAGTTGCGCTGAAAACTTCTCTCCAATTTTCGATAGAAGAGATTTTCTTCCTTGACAAAGGCCTCCGGTTGCCACTTAGTATCACTTCACAGAACCCTCAAAGACCGACTTTCAAATTGGGAAATGCAGAGTAAGCTTTAACCCTGTGAAAAGAATGGACATATCAGAGAGAAGTTTCTTCGAGTGCTTCTTTATGTTTTTATTGGAAGACGTTCCACGTTTTGCCGTAGTCTTCAATGTAGTCCGAATATCACTCTTTTGTTTTTACAGGAACAGTGTTCAAGCTGTGCCGTATGAAAAGAAAATTAAAACTCCCTGAGTGCAATGCACACATCACAGAGCAGTTTCTCAGAAAGCTTCTCTCCAGTTTTTATCTGACTATATGTCCTATTTCACAATACGCTCAAATGTGGTCCCAAATATCCCTTAGCAGATCCATGCACGAGGGAGTTTCCAAGCTGTGTAATGTAAAAAAAGGTTCATCCATACGAGATGAATGAAAATAGAAAAAGCAGTTTCACAGAAAGCTTCTTTCCAATTTTTCTCTGAAGATATTTCCTTTTTCACCATAGTCCTGAATGTGCTCCCCAAGGTCCCTTCATGGATCCATCCATGACAGTTTCCAAGCTGCATAATTTGAAGAAAGCTTTATCTATGTGAGATGATTACACATATCACAGAGCAGTTTCTTAGAAAACTTCTTTCCAGTTTTTGTCTGAGGATATTTCCCTTTTCACTATCGGCATCAACATGCTCCCAAATATCACTAGGTACCTGTTTCTCCAAAAGGGTTTCCCCGATGCTGTTGGAGAAGAGATATATAACACTGTGAAGGGAATGCACACGTCACAAAGCAGTTGCTCGGAAAGCTTCTCTCCAGTTTTGTTCTGAACATATTTCCATTTTCATCATAAGCCACAGAGTGCTCCCGAATATCCCATCACACGCTAAACATACACAGGGTTAGAAAAGTGCTCAATGAAAAAAGAGGATTAACTGAGTGAGAGGAATTAAGACGACACAGAGCGGTTTCACAGAAAGCTTCCCTCTGGATTTTATCTCAGGATATTTCTTTCTCCATATTCTAAGGATCATTCCCAAATGTCCTTCCTCAGATGCCATAAAAACAGTGTTTTCAAGCTGCTCAATCCAAATAATAGATTAACTCTATGAGAGGAATACACACATCACAAAGGAGTTGCTCAGAAAGTTTCTCTGCAGGTTTCATTGGAAGACTTTTCCTCGCTCACTAGAAGCCTCTTGTCCTCACTAAGTATCCCTTCACAGATTCTTGAAAGACAGAGTTTCGAAACTGGGCAATATAGTGTAAGCATTAACTCTGTTAAGTGAATGCACATATCAGAGAGCAGATTCTTGGAACGCTTCTTCCTCGATTTTATTGCAGTTTATTTCACTATTCGCTGTAGTCCTCAATGCACTCCGAAATATCACTTTTTCGGTTTCACAGGAACAGTGTTCAAACACTGTTTGAACTCCGTGAGTGGAATGCATATATCACAAAGTAATTTCTCACAAAGCTTCTATGCAGTTTTTATCTGAAGTTATCTCCTCTTTCACCGTAGGCCTGAATGTGCTCCCGAATGTCCATTCGCAGATTCATGCATGACGGAGTTTCTGAACTGCATAATATAAGAAAAGTTTTAGCTATGCGAGATTAATATATATATATATATATCTACCACAAAGTAGTTTCACAGAAATCTTCTTTCCAGTTTTTGTCTGAGGATATTTCCTTTTTCACCATAGCCATCCCTATATCCCCGAATGTCTGTTGGTTGCTTTTTCTCCAAAAGGGATTCCGGAAACCTCTATGAAAATAAAGGTATATTTCTGTGAGTGGAATGCACATGTCAAAAAGCAGCTCCACAGAAAGCTTCTCTACTTGAAGAAGCTTGGAGAGGTCATTTTCATCCCTTGTAAGTTGGATTTCTAGGTATTTTATTCTCTTTGAAGCAATTGTGAATGCAAGTTCATCCATAATTTAGCTCTCTTTGTTACTAGTGTATAAGAATGCTTGTAATTTTGCACATTAATTTTGTATCCTGAGACTTTGCTGAAGTTGCTTATCAGCTTAAGGAGATTTTGGGCTGAGACGATGGGGTTTTCTAAATATACAATCATGTCATCTGCAAACAGGGACAATTTGACTTCTTCTTTTCCTAAACTGGATACCCTTGATTTCTTTCTCTTGCCTGATTGCCCTAGCCAGAACTTCCAACACTATGTTGAATAGGAGTGGTGAGAGAGAGTATCCCTGTCTTGTGCCAGTTTTCAAAGGGAATTCTTCCAGTTTTTGCCCATTCAGTATGATACTAGCTGTGGGTTTGTCATAAATAGCTCTTATTATTTTTAGGTACGTTCCATCAATACCGAATTTATTGAGCGTTTTTAGCATAAAGGGCTGTTGAATTTTGTCAAAAGCCTTTTCTGCATCTATTGAGATAATCATGTGGTTCTTGTCTTTGGTTCTGTTTATATGCTGGATTACATTGAGTCCTCAGAAATAATACCACAAATCTATAGCCTTCTGGTTTCTATCTGAGGTTATTTCTTTTTCAGGATATTCTAAAGAGTGTTTCAAATGTCCTTTCTCAGATTCCACAGAAACAGTGATTTCAAACTGCTCAATCCAAAGATTGATTTAACTCTACGAGATGAATACATACATCACAAAGCAGTTGCTCAGAAAGATTCTCTCCACTTTTTCGGTTTCACAGGAACAGTGTTCAAACGCTGCCTTGAGAGACAAGAGGTATAACTCCCTGAGTGGAATGCATACATCACAAAGTAGTTTCTCAGAAAGCTTCTATCCAGTTTTTATCTGAAGTTATCTCCACTCTCACCGTAGGTCTGAATGTGATCCCGAATGTCCCTTTGCATATGCGTGCATGACGGAGTTTCCAAACTGCGTAATATAAGAAAAGTTTTAACTATGCGAGATGAATAAATATATATAACACAAAGCAGTTTCACAGAAATCTTCATTCCAGTTTTTGTCTGAGAATATTTCCTTTTTCTCCATAGCCGTCCCTATACTCCCGAATGTCTCTTGGTAGCTTTTTCTCCAAAAGCGATTCTGGAAGCCTTTAGGAGAAGAAAGGTATATTTCTCTGAATGGAATGCACATGACACAAAGCAGCTCCTCAGAAAGCTTCTCTCCAGTTTCTCTCCGAAGACGTTTCCTTTCCCATCGTGAGTCTCAAAGCACTCCTGAATATCCCTTCGCAGACTAAACAAAAACAGTGTTGTGATACTCCTCAATGAAAAGAGAAGCTTAACTTTGTGATCGGAACTCACGTGACACACAGCAGTTTCACAGAAAGCTTCCTTCTGGTTTCTCTCTGAGGTTATTTCTTTTTCAGGATATTCTAAAGAGCGTTTCCAAATGTACTTTCTCAGATTCCACAGAGTCTGTGATTTCAAACTGTTCAATCCAAGGAATGATTTAACTCTTGAGATCAATACAAACATGAAAAAAGTGTTGTGCAGAAACCTTCTCTCCAATTCTCAATGGAAGACAATTCCTTACTCAACACAGGCCTCCGGTTGACACTTACTATCACTTCACAGAACCCTCAAAGACTGACTTTCAACTGGGAAATGTAGAGTAAGCTTTAACCCTGTGAAAAGAATGGAAATGTCAGAGAGCTGTTTCTTGGAGTGCTTCTTTCCATTTTTTATTGGACGACATTTCACTTTTTGCATAGTCTTCAATGTGCTCCGAATATAACCTTTTTGGTTTACAGTAACAGTGTTCACACCGTGCATTATGAGAAGAAAGTTATAACTCCCTGCATGGAATGCTCACATCACCAAGCAATTTCTCAGAAAGCTTCTCTCCAGTTTTTATAGAACTATATTTTCTATTTCACCATAGGCCTAATGTGAACCCAAATATCCCTTTGTGAATCCAGGCATGAGAGAGTTTCCAAGCTGCGTAATGTAAAGAAAGCTTCATCTCTGTGAGATGAATAAACATAGCAAAAAGCAGATTCACAGAAAGCTTCTTTTCAGTTTTTATCTGAAGATATTTTCTTTTTCACCATAGTTTTTAATGTGCTCCCAAAGGTCCCTTCGTGGATCCATCCATGAGAGTTTCCAAGTTCTGTAATGTAAAGAAAGCTTTATCTATGTGACATGATTACACATATCACAGAGTAGTTTCCTAGAAAGCTTCTTTCCAGTTTTTGCCTGAGGCTATTTCCCTTTTCACCATCGGCGTCAATTATCTCCCGAATATCACCTACTACCGGTTTCTCCAAAAGTTTTTCACTGACGCTGTATGACAAGAGAAGCAAAACACTGTTAGTGGAATGCACGCATCAAAAAGCAGTTCCTCGGAAACCTTCTCTCCAGTTTCGGTTTCAACATATTTCGTTTTACACCTGAAGCTTCAAAGTGCTCCCGAATATCCCATCACATACTAAACATACACAGAGTTAGAAAACTGCACACTGAAAAGAGAGGCTTAACTGAGGGAGAGGAATGAAGATGACACAGAGCAATTTCACAGAAAGCTTCCTTCTGGATTTTACCTGTGGATATTTTTTTCTCCATATTCCAAAAATCTTTCCCAAATGTCCTTCGTCAGATTCCACAAAAACAGTGATTTCAAGCTCCTCAATACAAAGATGGTTTAACTCTATGAGACGAATACACACATCGCAAAGCAGTTGTTCAGAAAGTTTCTCTGCAGGTTTCATCAGAAGACGTATCCTTGCTCACCACAAGCCTCCATGCGTCAATAAATATTTATTCACATAGTCTACAAAGACAGAGTTACGAAACTGGGCAACATAGAGTAAGCATTAACTCTGTGATGTAAATGCACATATCAGAGAGCAGATTCCTGGAATGCTTCTTCCTTGATTTTATTTCAGTATATTTCACCATTCGCCATAGTCCTCAATGCGCTCCGAAATATCACTATTTTGGTTTCACAGGAACAGTGCTCAAATGCTGCCTCATGAGAAAAGAGGTATAACTCCCTCAGTGGAATGCAGACGTCACAAAGTTGTTTCTCAGAAAGCTTCTATCCAGTTTTTATCTGAAGATATCTCCACTCTCACAGCAGGCCTGAATGTGCTACTGAATGTTTCTTCGCAGATTCGTGCATGACGGAGTTTCCAAACTGTGTAATATAAGAAAAGTTTTAACTATGTGAGATGAATAAATATATCTAACACAAAGCAGTTGACAGACATCTGCTTTCCAGTTTTTGTCTGAGGATATTTCCTTTTTCACCATAGCCGTCCCTATACTCCTGAATGTCTCTTGGTAGCTTTTTCACCAAAAGGGATTCCGGAATTCTTTAGGAAAAGAAAGGTATATTTCTGTGAGTGAAATGCACACGTCACAAAGCATCTCCTCAGAAAACGTCTCTGCAGTTTCTATCTGAAGAAGTTTCCTTTCTCACCGTAAGCCTCAAAGTGCTCCAGAATATCCCTTCGCAGACTGAACAAAATCAGTGTAACAGTACTGTTCGATGACAAGAGAAGCTTAACTGTGTGAGTGGAATTCACGTGATAGAGAGCAGTTTCACAGAAAGCTTCCTTCTGGTTTCTCTCTGAGGTTTTTTCTTTTTTAGGATATTCTAAAGAGCGTTTCCAAATGTCCTTTCTCAGATTCCACAGAGTCAGTGATTTCAAACTGCTCAATCCAAAGAATGATTTAACTCTATGAGATGAATACAAACATCACAAAAGAGTTGTGCAGAAAGCTTCTCCCGATTTTCGATGGAAGACATTTCCGTCCTCGACACAGGCCTCCACTTGCCAGTTACTATCCCTTTGTAGAACCCTAAAAGACAGACTTTCAAACTGGGAAATGTAGAGGAAGCTTTAACCCTATGAAAAGAATGGACATGTCAGAGAGCAGTTTTTTCGGGTGCTTCTTTCTGATTTTTATTGGACGACCTTTCCCTTTTTGCCATGGTCTTCAATGTGCTCTGAATAACAATCTTTTGGTTTAACAGGAACAGTGTTCAAGCTGTGCCTTATGACAAGAAAGCTATAACTCCTGAGACACAGAGCAGTTTCACAGAAAGCTTCCTGCTGGTTTTTCTCTGAGATCATGTCTTTTTCAATATATTCTAAAGAGCATTTTGAAAGGTCCTTTCGCAGATTCCACGGAAACAGTGATTTCAAACTGCTCAATCCAAAGAGTGATTTAACTCTATGACATCAATACAAACATCACAAAAGAGTTACCCAGAAAGCTTCTCTCTGATTTTCGATGGAAGATATTTACTTGCTTGACACAGGCCTCCGGTTGCCACTTACTATCCCTTCGCTGAACCCTCAAGACCGACTTTCAAACTGGGAAATGTAGACTAACTTTTAACCCTGTGAAAAGAATGGACATGTCAGAGAGTAGTTTCCTCGAGTGCTTCTTTCTGTTTTTTATTGGACGACATTTCATCTTTTGCCATAGTCTTCTATGTGCTCCGAATATTACTCTCTTCGTTTTACAGAAACAGTTTTCAAAATCTGCCTTATGAGAAGAAATTTATAACTCCCTGAGTCGCATGCACACAACACCAAGCAGTTTCTTGGAAAGCTTCTCTCCAGTTTTTATCTGACTATATTTCCTATTTCACCATAGGCCCGATTGTGATCCCAAATATCCCTTTGCGGATCCTTCCACAAGGGAGTTTCCAAGCTGCGTAATGTAAAGAAATCTTCATCTGTGTGAGATGAATAATCATAGCAAAAAGCAGATTCACAGAAAGCTTCTTTAAGGTTTTTATATGAAGTTATTTCATTTTTCACCATAGTCTTGAATTTGCTCCCAAAGGTCCCTTCGTGGATCCGTCCATGACAGTTTCCAAGCTGCGTAATGTAAGGAAAGCTTTATCTATGTGAGATGATTACACATATCACAGAGTAGTTTCCTAGAAAGGTTCTTTCCAGTGTTTGTCTGAGACTATTTCCCTGTTCACCATCGGCATCAACATGCTCCCGAATATCACTTGGTACATGTTTCTCCAGTATCATTTCACTGACATTGTAAGAGAAGAGAGGTATAACACACTGATTGGAATGCACACATCACAAAGCAGTTCCTCGGAAAGCTTGTCTCCAGTTTCTGTCTGAGCATATTTCCTTTTACACCACAAGCCTCAAAGTGCTCCTGTATACACCAACACAAACTAAACATACACATGGTTAGAAAACTGCTCAGTGAAAAGTGAAGCTTAACTGAGTGAGAGGTATTAAGACGACACAGAGCAGTTTCACAGAAAGCTTCCTTCTGGAATATACCTAAGGATATTTCTTTCTCCATATTATAAGGATCATTCAAAATGTCCTTCCTCAGATGCCACAATAACAGTGATTTCAAGCTGCTCAATCCAAAGAATGGTTTATCTCTATGAGATGAATACACACATCACAAACCAGTGTCTCAGAAATTTTCTCTGCAGGTTTCATCGGAAGACATTTCCTTGATCACCAAAAGCCTCCAGGCGTCACTAAATATCCCTTCTCAGATTCTTCAAAGACAGAGTTTCGAAACTGGGCAACATAGAGTAAGCATTAACTCTGTGAAGTGAATGCACATATCAGAGATCAGATTCTTGGAACACTTCTTCCTCAATTTTATTTCTGTATATTTCACTATTCGCCATCGTCCTCAGGATGCCCCGAAATATCACTATTTCAGTTTCTCAGGAACAGGGTTCAAACGCTGCTTTATGAGAAAGGAGGTATAACTCCTTGAGTGGTATGCATACATCACAAAGTAGTTCCTCGGTAAGCTTCAATCCAGTTTTTATCTGAAGATATCTCCTATTTCACCATAGGCCTGAATGTGCTCCCGAATGTCCCTCAGGATCCGTGCATAACGGAGTTTCCAAACCGCATAATATAAGAAAAGTTTTAACTATGTGAGAAGAATAAATATATGTAAAATAAAGCAGTTTCACATAAATCTTCTTTCCAGTTTTTGTCTGAGGATATTTCCTTTTTCACCATAGCCGTCCCTATACTCCCGAATGTCTCTTGGTAGCTTTTTCTCCAAAAGGGATCCCGGAATACTCTACAAGAAGAAAGGTATATTTCTGTGAGTTTAATGCACACGTCACAAAGCAGCTCCTCAGAAAGATTCTCTGCATTTTCTATCTGAAGACATTTCCTTTACCGCCATAGTCCTCAAAGTGCTCCAGAATATCCCTTCACAGACTAAAAAAAATCAGTGTTATGATACTGCTCAATGAAAAGAGAAGTTTTACTGTGTGAGCAGAATTCATGTGACAGACAGCAGTTTCACAGAAAGCTTGCTTCTGGTTTCTATCTGAGGTTATTTCTTTTTCAGGATATTCTAAAGAGCGTTTCCAAATGTCTTTTCTGAGATTCCACAGAAACAGTGACTTCAAACTGCTCAATCCAAAGAATGATTTAACTCTCTGAGATAAATACAAACATCTCAAAATGATTGCGCAGAAAGCTTCTCTCCAGTTTTCAATGGAAGACGTTTCATTGCTCGACACAGGCCTCCGGATGTCACTTACTATCCCTTCACAGAACCCTCGAAGACCGACTTTCATACTGGGAAATGTAGAGTAAGATTTAACCCTGTGAAAAGAATGGACATGTCAGGGAGTAGTTTCTCCGAGTGCTTCTTTTTGTTTTTTACTGGACGACATTTCACTTTTTGCCATAGTCTTCAATGTGCTCCGAATATCACTCTTTTTGTTTTACAGGAACAGTGTTCAAACTGTTACTTATGAGAAGAAAGTTATAACTCCCTGAGTGGAATGCACACATCACCAAGCAGTTTCTCAGAAAGCTCCTCAACAGTTTTTATCTGATATATTTCCTATTTCATCATAAGTCCGACTGTGATCCCAAATATCCCTTCGCGGATCCATCCACGAGGGAGTTTCCAAGCTCCGTAATGTGAAGAAGGCTTCCTCTATGTGAGATGAATAAACATAGCAAAAATTAGATTCACAGAAAGCTTCTTTCCAGTTTTTATCTGAAGATATTTCCTTTTTCACCATAGTCTTGAATGTGCTCCCGAAGGTCTCTTCGTCGATTCGTCCATGACAGTTTTCAAGATCTGTAATGTAAAGAAAGCTTTATCTATGTGAGATGATTACACATATCACAGAGTAGTTTCCTAGAAAGCTTCTTTCCAGTTTTTCTCGAGGCTGTTTCCCTTTTCACCATCAGCATCAACATGCTCCAAAATATCACTTTCTACCTGTTTCTCCAAAAGTGTTTCACTGACGCTGTATGAGAAGAGAGGTATAACACTGTGAGTGGAAGGCACTCATCACAAAGCAGCTCCTTAGAAAGCCTCTCTTCAGTTTCGGTCTGAACATATTTCCTTTTACATCGTTAGCTGCAAAGTACTCCTGAAAATCCCATCACACGCTAAACACACACAGGGTTAGAAAACTGCTCAATGAAAAGAGAGGCTTAACTGAGTGAGAGGAATTAAGACAACAAAGAGCAGCTTCACAGAAAGCTACCTTCTGGATTTTACCTCAGGATATTTCTTTCTTCAGATTCTAAGGATCATTCCCAAATATCCTGCCTCAGATTCCACAAAACAGTGATTTCAAGCTTCTCAATCCGAAGAATGTTTATCTCTATGAGAAGAATACACACATCGCAAAGCAGTTGCTCAAAGTGTCTCTATGGAGGTCTCATCAGAAGACGTTTCTCACTCACCACAAGCCTCCGGGCATCACTAAATATCCCTTCACAGATTCTTCAAAAACAGAGTTTCGAAACTGAGCAACATAGAGTAAGCATTAACTCTGTGAAGTGAATGCACATATCAGAGAGCAGATTCTTGGAACGCTTCTTACTCAATTTATTTCAGTATATTTCACAATTCACCAGAGTCCTCAATGCGCTCCGAAATATCACATTTTCGGTTTCACAGTAACAGTGTTCATATGCTGCCTTGTGAGAAAAGAGGTATAACTTCCTAAGGGCAATGCATGAATCACAAAGTAGTTAGCAAGAAAGCTTCTATCCAATTTTTATCTGAAGATATCCCCTCTTTCAGTGTAGGCCTGAATGTGCTCCCAAATGTCCCTTCATGGATCCGTGCATGACCTAGTTTCCAAACTGCATAATATAAGAAAAGTTTTAACTATACGAGATGAATAAATATATCTAACACAACGCAGTTTCACAGAAATCTTATTTCCAGTTTTTGTCTAAGGATACTCCATTTTCACCGTAGACATCCCAATAATCCCGAATGTCTCTTGGTAGCTTTTTCTCCAAAAGGGATTCTGGAATCCTCTATGAGAAGAAAGGTATATTTCTGTGAGTGGAACGCACATGCCACAAAGCAGCTCCTCAGAAAGATTATCTCCAGTTTCTATCTGAAGACCTTTCCTTTCTCACTGTAACCCTCAAAGCGCTCCTGAATATCCCTTCACAGGCTAAACAAAAACAGTGTTATGATACTGCTCAATGAAAAGAGAAGCTTAAATGTCTGAGCGGAATTCACGTGACACAGAGCAGTTTCACAGAACGCTTCCTTCTGGTTTCTCTCTGAGGTTATTTCTTTTTCAGGATATTCTAAAGAGCGTTTCCAAATGTCCTTTCTCAGATTTCGCAGAAACAGTGATTTCAAACTACTCAATCCAAAGAATGACTTAACTGTATGAGATGAGCAAAAGCTTCACAAAAGTTTTGCGCAGAAAGCTTCTCTCAAATATTCGATGGAAGACCTTTCCTTGCTCAATACAGGCCTCCGGTTCACACTTACTATCCCTTCTCAGAACCTCAAAGACTGACTTTCAAACTGGGAAATGTAAAGTAAGCATTAACCCTGTGAAAAGAATGGACATGTCAGAGAACAGTTTCTTCGAGTGCTTCTTTCTGTTTTGTATTGGACGACATTTCACTTTCTCCCATAGTCTTCAATGTGCTCCGAATATCACTCTTTTGGTTTTCCAGGAACAGTGTTCAAACTGTGGCTTATGAGAAGGAAGTTACAACTCCTGGAGTGGAATGCACACATCACCAAGCAGTTTCTCAGAAAGCTTCTCTCTAGTTTTTATCTGACTATATTTCCTCTTTCACCATAGGCCCGAATGTTATCCCAACTATGCCTTCGTGGATCCATCCAAGAGGGAGTTTCCAACCTGCATAATGTAAAGAAAGCTTCCTCTCTGTGAGATGAATAAACATAGCAAAAACAGATTCACAGAAAGCTTCTTTCCAGTTTTTATCTGAAGAGATTTCCTTTTTCACCATAGTCCTGAATGTGCTCCCGAAGGTCCCTTCCTGGATCCGTCCGTGACAGTTTCCAAGTTGTGTAATGTAAAGAAAGCTGTATCTATGCGAGATGATTACACATATCAAAGAGTAGTTTCCTAGAAAGCTTCTTTCCAGTTTTTCTCTGAGGCTATTTTCCTTTTCACCATTTGTATCAACATGCTCCCGAATATCACTTGGTACCAGTTTCTCCAAAAGGGTTTCCACAACGCTGTAAGAGAAGAGAGGTATAACACTGTGAGTGGAATGCACACGTCACAAGGCTGTTCCTCGGAAAGCTTCTCACAGTTTTGGTCTGAACATATTTCCTTTTTCACCGTAAGCCTCAAATTGCTTCGGAATATCCCATCACATGATAAGCGTACACAGGGTTAGCAAAATGCTCAATGAAAAGAGGGGCTTACCTGAGTGAGAGCCATTAAGATGACACAGAGCAGTTTCACAGAAAGCTTCCTTCTGGATTTTACCTGAGGATATTTTTTTCTCCATGTTCTAAGGATCGTTCTCAAATGTCATTCCTCAGATGCCACAAAAACAGTGATTTCAAGCTGCTCAATCCAAAGAACGGCTTAACTCTATGAGACGAATACACACATCACAAAGCAGTTGCTCAGAAAGTTTCTCTGCAGGTTTCATCGGAAGACGTTTCCTTGCTCACCACTAGCCTCCGGACGTCACTAAATATCCCTTCACAGATCCTTCAAAGACAGAGTTTCGAAACTGGGCAACATAGAGTAACCATCAATTCTGTGAGGTGAATGCACATATCAGAGAGCAGATTCTTGGAACGCTTCTTCCTCGATTTTATTTCAGTATATTTCGCTATTCGCCACATTCTGCAATGCGCTCCAAAATATCACTTTTTCGGTTTCACAGGAACAGTGTTCAAACACTGTCTTGTAAGAAAAGAGGTATGACTCCCTGTGTGCAATGCATACATCACAAAGTAGTTTCTCAGAAATTTTCTCTCCACTTTTAATCTGAAGATATCTCCTCTTTCACAGTAAGCCTGAATGTGCTCCCGAATGCTCCTTCATGGATCCGTGCATGACGAAGTTTCCAAACTGCATAATATAAGAAAAGTTTTAACTACATGAGATGAATAAATATATCTAACACAAAGCAGTTTCACAGAAATCTTCTTTCCTGTTTCTGTCTGAGGATATTTTCTGTTTCAACATAGCCATCCCTATACTCCTGAATGTCTCTTGTTAGCTTCGACTGGAAAAGGGATTCTGGAATCCTCTAGGAGAAGAAAGGTGAGTGGAATGCACACGTCATTGTGTGAGTGAAATGCACACGTCATTGTGTGAGTGGAATTCTGTGAGTGGAATGCACACATCACAAAGCAGCTCCTCAGAAACCTTCTCTCCAGTTTCTATCGGAAGACTTTTCATTTCTCACTGTAAGCCCAAAGCACTCCTGAATATCCCTTCGCAGAATAAAAATCAACAGGGTCATGATACTGCTCAATGGAAAGAGAAGTTTAACTGTGTGAGCGGAATTCACGTGACACAGAGCAGTTTCACAGAAAGCTTCCTTCTGGTTTCTCTCTGAGGTTATTTCCTTTTCAGGATATTCTAAAAAGCGTTTCCAAGTGTCCTTTCTCAGATTCCACAGAAACGGTGATTTCAAACTACACAATCCAAAGAATGATTTAACTCTATGAGATGAGTGCAAACTTCACAAAAGAGTTGCACAGAAAGCTTCTCTCAAATATTCGATGGAAGACACTTCCCTGCTCGACAAAGGCCTCCAGTTGCCACTTACTATCCCTTCACAAAATCCTCAAAGACTGATTTTCGAACTGGGAAATATAGAGTAAGCTTTCACCCTGTGTAAAAATGGACATCTCAGAGAGCAGTTTCTTCGAGTGTTTCTTTCTGTGTTTTATTGGACATTTCAATTATGCCATAGTCTTCAATGTGCTCCGAATATCAGTCTTTTGGTTTTACAGGAACAGTGTTCAAATTGTGCCTTATGAGAAGAAAGTTCTAACACCCTGAGTGGAATGCACACGTCACCAAGCATTTTCTCAGAAAGCTTATCTCCCGTTTTGATCTGACTATATTTCCTGTTTTACTATAGGCACGAATGTGATCCCAAACATCCCTTCGTGGATCCATCTCTGAGGGAGTTTCCAAGCTGTGTAATGTAAAGAAAGCTTCATCTATGTGAGATGAATAAACATAGCAAAAAGCAGATTCACAGAAAGCTTCTTTCCCTTTTTTTCTGTAGATATTTCATTTTTCACCATTGTCCTCAAAGTGCTCCCCAAGGTCCCTTCGTGGATCCGTCCATGACAGTTTCCAAGCTGCGTAATGTAAAGAAGGCATTATCTATGTGAGATGATTACACATATCACAGAGTAGTTTCCTAGAAAGCATTTTCCAGTTTTAGTCTGAGGCTATTTCCCTTTTCACCATCAGCACCAACGTGCTCCCGAATATCACTCGGTACCTGTTTCTCCAAAAGGGTTTCCCTGACACTGTATGAGAAGCGAGGCATAACATTGTGAGGGAATGTACATGTCACAAGGCAGTTCCTCGGAAATCTTCTCTCCAGTTTTGTCTGAACATATTTCCTTTTTCACCGTAAGCCTCAAAGTGCTCCAGAATATCCAGTCACATGCTAAGCATACACAGGGTTAGAAAATTGCTCAATGAAAAGAGGGGTTTAGCTGAGTGACAGCCATTAATATGACACAGAGCAGTTTCACAGAAAGCTTCCTTCTGGATTTTACCTGAGGATATTTTTTTCTCCATGTTCTGAGAATCGTTCCCAAGTGAACTTCCTCAGATTCCACAAAAACAGTGATTTCAATGTGTTAAATACAAAGAACGGTTTAAGTCTATGAGATGAATATACACATCACAAAGCAGTTGCTCAGAAAGTTTCTCTGCAGATTTCCTCGGAAGACGTTTCCTTACTCACCACAAGACTCCGGGCGTCAATAAATATCCCTTCACAGATCCTTCAAAGACAGAGTTTCGAACCTCGGCAACAGAGTAAGCATTAACTCTGTGAAGTGAATGCACATATCAGAGAGGATATTCTTGGAGCGCTTCTTCCTAAATTTTATTTCAGTATATTTCACTATTGGCCATATTCTTCAATGCACTCCGAAATATCACTTTTTCGGTTTCACAGGAACAGTGTCCAAACACCGCCTTGTGAGAAAAGAGGTATAACTCCCCGAGTGGAATGCATGCATCACAAAGTCATTTCTGAGAAATTTTCTCTCCACTTTTTATCTGAAGATATCTCCTCTTTCACCGTAGGCCTGAATGTGCTCCCGAATGTCCTCTCATGGATCTGTGCATGACGAAGTTTCAAAACTGTGTAATATAAGAAAAGGTTTAACTATTCGAGAAGAATAAATATATATAACACAAAGCAATTTCACAGAAATCTTCGTTCCATTTTTTGTCTGAGGATATTTTCTTTTTCACCATAGCTTTCCCTGTACTCCCGAATGTCTCTTGGTAGCTTATTCTGCAAAAGGGTTTCCGGAATCCTCTAGGAGAAGAAAGGTGACTGGAATGCACATGTCATTCTCTGAGTGGAATGCACACGTCATTCTGTGAGTGGAATTCTGTGCGTGGAATGCACACGTCACAAAGAAGCTCCTCATAAAGCTTCTCTCCAGTTTTTATCTAAAGATGTTTCTTTTCTCACCATAAGCCTCAAAGCACTTCTGAATATCCCTTCGCAGACTAAACAAAAACAGTGTCATGAAACTGCTCAATGAAAAGAGAAGATTAACTGTGTGAGCAGAATTCATGTGACACAGAGCAGTTTCACAGAAAGCTTCCTTCTAGTTTCTCTCTGAGGTTATTTCTTTTTCATGATATTCTAAAGAGCGTTTCCAAATGTACTTTCTCACATTCCACAGAAACAGTGATTTCAAACTACTCAATCCAAAGGATGATTTAACTCTATGAGATGAGTGCAAACTTCACAAAAGAGTTGCGCAGAAAGCTTCTCTCAAATATTCGATGGAAGACACTTCTGGCTTGACACAGACCTCCGGTTGCCACTTACTATCCCTTCACAGAACCCTCAAAGACCGAGTTTCAAACTGGGAAATATAGAGTAAGCTTTTACCGTGTGTAAAAATGGACATGTCAGAGAGCAGTTTCTTCGAGTGCTTCTTTATGTTTTTTATTGGACATTTCAATTATGCCATAGTCTTCAATGTGCCCGAATATCAGTCTTTTGGTTTTACAGGAACAGTGTTCAAATTGTGCCTTATGAGAAGAAATTTATAACTCCCTGAGTGGAATGCACACGTCACCAAGCATTTTCTCAGAAATTTCTCTCCCGTTTTGATCTGACTATACTTCCTATTTCACTATAGGCCTGAATGTGATCCTAAATATCCCTTCGTGGATCCATCCATGAGGGATTTTCCAAGCTGTGTAATGTAAAGAAAGCTTCATCTATATGAGATGAAGAAACATATCAAAAAGCAGATTCACAGAAAGCTTCTTTCCCGTTCTGATCTGAAGATATTTCGTTTTTCACCATAGTCCTCAAAGTGCTCCCGAAGGTCGCTTCGTGGATCTGTCCATGACAGTTTCCAAGCTATGTAATGTAAAGAAAGCATTATCTATGTGAGATGATTACACATATAACAGAGTACTTTCTAGAAAGATTTTCCAGTTTTAATCTGAGGCTACTTCCCTTTACACCATCGGTATCAACATGCTCCCGAATATCACATGGTACCTGTTTCTCCAAAAGGGTTTCCCCCATGCTGTATGAGAAGAGAGGTATAACACTGTCAGTGGAATGCACACGTCCCAAGGCAGTTCCTCGGAAAGCTTCTCTCCAGTTTTGGTCTGAAAATACTTCCTTTTTCACCGTAAGCCTCAAAGTGCTCCCGAATATACCATCACCTGCTAAGCATACACAGGGTTAGAAAACTGCTCAATGAAAAGAGGGGCTTAACTTAGTGAAAGCCATTAAGACGACACAGAGCAGTTTCACAAAAAGCTTCCTTCTGGATTTTCCCTGAAGATATTTCTTTCTCCATGTTCTAACGATTGTTCCCAAATATCCTTCCTCAGATTCCACAAAAACAGTGATTTCAAGCTGTTCAATCCAAAGAATGATTTAATTTTCTTAGACGAATACACTCATCACAAAGCATTTGCTCAGAAAGGTTCTCCACAGGTTTCATCGGAATACGTTTCCTTGCTCACCATAAGCCTCCAGGCATCACTAAATATCCCTTCACAGATCCTTCAAAGACAGAGTTTTGAAACTGGGCAACATAGAGTAAGGATTAACACTGTGAAGTGAATGCACATATCAGAGAGCAGATTCGTGGAACTTTTCGTCCTCGATTTTATTTCAGTATAATTCACTATTTGCTGTAGTCCTCAATGCACTCCGAAATATCACTTTTTCGGTTTGACAGGAACAGTGTTCAAACACTGCCTTGTGAGAAAAGAGGTATAACTCCCTGATTGGAATGCATACATCACAAAGGCGTTTCTCAGAAAGCTTCCCTCCACTTTTTAACTGAACATATTTCCTATTCCACCGTTGGCCTGAATGTGCTCCCGAATGTCCCTTCACGGATGCGTGCATGACAGAATTTCCAAACTGCATAATATAAGAAAACTTTTAACTATGCGAGGTGAATAAATATATCTAACAGAAAGAAGTTTCACAGTAATCTTCTTTCCAGATTTTTTCTGAGAATATTTCCTTTTTCACCATAGCCATCCTTATACTCTCGAATGTCTCTTGGGAGCTTCTTCTCCAAAAGGGATTCCGGAATCCTCTAGGAGAAGAAAGGTGAGTGGAATGCACCCGTCATTCTGTGAGTGAAATTCTGTGAGTGGAATGCACACGTCACAAAGCAACTCCTCAGAAAGCTTCTCTGCAGTTTCTATGTGATGATGTTTCCTATCTCACCGTAAGCCTCAATATGTTCCTGAATATCCCTTCGCAGACTAAACAAAAACAGTGTTATGATACTGCTCAATGAAAAGAGAAGCTTAACTGTGTGAGCAGAATTCACCTGACACAGAACACTTTGACAGAAAGCTTCCTTCTGGTTTCTCCTGAGGTTATTTCTTTTCTGGGATATTCTAAAGAGCGTTTCCAAATGTCCTTTTTCAGATTTCACAGAAACTGAGATTTCAAACTACGCAATCCAAAGAATGATTTAACTCTAAGTGATGAACTCAAACTTCACAAAAGAGTTGCACAGAAAGCTCTCAAATATTCGATGGAAGACATTTCCTTGCTCAACACAGGCCTCCGGGTGCCACTTACTATCCCTTCGGAATTTCTGAGAACGCTTCTCTCCCGTTTTGATCTGACTACATTTTCTATTTCACTATAGGCCCCAATGTCATCCCAAATATCCCTTCGCGGATCCATCCACGAGCGACTTTCCAAGCGGTGTAATGTAAAGAAAACTTCATCTATGTGAGATGAATAAACATAGCAAAAAGCAAATTCACAAATACCTTCTTTTGCGTTCTGATATGAAGATATTTACTTTTTCACTATAGTCCTGAAAGTGCTCCCAAAGGTCCCTTCGTGGAACCATCCATGAGAGTTTCAAAGCTGCGTAATGTAAAGAAAGCATTATAAGAGAGAGGAATCAAATAGACGCAATAAAAAATGATAAAGGGGATATCACCACTGACCCCACAGAAATACAAACAACCATCAGAGAATACTATAAATGCCTCTACGCAAATCAACTAGAAAATCTAGAAGAAATGGATAATTTCCTGGACACTTACACTCTTCCAAGACTGAACCAGGAAGAAGTTGAATCCATGAATAGACCAATAACAGGCTCTGAAATTGAGGCAACAATTAATAGCCTACCACGAAAAAAAGTCCAGGACCAGATGGATTCACAGCTGAATTCTACCAGAGGTACAAGGAGGAGCTGGTACCATTCCTTCTGAAACTATTCCAATCAATAGAAATAGAGGGAATCCTCCCTAACTCATTTTATGAGGCCAACATCATCCTGATACCAAAGACTGGCAGAGACACAACAAAAAAAGAGAATTTTAGACCAATATCCCTGATGAACATCGATGCAAAAATTCTCAATAAAATACTGGCAAACCGGATTCAGCAACACATCAAAAAGCTTATCCACCATGATCAAGTGGGCTTCATCCCTGGGATGCAAGGCTGGTTCAACATTCACAAATGAATAAACGTAATCCAGCATATAAACAGAACCAAAGACAAGAACCACATGATTATCTCAATAGATGCAGAAAAGGCTTTTGACCAAATTCAACAGCCCTTTATGCTAAAAACGCTCAATAAATTCGGTATTGATGGAACGTACCTCAAAATAATAAGAGCTATTTATGACAAACCCACAGCTAATATCATACTGAAGGGGCAAAAACTGGAAAAATTTCCTTTGAATAATGGCACAAGACAGGAATGCCCTCTCTCACCACTCCTATTCAACATAGTGTTGGAAGTTCTGCCTAGGGCAATCAGGCAAGAGAAAGAAATCAAGGGTATCCAGTTAGGAAAAGAAGAAGTCAAATTGTCCCTGTTTGCAGATGACATGATTGTATATTTAGAAAACCCCATCGTCTCAGCCCAAAATCTCCTTAAGCTGATAAGCAACTTCAGCAAAGTCTCAGGATACAAAATTAATGTGCAAAAATCACAAGCATTCTTATACACCAGTAAGACAAGCAGAGAGCCAAATCAGGAATCAACTTCCATTCACAATTGCTTCAAAGAGAATAAAATACCTAGGAATCCAGCTTACAAGGGATGTAAAGGACCTCTTCAAGGAGAACTACAAACCACTGCTCAGTGAAATCAAAGAGGACACAAACAAATGGAAGAACATACCATGCTCCTGGATAGGAAGAATCAATATCGTGAAAATGGCCATACTGCCCAAGGTTATTTATAGATTCAATGCCATCCCCATCAAGCTACCAATGACTTTCTCCACAGAATTGGAAAAATCTGCTTTAAAGTTCATGTGGAACCAAAAAAGAGCCCGCATTGCCAAGACAATCCTAAGTCAAAAGGACAAAGCTGGAGGCGTCACGCTACCTGACTTCAAACTATACTACAAGGCTACAGTAACCAAAACAGCATGGTACTGCTACCACAACAGAGATATAGACCAATGGAACAGAACAGAGTCCTCAGAAATAATACAACACATCTACAGCCATCTGATCTTGGACAAACCTGAGAGAAACAAGAAATGGGGAAAGGACTCCCTATTTAATAAATGGTGCTGGGAAAATTGGCTAGCCATAAGTAGAAAGCTGAAACTGGATCCTTTCCTTACCCCTTATACGAAAATTAATTCAAGATGGATTAGAGACTTAAATGTTAGACCTAATACCATAAAAACCCTAGAAGAAAATCTAGGTAGTACCATTCAGGATATAGGCATGGGCAAGGACTTCATGTCTAAAACAACAAAAGCAACGGCAGCAAAAGCCAAAATTGACAAATGGGATCTCATTAAACTAAAGAGCTTTTGCACAGCAAAAGAAACTACCATCAGAGTGAACAGGCAACCTACAGAATGGGAGAAAATTTTTGCAACCTACTCATCTGACAAAAGGCTAATATCCAGAATCTACAAAGAACTCAAACAAATATACAAGAAAAAAACAAACAACCCCATCAAAAAGTGGGGAAAGGATATGAACAGACATTTCTCAAAAGAAGGCATCCATACAGCCAACAGACACATGAAAAAATGCTCGACATCACTCGCCATCAGAGAAATGCAAATCAAAACCACAATGAGATACCATCTCACACCAGTTAGAATGGCAATCATTAAGAAGTCAGGAAACAATAGATGTTGGAGAGGATGTGGAGAAATAGGAACAGTTTTATACTGTTGGTGGGATTGTAAACTAGTTCAACCATTATGGAAAACAGTATGGCGATTCCTCAAGGATCTAGAACTAGATGTACCATATGACCCAGCCATCCCACTACTGGGTATATACCCAAAGGATTATAAATTACTCTACCACAAAGACACATGCACACGTATGTTTATTGCGGCACTATTCACAATAGCAAAGACTTGGAATCAACCCAAATGTCCCTCTGTGACAGACTGGATGAAGAAAATGTGGCACATATACACCATGGAATAGTATGCAGCCCTAAAAAAGGATGAGTTTGCGTCCTTTGTAGGGTCATGGATGCAGCTGGAAACCATCATTCTTAGCAAACTATCACAAGAAGAGAAAACCAAACACCGCATGTTCTCACTCATAGGTGGGAACTGCACAATGAGATCACTCGGACTCGGGAAGGGGAACATCACACACTGGGGCCTATCAGGGGAAGGGGGGAGGAGGGAGGGATTGCATTGGGGAATTATACATGATATAAACGTTATGCACATGTAACCTAGAACTTAAAGTATAATAATAAAAAAAATAAATTGAATATGTAATGTAATGGAATATATAATGGAATGGAATATGGTATGGAATGGAATGAAATGGAATATGGAATGTAACTGAATGGAACGGAATGGAGTGGAATGGAATGGAATATGGAATAGAATGGAATGGAATATATAATGGAATGAAAAATTTAATGGAATATAGATTGGAATCGAATGTGGAATGAAATTGAACGGTATGGAATGGAATGCATCGGAATATGAAACGGAATGCAAGGAAATGGAATGGAATGGAATGGAATAGAATATGGAATTAATGGAATATGGAATGGAAAGGATTATGTAATTTAATGGAATCAAGATGGAAGTAAATGGAATGGAATGGAATGGAATAGAATATGGAATTAAATGGAATATGGAATGGAAAGGATTATGGAATGGAATGGAATAAAGAATGGAATGGAATGGAGTGGAATGGAATATGGAATTGAATGGAATGGAATGGAATTTGCAATGGAATGGAATAAGGAATGGAATGGAATAAGGAATGGAATGGAATATTGTATGGAATGGAATATAGAATGGAGAGGAATATGGAATGGAATAAATGAAACGAATGGAATGGAGAGGAAAGGGATATAAAATGCAATGAAATGGAATGGAATGGAAGGGACTTGGAATGGAATATGGAAAGGAATGGAATGGAATATGGAAGGGAATGGAACATGAAATGGAATTGATTATTGAATGAAATGCAATGGAATGCAATGGACTGTGGAATGGAATGGAATGGAACGGAATGGAATGGAATATGAAATGGAATGGAATGGAATAGAATGGAATTTAATGGAATATGGAATGGGGTGTAATGGAATGCAATAGAATGGAATATGGAATGGAATGGAATATAGAACGGAGTGGAATATGGAATAGAATGTAATGGAATATGGAAAGGAATGGAATGAATATGGAATGGAATGGAATACGGAAAGGAATGGAATAGAACGTAATATGAAATGGAATGTAATAGAATACGGAATGGAATGGAATCGAATCGAATACGAAATGAAATGGAAAGGAATTGAATGGAGTGAAATATCGAATGGAATGGAATATGGAACAGAATGAAATGGAAAAAAATTGAATGGAATGGAATATGGAATGGAATGTAATATAGAATGGAATGGAATGGAATATGGAATGGAATGGAATGGAATATGGAATGGAATGGAATGAAATGAAAAGGAGTGGAATAAAAATGGAATGCAATGGAGTGTAACGGAATGGAATAGAATGGAATATGGAATGGAATGGAATACGAAATTGAATTGAATGGAACGGAATGGAATGGAACAGTGTATGGAATGGAAAGGAATGGAATGGAATATGCAATGGAAAGGAATATGGAATGGAATGGAATGGATTATGGAAAGTAATGGAATGGAATACGGAATGGAAAGGAATATGGAATGGAATGGAGCGGAAAGGAATGAAATAGAGAATGGAATGTAACGGAATACGGAATTTAATGGAATATGGAATGGATTGGAATAGAATGGTTTGGAATGGAATGAAATGGAATATGGAATGCAATGGAATATGGAATGCAATGGAAAGGAATGGAATGGAATGGAAAGGAATATTGTATGGAATTTAATATGGAATGTAATGAGATATGGAATGGAATGGAATGGAATAGAATGGAATGGAATGGCATACGGAATGGACTCGAATGTGGAATGGAATGGAATGGAATGGAATATGGAAAGGAAAGGAATATCGAAGGGAATGGAATATGGAATGAAATGGAATGGAATCTCTATTGGAATGGAATGGAATGCAATGGAATATGGAATGAAATGGAATATGTAATGGAATGGATAGGAATGGAAAGGAATATGGAACGGAATGGAATTCAATGGAATATGGAATGGAATAGAACGGAATGGAGGGGAAGGGAGTGGAATATGGAATGAAAAGAAATAGAATGGAATGGAAAGCAAAATGGAATGCAATATGGAATGGAGTGGAATGGCATAGAATGGAATGGAATCGAATGCAATATGGAATGGAATGGAATATGGAATGGAATGGAATGTGGATTGGAATGGAATATGGAATTCAACGGAACGGAACGAAATATGAAACGGAATGGAACGCAAAGGAAGGGAATGGAATAGAATGGAATGGAATGGAATGGAACATGGAATGGGATGGAATGGAATGTACTTGAATGGAAAATGGAACAAAATGTAATTGAATGGAATGGAATTGTATATGGATTGAAATATGTAATGTAATGTAATGGAATGGAATAAAATGGAATGGAATGGAATGAAATGGATTGGAATATGGAATGAAATGGAATATGCAATGGAATGGAATGTAATGGAATATGGAAAGGAATGGAATGTAATGGAATATGGAATGGAATAGAATAAAATGGACTGGAAGGGAACGGAATATGGAACGGAATGAAATGGAATGGAGTGGAATGGAATAGAATGGAATGGAATGGAAAGGAGGATGGAATGGAATGGAATATGCAATGGAACGAAACTTAAGGGAACAGAATGAAATATGAAATGGAATGGAATGGAACGCATGGGAATGGATTGGAATGGAAAGGAATATGGACTGGAATTGAATATGGAATGGAATGGATTATGGAATGGAATGGAATCCAATGGAATATGGAATGGAATGTTATTTAAATGAATGGAATATGGAATGGAATGGAATGGAATATGGATAGGAATGGAATATGGAATGGAATGGAATATGGAATGGAAAGGAATATGGAATGAGAAGGAATGGAATGGAGTGGAATATGGAATTAAATGGAATGGAATATGGAATGGAATGGAATATAAAATGGGAAGGAATGTAATGGAATGGAATATGGAACGGAATGGAATGGAATGGAATGGAGTGGAATATGGAATGGAATAGGGAATTGAATCGAATTGAATGGAATGGAATAGAATGGAATGGAATGGAATGGGAAGGAATGGAATACGGAATGGAATGGAATATTGAAAGGAATGGAATAGAATGGAATGCAATGGAATACAGAATGCAATAAAATGGAATGGAATATGGAATGCAATGGAATATTAAACGGAATGGAATGGAGTATAGCGGAATATGGAATGGAATAGAATGGAAAGTAATGGAATGGAATGAAATATGGAATGGAATTGAAAATGGAATGGAATGGAATATGGAATCGAATGGAATGGAATATGGAATGGAATGGAATAGAATATGGATTGGAATTGAATATGGAATAAAGTGGGATGGAATGGAATGCAACATGGAATGGAATGGAATGGAATATGCAATGGAATGGAATGGAATATGGAATGGAGTCGAATGGAATATAGAATGCAAAGGAATATGGAATGGAATGGAAAGGAATGAAATATGGATTGGAAAGGAATGGAATATGGAATGGAATGGAATATGGAATGGAAAGAAATGGAATGAAATTGAATGGAATGGAATATGGGATGGAATGGTAGATTGAATTGAATGAAATGAAACGGAATGGAATGGAATATCGAATGCAATGGAATATGGAATGGAATGGAATATGGAGTGGAGTGGAATATAGAATAGAATGGAATATAGCATGGGAAGGAATGGAATGGAATGGAATACGGAACGGAATGGAATGGAATGGAGTGGAATATGAAATGCAATATGGAATGGAATATGGAATGGAATGGGATGGAATGGAATGGAATATGGAATGGAATGGAATGGAATATGGAATGGAATGGATTGGAAAACAATGCAATATGGAATGTAATCGAATGGAATATAGATTGGAAAGGAATATGGAATGGAATGGAAAGGAATGGAATATGGAATGTAATGGAATGGAATATTGAATGGAATTGAATATGGAACGGAAAGAAATAGAACGAAATTGAATGGAATGGAATGGAATGGAATATGGAATGGAAAAGAATATGGAATGGAATGGAATGGAATGCAATGGAATATGAAATGGAATGGTATTGAATATGTAGTGGAATCGAATGGAATGGAATGAAATGCAATGGAATGGAATTTGTAATGGAGTGGAGTGGAATATGGAATGGAATGGATATGAAATATGGAATAGAATGGAATGTGGAATGGAATGGAATACGGAACAAAATGGAATGGAGTGGAATATGGAATGGAATATAGAATTGAATATGGAATGGAATGGGATGGAATGGAATGGAATATGGTAAGGAATGGAATGGAATATGGAATGGAATGGATTGGAAAACAATGGAATATGGAATGTAATCGAATGGAATATAGATTGGAAAGGAATATGGAATGGAATGGAAAGGATTGGAATATGGAATGGAATGGAATGAAATATGGAATGGAATTGAATATGGAAAGGATAGAAATGGAACGAAATTGAATGGAATGGAATGGAACATGGAATGGCATAGAATATGGAATGGAATGGAATGGAATGGAATGGAATAAGAAATGGAATGGTATTGAATATGTAGTGGAATGGAATGGAATGGAATGAAATGCAATGGAATGGAATTTGTAATGGAGTGGAATGGAATATGGAATGGAATGGAATATGGAACAGAATGGAATGGAATATGCAATGGAATGGAATGGGTTGGAGTAGAAAGGAATAGAATATGGAATGGATTGGAATGGAATATGGAATGGAATGGAATATGCAATGGAATGGAACAGAATGGAACGGAATGAAATATGAAATGGAAAGGAATGGAATTGAATGCAATGAAATAGAAAATAATATGGAATGGGACGGAATATGGAATGGAATAGAATGTGGAATGGAATGGAATGATAAGGAATGGAATATAATACAGAATGGAATGGAATACGAAATGGAACGAAATATGGAATGGAATGGAATGGAACGGAACCGAATGGAATGGTTTGGAATGGAAGGGAATGGAATGGAATATGGAATGGAATGGTAGATGGAACGGAATGAAATGAAATGGAACGGAATGGAATATGGAATGCAATGGAATATGGAATGGAATGGAATATGGAATGGAATTGAAAATGGAATGGAATGAAATATGCAGTGGAATTTAATGGAATGGAATATGGAATGGAATGGAATGCAACGGAGTATGGTATGGAATGTAATGGAATACACTGGAATGGGATATGGAATGGAATGTAATGGAAGGGAATGGAATTGAATGGAATGGAATATGGAATGCAATGGAATAAGGAATGCCATGGAATATGGAATGGAAGGGAATGGAATATGGAGCGGAATTGAATATGGAATGGAATGGAATATGGAATGGAATGGAATGGAATGGAATATAGAATGGAATGAAATATGGAATGGAATATAGAATGGAATGGAATATGGAATGGAATGGAATGGAAAGGAACGAAATATGAAATGGAGTGGAATGGAATCCCAGTTTGGGTTAAAGCTTACTCTACATTTCTCAATTTGAAAGTCAATCTTAGAGGGTTCAGCGAAGGGATAGGTTTTGGCAACCAGAGGCCTGTGTTGAGCAAGGAAATGTCTTCCATCGAATATTTGAGATAAGCTTTCTGCGCAACACTTTTGTGAAGTCTGTGCTCATCTCATAGACTTAAATCATTCGTTGGATTGAGTAGTTTGAAATCACTGTTTCTGTGGAATCTGAGAAAGGACATTTGGAAACGCTCTTTAGAATATCCTGAAAAAGAAATAACTTCAGAGAGAAACCAGAAGGACGCTTTCTGTGAAACTGCTCTGTGCTACGTGAATTCCGCTCACACAGTTAAGCTTCTCTTTTCATTGAGCAGTAACATATCACTGTGTTTGTATAGTCTGCGAAGGGATATTCAGGAGCACTTTGAGATTTACGGTGAGAAAGGAAACGTCTCCACATAGAAACTGGAGAGAAGCTTTCTGAGGAGCTGCTTTGTGATGTCTACTTTCCACTCACAGAATTCCACTAACAGAATGACGAGTGCATTCCACTCACAGAATGACGTGTGCATTCCACTCACCTTTCTTCTGCTAGAGGATTCCGGAATCCCTTTTGGAGAAAAAGCTACCAAGAGACATTTGGGAGTATAGGGATGGCTATTGTGAAAAAGGAAATATCCTCAGACAAAAACTGGAAAGAAGATTTCTATGAAACTGCTTTGTAATAGATATATTTATTCATCTCGCATAAATAAAACGTTTCTTATATAACGCAGTTTGGAAACTCCGTCATGCACGAATCCGAGAAGGGACATTCGAGAGCACGTTAAGGCCTACGGTGAACGAGGAGATATCTTCAGATAAAAAGTGGATAGAAGCTTTCTGAGAAAGACTCTGTGATGTATGCATTCCACTCAGGGAGTTATACCTCTTTTCTCACAAGGCAGTGTTTGAACACTGTTCCTGTGAAACTGAAAAAGTGATATTTCAGAGCGCATTGAGGGCTATGGGGAATAGTCCCATATACTTAAATAAAATCGAGGAAGAAGCGATCCAAGAATCTCCTCTCTGATAAGTGCATTCACTTCACAGAGTTAATGCTTACTCTATGTTGCCAGCTTCGAAACTCTGTCTTTGAAGAATCTGTGAAGGGATATTTAATGACGCCTGGAGACTTGTGGCGAGCAAGGAAACGTCTTCCGATGTAACCTGCAGAGAAACTTTCTGCGCAACTGCTTTGTGCTGTGTGTATTTGTCTCATAAAGTTAAACGGTTCTTTGGATTGAAGAGCTTGAAATCACTGTTTTTGTGGAATCTGAGGAAGGACATTTGGGAAAGAACCTTAGAATATGGAGAAAGAAATATCCTCAGGTAACATCCAGAAGGAACCTTTTGGTGAAACTGCTCTCTGTCGTCTTAATGGCTCTCACTCAGTTAAGCCCCTCTTTTCATTGAGCAGTTTTACAATGCTGTGTATGCTTACTGTGTGATGGGATATTCGGGAGCACTTTGAGGCTTACAGTGAAAAAGGAAATATGTTCAGACAAACTCTGGAGAGAAGCTTTCTGAGGAATTGCTTTGTGACGTGTGCATTCCACTCACAGTGTTATACCTCTCTTCTCATACAGCATTGGGAAACCCTTCTGGAGAAACAGGTACCAAGTGATATTCAGGTGGATGTTGGTGCTGATCGTGAAAAGTGAAATAGCCTCAGACTAAAACTGGAAAAAGCTTTCTAGGAAACTACTCTGTGATATGTGTAATCATCTCACGTAGATAATGCTTTCTTTTTTTTTTATTATACTTTAAGTTCTAGGGTACATGTGCATAACGTGCAGGTTTGTTACATATGTATACTTGTGCCATGTTGGTGTGCTGCAACCATCAACTCGTAAGCACCCATCAATTCATCATTTATATCATGTATAACGCCCCAATGCAATCCCTCCCTCCTACCCCCTCCCCATGATAGACCCCAGTGTGTGATGTTCCCCTTCCCGAGTCCGAGTGATCTCATTGTGCAGTTCCCACCTATGAGTGAGAACATGCGGTGTTTGGTTTTCTCTTCTTGTGATAATATGCTAAGAATGATGGTTTCCAGCTGCATCCATGTCCCTACAAAGGACGCAAACTCATCCTTTTTTAGGGCTGCATACTATTCCATGGTGTATATATGCCACATTTTCTTAATCAAGTCTGTCACAGATGGACATTTGGGTTGATTCCAAGTCTTTGCTATTGTGAATAGTGCCGCAATAAACATACGTGTGCAGGTGTCTTTGTAGTAGAATAATTTATAATCCTTTGGGTATATACCCAGTAGTGGGATGGCTGGGTCATATGGTACATCTAGTTCTAGATCCTTGAGGAATCGCCATACTGTTTTCCATAATGGTTGAACTAGTTTACAATCCCACCAACAGTATAAAACTGTTCCTATTTCTCCACATCCTCTCCAACATCTATTGTTTCCTGACTTCTTAATGATTGCCATTCTAACTGGTGTGAGATGGTATCTCATTGTGGTTTTGATTTGCATTTCTCTGATGGCGAGTGATGACGAGCATTTTTTCATATGTCTGTTGGCTGTATGGATGTCTTCTTTTGAGAAATGTCTGTTCATATCCTTTCCCCACTTTTTGATGGGGTTGTTTGTTTTTTTCTTGTATATTTGTTTGAGTTCTTTGTAGATTCTGGATATTAGCCCTTTGTCAGATGAGTAGGTTGCAAAAATTTTCTCCCATTCTGTAGGTTGCCTGTTCACTCTGATGGTAGTTTCTTTTGCTGTGCAGAAGCTCTTTAGTTTAATGAGATCCCATTTGTCAATTTTGGCTTTTGCTGCCGTTGCTTTTGTTGTTTTAGACATGAAGTCCTTGCCCATGCCTATGTCCTGAATGGTACTACCTAGATTTTCTTCTAGGGTTTTTATGGTATTAGGTCTAACATTTAAGTCTCTAATCCATCTTGAATTAATTTTCGTATAAGGGGTAAGGAAAGGATCCAGTTTCAGCTTTCTACTTATGGCTAGCCAATTTTCCCAGCACCATTTATTAAATAGGGAGTCCTTTCCCCATTTCTTGTTTCTCTCAGGTTTGTCAAAGATCAGATGGCTGTAGATGTGTTGTATTATTTCTGAGGACTCTGTTCTGTTCCATTGGTCTATATCTCTGTTGTGGTAGCAGTACCATGCTGTTTTGGTTACTGTAGCCTTGTAGTATAGTTTGAAGTCAGGTAGCATGACGCCTCCAGCTTTGTCCTTTTGACTTAGGATTGTCTTGGCAATATGGGCTCTTTTTTGGTTCCATATGAACTTTAAAGCAGATTTTTCCAATTCTGTGGAGAAAGTCATTGGTAGCTTGATGGGGATGGCATTGAATCTATAAATAACCTTGGGCAGTATGGCCATTTTCACGATATTGATTCTTCCTATCCAGGAGCATGGTATGTTCTTCCATTTGTTTGTGTCCTCTTTGATTTCACTGAGCAGTGGTTTGTAGTTCTCCTTGAAGAGGTCCTTTACATCCCTTGTAAGCTGGATTCCTAGGTATTTTATTCTCTTTGAAGCAATTGTGAATGGAAGTTGATTCCTGATTTGGCTCTCTGCTTGTCTGTTACTGGTGTATAAGAATGCTTGTGATTTTTGCACATTAATTTTGTATCCTGAGACTTTGCTGAAGTTGCTTATCAGCTTAAGGAGATTTTGGGCTGAGACGATGGGGTTTTCTAAATATACAATCATGTCATCTGCAAACAGGGACAATTTGACTTCTTCTTTTCCTAACTGGATACCCTTGATTTCTTTCTCTTGCCTGATTGCCCTAGGCAGAACTTCCAACACTATGTTGAATAGGAGTGGTGAGAGAGGGCATTCCTGTCTTGTGCCATTATTCAAAGGAAATTTTTCCAGTTTTTGCCCCTTCAGTATGATATTAGCTGTGGGTTTGTCATAAATAGCTCTTATTATTTTGAGGTACGTTCCATCAATACCGAATTTATTGAGCGTTTTTAGCATAAAGGGCTGTTGAATTTTGTCAAAAGCCTTTTCTGCATCTATTGAGATAATCATGTGGTTCTTGTCTTTGGTTCTGTTTATATGCTGGATTACGTTTATTCATTTGTGAATGTTGAACCAGCCTTGCATCCCAGGGATGAAGCCCACTTGATCATGGTGGATAAGCTTTTTGATGTGTTGCTGAATCCGGTTTGCCAGTATTTTATTGAGAATTTTTGCATCGATGTTCATCAGGGATATTGGTCTAAAATTCTCTTTTTTTGTTGTGTCTCTGCCAGTCTTTGGTATCAGGATGATGTTGGCCTCATAAAATGAGTTAGGGAGGATTCCCTCTATTTCTATTGATTGGAATAGTTTCAGAAGGAATGGTACCAGCTCCTCCTTGTACCTCTGGTAGAATTCAGCTGTGAATCCATCTGGTCCTGGACTTTTTTTCGTGGGTAGGCTATTAATTGTTGCCTCAATTTCAGAGCCTGTTATTGGTCTATTCATGGATTCAACTTCTTCCTGGTTCAGTCTTGGAAGAGTGTAAGTGTCCAGGAAATTATCCATTTCTTCTAGATTTTCTAGTTGATTTGCGTAGAGGCATTTATAGTATTCTCTGATGGTTGTTTGTATTTCTGTGGGGTCAGTGGTGATATCCCCTTTATCATTTTTTATTGCGTCTATTTGATTCCTCCCTCTTTTCTTCTTTATTAGTCTTGCTAGCGGTCTGTCAATTTTGTTGATCTTTTCAAAAAACCAACTCCTGGATTCATTGATTTTTTGGAGGGTTTTTTGTGACTCTATCTCCTTCAGTTCTGCTCTGATCTTAGTTATTTCTTGCCTTCTGCTAGCTTTTGAATGTGTTTGCTCTTGCCTCTCTAGTTCTTTTAATTGTGATGTTAAAGTGTCAATTTTAGATCTGTCCTGCTTTCTCTTGTGGGCATTTAGTGCTATAAATTTCCCTCTACACACTGCTTTAAATGTGTCCCAGAGATTTTGGTATGTTGTATCTTTCTTCTCATTGGTTTCAAAGAACATCTTTATTTCTGCTTTCATTTCGTGATGTACCCAGTAGTCATTCAGGAGCAAGTTGTTCAGTTTCCATGTAGTTCCATGAGCGGTTTTGATTGAGTTTCTTAGTCCTGAGTTCTAGTTTGATTGCACTGTGGTCTGAGAGACAGTTTGTTATAATTTCTGTTCTTGTACATTTGCTGAGGAGTGCTTGACTTCCAATTATGTGGTCAATTTTGGAATAAGTGCGATGTGGTGCTGAGAAGAATGTATATTCTGTTGATTTGGGGTGGAGAGTTCTATAGATGTCTATTAGGTCTGCTTGGTGCAGAGATGAGTTCAATTCCTGGATATCCTTGTTAACTTTCTGTCTCATTGATCTGTCTAATGTTGACAGTGAAGTGTTGAAGTCTCCCGTTGTTATTGTATGGGAGTCTAAGTCTCTTTGTAGGTCTCTAAGGACTTGCTTGATGAATCTGGGTGCTCCTGTATTGGGTGCATAGATATTTAGGAGAGTTAGCTCTTCCTGTTGAATTGATCCCTTTACCATGATGTAATGGCTTTCTTTGTCTCTTTTGATCTTTGATGGTTTAAAGTCTGTTTTATCAGAGACTAGGATTGCAACCCCTGCTTTTTTTTGTTCTCCATTTCCTTGGTAGATCTTCCTCCATCCCTTTATTTTGAGCCTATGTATGTCTCTGCATGTGAGATGGGTCTCCTGAATACAGCGGACTGATGGGTCTTGACTCTTGATCCAGTTTGCCAGTCTGTGTCTTTTAATTGGAGCATTTAGTCCATTTACATTTAAGGTTAATATTGTTATGTGTGAACTTGATCCTGTCATTATGATATTAACTGGTTATTTTGCTCGTTATTTGATGCAGTTTCTTCCTAGCCTCGATGGTCTTTACATTTGGCATGTTTTTGCAATGGCTGGTACCGCTTGTTCCTTTCCATGTTTAGGGCTTCCTTCAGGGTCTCTTTTAAGGCAGGCCTGGTGGTGACAAAATCTCTAAGCATTTGCTTATCTGTAAAGGATTTTATTTCTCCTTCACTGATGAAACTTAGTTTGGCTGGATATGAAATTCTGGGTTGAAAATTCTTTTCTTTAAGAACGTTGAATATTGGCCCCCACTCTCTTCTGGCTTGTAGAGTTTCTGCCGAGAGATCTGCTGTTAGTCTGATGGGCTTCCCTTTGTGGGTAACCCGACCTTTCTTTCTGGCTGCCCTTAAGATTTTTTCCTTCATTTCAACTTTGGTGAATCTGGCAATTATGTGTCTTGGAGTTGCTCTTCTGGAGGAGTATCTTTGTGGCATTCTCTATATTTCCTGAATTTGAATGTTGGCCTGCCCTACTAGGTGGGGGAAGTTCTCCTGGATGATATCCTGAAGAGTGTTTTCCAACTTGGTTCCATTTTCTGCCTGACTTTCAGGGACCCCAATCAGACGTAGATTTGGTCTTTTTACATAATCCCATACTTCTTGCAGGCTTTGTTCATTTCTTTTTCTTCTTTTTCCTTTTGGCTTCTCTTCTCGCTTCATTTCATTCATTTGATCCTCAATCGCTGATACTCTTTCTTCCAGTTGATCGAGTCAGTTACTGAAGCTTGTGCATTTGTCACGTATTTCTCGTGTCATGGTTTTCATCTCTGTCATTTCGTTTATGATCTTCTCTGCATTAATTAGTCTAGCTGTCAATTCTTCCACTCTTTTTTCAAGATTTTTAGTTTCTTTGCGCTGGGTACGTAATTCCTCCTTTAGCTCTGAGAAGTTTGATGGGCTGAAGCCTTCTTCTCTCATCTCGTCAAAGTCATTCTCTGACCATCTTTGATCCGTTGCTGGCGATGGGCTGCACTCCTTTGCAGGGGGAGATGCACTCTTATTTTTTGAATTTCCAGCTTTTTTGCCCTGCTTCTTCCCGATCTTTGTGGTTTTATCTGTCTCTGGTCTTTGATGACAGTGACGTACTGATGGGGTTTTGGTGTAGGTGTCCTTTCTGTTTGATAGTTTTCCGTCTGACAGTCAGAAGGACTGTCTGTTGGTCTGTTGGAGATTGCTTGAGGTCCACTCCAGACCCTGTTTGCCTGGGTATCAGCAGCAGAGGTTGCCGAAGATAGAATATTGCTGAACAGCGAGTGTACCTGTCTGATTCTTCCTTTGGAAGTTTCCTCTAAGGGATGACTCCAGCCTGTGAGGTGTGGGGTATCAGACTGCCCCTAGTGGGGGATGTCTCCCAGCTAGGCTACTCAGGGGTCAGGGACCCACCTGAGCAGGCAGTCTGTCCGTTGTCGGATCTCAACCTCCCCATTGGGAAATCCACGGCTCTCCCCAAAGCTGTCAGACAGAGTCGTTTCCGTCTGCACCGCCCCCGCTGCTTCCCCTATTGGACCTCAGCTGTGGGCTGTCCCCAGAGGTGGAGTCTACAGAGACAGGCAGGCTTCCTTGAACTGCTGTGAGCTCCACACAGTTCGAGCTTCCCAGTGGCTTTGTATACCTACTTAAGCCTCTGCAATGGCGGCCGTCCCTCCCCCAGCCTCGCTGCTGCCTTGCGGATAGATCACCGCAGACTGCTGTGTTAGCAGTGAGGGAGGCTCTGTGGGCGTGGGACCCTCCCGGCCATGTGTGGGATATATTCTCCTGGTGTGCCTGTTTCCTTAAAGCGCAGTATTGGGGTGGGAGTTACCCGATTTTCCAGGTGTTGTGTGTCTCAGTTCCCCTGGCTAGGAAAACGGATTTCCTTCCCCCTTGCGCTTCCAGGTGAGGCGATGCCTCGCCCTGCTTCAGCTCACGCTGGTCAGGCTGCAGCAGCTGACCAGCACCGATTGTCCGGCACTCCCTAGAGAGATGACCCCAGTACCTCAGTTGAAAATGCAGAAATCACCGGTCTTCTGTGTCACTCACGCTGGGAGTTGGAGACTGGAGCTGTTCCTATTCGAGCGTCTTGCTCCGCCCCTGCCTGCTGTACATATTCAATTTCATTCCATTTCATTCCACATTCCATTCCATTGCATGCTCCATTCATTCCATCCCATATACCATTCCATTCCATTTCATACTATATTCCATTCAATTCCATATTCCTTTCCATTCCATTTCATTCCATATTTCATTGCATCTCATATTCCATTGCATTCCATTCCATTCCATTTCATTTTGCATCTCATACCATATTCCATTGCATTCCATTCCATTGATTTATCTTCCCTTTATTTTCATATTTTGTTTCATTTTGTTACCTTCCCTTCCGTTCCCTTTCATTCCATTCCATATTTCATTCCCTTCTGTATTCCATTCCATATTCCATTCCATTCCATTCCATTCCCTTTTCCACTGCATTTCATATTCCATTCCATTGCACATTGCCTTGCATTCAATTCCATTCCCTTCCGTTCCATTCCATTTCTTTCAATATTTTGTTCCATTCCGTTCCATTCCATTTCATTCAGTTCCTTATTCCATTGCATTCCATATACCATTCCATTCCATTCCATATTCCATTCCGTTCCATTCCATTCCATTCCTTCCATTCCATTCCACATTCTGTTCCATTCCATTCCATTCCATTCCATTCCGTATTCCATTCCATTCCATTCCATTCCTTTCCATTCCTTTCCATTCCACTTTCCAGTCCATTCCATTCCATTCGTTTTCATTCCATTCCGTTCCATATTCCATTGCATTCCATTACAAATTCCGTTCTGTTCCTTTCCGTTCATTCCATATTCCATTCCATTCCATATTCCATTCGATTACATTCCCTTCCCTTCCATTCCATTCCATTCCATATTTCATTCCATTCTTTTCCATTCCATTCCATTGCTTATTCCATTCAATTCCATTCCTTCCCATTCCTATTCCATAATCCATTCCATTCCATTCCATAATCCATTCAATTATATTCCACATTCCATTCCATTCCATATTTCATTCCTTTCCATTACATTCCTTTGCATTCCTTATTCCATTTCATTCCATATTCCATTCCATCCCTTTCCATATTCCGTTCCATCACATATTCTATTTTTTTCCGTATTTCATTCCATTCCATTCCGTTTCATATTCCATTCCATTCCATATTCCCTGACATTTCGTATTCCATTACATTTCATATACCATTCCATTCCATACTCAATTCCATTCGATATTCCATTCCAGTCCATATTACATTCCACTGCAAGTTGCATTCCATTCCATTCCATATTCCATTCCATTCCATTCATTTCCATTTCATTCCATTCCATATTCCATTCTATTACATATTCCATTCCATTCCATTCCACTCCATTTCATTCCATTCCATATTCCATTTCATTCCATATTCCATTCCATTTCATTGTATTCCATTCCCTTCCATTTCACATTCTATTCCATTCCATTTCATTCCATTCCATTCCATATTCCTTCTATTCCATTCCATATTCCATTCTTTCAATATTCCATTCCATTCCATATTCCATTCCATACTCCATTGCATTCCATTCAATATTCCATTCCATTCCATATTACCTTGCCTTCCATTTAATTCCGTTCACTTGCATTCCATTTTATATTCCGTGCCATTCCACTCCATTCCATTCTGTTCCGTTTCGTTCCATTCCATATTCTGTTCCATTCTATATTCCATTTCATATTCCATTCCATACGGTATTCCATTTCATTCCTTTCCATTCCACTCCTTTCCATATTCCATTCCATCCATTCCATTCCATTCCATTCCGCTCCATATTCCACTCCATTCCATGTTCCATTCCATTCCATTCCATATTCCATTCATTCCATTCCATATCCATTCCATTCCACATTCTGTTCCATTCCATTCATTCCATTCCATTGCATTTCCCATTTTAATGCATTCCATTCCATATTTCATTCCATTCCATATTCCATTCCATTACGTATTGCATTCCATTCCATTCCATTCCATATTCCATTCCATCCATATTCCATTCCATTGCATTCCATTACATTCTGTTCCCTTCCTTTCCGTTTCATATGCCGTTCCATTCCGTTACATTACGTTCTGCTCCGTTTCATTCCATTCCATTCCATATTCCATTCCATTCCATTTTCCATTTTATTCCATATTCTATTCTACTCCATTTCATTCCACATTTCATTCAATTCCATTGCATAATCCATTCTCTTCCATGTTCCATTCCATTCCATATTCCATTCCTCTCCATATTCCATTCCATTCCATTCCATTCCATCCATATTCCATTCCATTCCATAATCCATTCCATTCCATTCTATTCCATTCCATTCATTCCATATTCCATCCATTCCATATTCCATTCATTCCATTCCATTCCATTCCATCCATTCCATAGTCCATTCCATTCCATATTCCATTACATTCCATTCCCTATTTCATTCCTTTCCATTCCATTCCATTCCTTATTCCATTCCATCCCTTTCCATAATTCTTTCCATTCCCTGCATTTTATACCCCATTCCTCTGCTTTCCATTCCGTTCCATTCCATTCCATTCCTTATTCCTTTCCATATCATATTCCATTCCATTCCATTCCATTTTCTGTTCTGTTCCATTCCATTCCGTTCCGTTCCAGTCCATTCAATTCCATTCCATTCCATTCCATATTCCATTCCATTCCATATTCCATTCCATTCCATTCCATATTCCATTCCGTTCCATTCCTTATTCCATTACTTTCCATTTCATTCAATTCCCTTCCATTCCATTCCATTGCATTCCATATACCATTCCTTTCCATTCTATTTAATTCGTTCTCTATTCCAATCCATTCCATTCTATTCCATCCTGTATTCCATTCCATTCCATTCCATTCCGTATTCCATTCCATTCCATTCCATTCCTTTCCATTCCTTTCCATTCCACTTTCCAGTCCATTCCATTCCATTCGTTTTCATTCCATTCCGTTCCATATTCCATTGCATTCCATTACAAATTCCGTTCTGTTCCTTTCCGTTCAATTCCATATTCCATTCCATTCCATATTCCATTCGATTACATTCCCTTCCCTTCCATTCCATTCCATTCCATATTTCATTCCATTCTTTTCCATTCCATTCCATTGCTTATTCCATTCAATTCCATTCCTTCCCATTCCCTATTCCATAATCCATTCCATTCCATTCCATAATCCATTCAATTATATTCCACATTCCATTCCATTCCATATTTCATTCCTTTCCATTACATTCCTTTGCATTCCTTATTCCATTTCATTCCATATTCCATTCCATCCCTTTCCATATTCCGTTCCATCACATATTCTATTTTTTTCCGTATTTCATTCCATTCCATTCCGTTTCATATTCCATTCCATTCCATATTCCCTGACATTTCGTATTCCATTACATTTCATATACCATTCCATTCCATACTCAATTCCATTCGATATTCCATTCCAGTCCATATTACATTCCACTGCAAGTTGCATTCCATTCCATTCCATATTCCATTCCATTCCATTCATTTCCATTTCATTCCATTCCATATTCCATTCTATTACATATTCCATTCCATTCCATTCCACTCCATTTCATTCCATTCCATATTCCATTTCATTCCATATTCCATTCCATTTCATTGTATTCCATTCCCTTCCATTTCACATTCTATTCCATTCCATTTCATTCCATTCCATTCCATATTCCTTTCTATTCCATTCCATATTCCATTCTTTCAATATTCCATTCCATTCCATATTCCATTCCATACTCCATTGCATTCCATTCAATATTCCATTCCATTCCATATTACCTTGCCTTCCATTTAATTCCGTTCACTTGCATTCCATTTTATATTCCGTGCCATTCCACTCCATTCCATTCTGTTCCGTTTCGTTCCATTCCATATTCTGTTCCATTCTATATTCCATTTCATATTCCATTCCATACGGTATTCCATTTCATTCCTTTCCATTCCACTCCTTTCCATATTCCATTCCATCCATTCCATTCCATTCCATTCCGCTCCATATTCCACTCCATTCCATGTTCCATTCCATTCCATTCCATATTCCATTCCATTCCATTCCATATTCCATTCCATTCCACATTCTGTTCCATTCCATTCCATTCCATTGCATTTCCCATTTTAATGCATTCCATTCCATATTTCATTCCATTCCATATTCCATTCCATTACGTATTGCATTCCATTCCATTCCATTCCATATTTCATCCCAAACCATATTCCATTGCATTCCATTACATTCTGTTCCCTTCCTTTCCGTTTCATATGCCGTTCCATTCCGTTACATTACGTTCTGCTCCGTTTCATTCCATTCCATATTCCATTCCATTCCATTTTCCATTTTATTCCATATTCTATTCTACTCCATTTCATTCCACATTTCATTCAATTCCATTGCATAATCCATTCTCTTCCATGTTCCATTCCATTCCATATTCCATTCCTCTCCATATTCCATTCCATTGCATTCGAATCCATACTCCATTCCATTTCATAACATTCCATATTCTATTGCATTCCATATTTAATTTCATTCCATTCTATTCCATTCCATTCCATTCCATCCCATTCCATAGTCCATTCCATTCCATATTCCATTACATTCCATTCCCTATTTCATTCCTTTCCATTCCATTCCATTCCTTATTCCATTCCATCCCTTTCCATAATTCTTTCCATTCCCTGCATTTTATACCCCATTCCTCTGCTTTCCATTCCGTTCCATTCCATTCCATTCCTTATTCCTTTCCATATCATATTCCATTCCATTCCATTCCATTTTCTGTTCTGTTCCATTCCATTCCGTTCCGTTCCAGTCCATTCAATTCCATTCCATTCCATTCCATATTCCATTCCATTCCATATTCCATTCCATTCCATTCCATATTCCATTCCGTTCCATTCCTTATTCCATTACTTTCCATTTCATTCAATTCCCTTCCATTCCATATTCCATTGCATTCCATTCCATATTCCATTCCATTCCATTCCTTTTTCCATTCCATTCCATATCCCGTTCCATTCAATTCAATTCTCTTCCATATTCCATTCCATTCCCTATTCCATTCCATTCCTTTCCACTCGATTTCTTTCCTTTTCATTCTGTTCCATATTCCATTCCATTCGATATTCTATTCCATTGCATTCCAATTCGTTCCATATTTGATTGCATTCCATTCCATTCCATACTTCATTCCATTCCATTCTTTTCCATTCCGTTTCATCAACATTCCATTCCATTCCATTCCATTCCGTGTTGTATTCCATTCCATTCCATATTACCTTTCATTCCATTCCGTTCCATATTCCATTCCGTTCAATATTCCTTTCCATTCCATTTTATATTGCATTCCATTCCTTTCCATATTCCATTCCATTCCATTCCATATTCCATTCCTTCCCGTATTCCATTTCATTCGATTCCATTGCATTCCATTACATTACGTTCCATGATCCATTAAATTCCATTCTATTCCATTCCATTCCATTCCATTGCATATTCCATTGCATTCTATTCCATTCCATTCCATTCCATTCCATTTTATTGGATAATCAATTCCATTTCGTATTCCATTCCTTTCCATGTTCCTTTTCATTCCATTCCATTCCCTTTCCTTTTATTCCATTTCATTTCATATTTCGTTCCGTTCCATTCCTTATTCCATTCCATTCCATATTCCATTCCATTTCATATTCCATTCCTTTCCATATTCCATTCCATTCCATTCCATATTCCATTCCATTCCATGTACTATTCGATTCCATTCCATACCATGCCATTCCGTATTCGATTCCATTCCATTGTATTCCTTACTGCATTCCTTTCCATTTCATTCAATTCTATTCCATTCCATATTCCATTCAATTCGGTTCAATATTCCATTCCATTCCATTTCATATTCCCTTCCATTTCATATTCCATTCCATTCCATATTCCATTCCATTCCATTCGATTTCTTTGCATTTCATTACGTTCCAGATTCCATTGCATTTGGTATTCCATTCCATTCCATTCCTTTCCATATTCCATTCGATTCCGTTTAATTCCATTCCATATTACATTCCTTTCCATTCCATTCCATATTCCATTCCATTCCATAATCCTTTGCGTTCCATATTCCATTCCATTCCATTCGTTTCCATTCCATTCCATGTTCCATTCCATTCCATTCCTCATTTCATTCCTTTCCATATTCCTCTCCCTTCCTTTGCATTTCATATACCATTTCATTCCGTTCCATTCCATTCCATTCCATATTGCATTCCATTTTATTCCATATTCCATTCCATTCCATTCCTTATTCCATTCCATTCCATTCCGTTTCATATTCCGCTCCATTCCATTCCTTATTCCATTCCATTCCATTCCATATTCCATTCAATTCCATATTCCATTCCATTACATTACATTACACATTCCATTCCATTTTATATACCATTCCATACGGTATTCCATTCCATTTTATTTTCCATTTCATTCCATTCCTTTCCATATTCCATTCCATTCATTTCGTTTAAGTTTATTCCGTTCCTTACTCCATTTCATTCCATATCCCATTCCATTGCATTCCATTCCATTCCATATTACTTTCCATTCCATTCCATTAAATATTCCTTTTGATTCCATTACAATACATTACCCTCCACTCCATATTGCATTCCCTTCTATGTTCCATTCCATTCCATTCCATATTCCATGCCATTCTATTCCATTCCCTATTCCATTCCATGTTCCATTCCATTGCATATTCCATTCCATTGCATATTACATTGCATTCCGATGCATTCCATTCTCTTTCATTCCATTTCATATTCCTTTCCATTTCGTTATGTTCCGTTCCATTCCATTCCATTCCATATTCCATTCCCTTCCATTGCATATTACTTTCCATTCAAATTCATTAAATATTCCATTCCATTCCATATTCCATTCCACTTTATTCCATTCCATATTCCATTCCATTCCATTCCATATTCCATTCCATTTCATTTTATTCCATTCCATTCCATCCACATTCCATTTCATTCCATTTAATTCCATATTCCATTCCATTCCATATTTCATTCCATTCCATATTTTATTCCATTGCATTCCATATTCTATTCCATTCCATATTCCATTCCATTCCGTTTCTTTCCATTCCATTTCCTATTCTGTTCCATTCCGTTCCATTCCATTCTGTTCCATTCCACTCCATATACCTTTCTATACATTATTCCATTCCATATTCCATTTCATTCCATATTTCATTCCATTCCATTCCATTCCTTTCCATAGTCCATTCCATTCTATTCCATTCCATTTCATTCCATATTCCATTCCATATTCCATACGATATTCCATTCCATTCCATTGAATTCCATTCCATTCCGTTCCATATTCCATTCCATTCAATTCCATTCTATCCTATTCAATATTTCATTCCTTTCCATATTTCATTCCATTCCATTCCATATTCCATTCCATTCCAGTGCATCTTCCATTCCATTCCATATTCCATTTCATTCAAAATTTCATTGTATTCAACATTCCTTTTAATTGCATTCTATTACCTTCCGTTCCATTCCATTCCGTTTCATATTTCTTTCCTTTCAGTTCTATTCCATTCCATTCCGTTCCATTCTATATTCCATTCCATTCCATATTCCATTCCATTCCATTCCTTTCTATTCCATTCCATATTGCGTTCCATTCCATTCCATTGCATTGCATTCCATATTCCATTCAATTGAATTCCATTCCATTCTGTTCCATTCCATATTCCATTCCATTCCATTCCATTTCATTCTCTTCCTTGTTCCATTCCATTCAATTCCATTCCATTGGATTCCATTCTTCCATATTCCATTCCATTCCATTCCATTCCACTCCTTTCCCTTCCACATTCCATTTCATTCCATATTCCATTCCATTCCATTCTGTTCCATTCCATTCCATTCCATATTCCATTCCATATTCCGTTCCATTCCATATTCCATTCCATTCCATTCCATATTCCATTTCATTCCATATTCCAGTGCTTTCTGTTCCATATTCCATTCCATTCCATTCCATGCCATATTCCATTCCATATTCCATTTCATTCCATTCGATTCCATACCGTTCCATATTCCATTCCACTCCATTCCATTCTGTTCCGTTCAATATTCTATTCCATTCCACATTCCATTGCTTTCCGTTCCATATTCCATTCCATTCTATTCCATTATATTCTATTCCATTCCATATTCCATTCCTTTCCATATTCCGTTCCATTCCATTCCATATTCCATTCCATTACATAACATTTAATTCCATTCCATTTTATATTCCATGCCTTTTCATTCCATTCCGTTCCATTCCATTCCACATTCCTTTCCATTCCATAGTCCATTCCATTCCATATTCCTTTCCATTCCATTCCTTTCCATATTCCATTCTGTTCCATTCCATATGGCATTCCATTCCCTTCCATTGCATTCCTTATTCCATTTCATTCCATAATCCATTCCATTCCATTCCGTATTCCATTCCACTCCATTCCATATTGAATTCCATTACATATTGCATTCTTTTCCATATTCCATTCGATTCCATTCCATATTCCATTCCATTCCATATTCCATTCCATTTCCTATTCCATTGCGTTCCATATTCCATTCCATTCCTTTCCATTCCATATTAAATTCCATTCCATATTCAATTCCATTCCATTTTCCATTCCATACCATATTCCTTTCCATTCCATTCCATATTCCATTCCATTCCATTCCTTATTCCATTCCTTTCCTTTCCATTCCATTCTATTCCAATCCTTATTCCAGTCCATTCCATTCCATATTCCATTCCACTCCATTCCACCTTTCCATTCCATTCCATATTCCATTCCATTCCATTATATAGTCCATTCCATTCCTTTCCATTACATTCCTTATTCCATTTCTTTCCGTATTTCATTCCATTCCATCCATTCCATTACATTCCATTCCATATTCCATTCCATTCCTTTCCATTCCATATTCCATTCCATTACATATCTCGTTCTTTTCCGTATTTCATTCCATTCCATTCCATTCGATATTCCATTGCATTCTATTTTCCATTTCATTTCATATTCCATTACATTCCATATTCCATTCCATTCCATTCCATATTGCATTCCATTCCATATTCCATTCCATTCCAAATTCCATTCCATTCCTTTCCATATTCCTTTCCATTCCATTTCATTCCATTCCATTCCTTTCCATATTCCATTCCATCCCATTCCTTTCCTTATTCCATTCCATTCCATTCCATTCTATTCCATTTCATATTCCATTGCATTCCATTTCATATTCCATTCAATTCTATTCCCCATTCCATTGCATTCCATATTCCATTCCATTCCATTCCATATTCCATTCCTTCCATTCCATTGCTCTCCTTATCCCATTGCATTCCATATTGCTTTCAAGTCCATTCCATTCCATATTTCATTCCATTCCGTTCCATTTCCCATTCCATTACATATTCTGTTCCATTTCGTATTCCATTTCATTCCATTTTCCATTCCATTCCATGCCATATTCCATTCCCTTTTATATTCCATTCCTTACCAAATTCTCTTCCATTCCATTCCATATTACATTCCATTCCATTCCTTATTCCATTGCATTCCATTCCATTCTATTCCAATCCTTATTCCATTCCATTCCATTTGATATTCCATTCCAATCCATTCCCTATTCCATGTTCCATTACATTCCATTCCATATTCCATTTCATTCCTTTGCATTGCCTTCCTTATTCTATTTCATTCCATATTCCATTCCATTGTATTCCATTCCATATTCCATTCAATTCTATTCCCCATTCCATTGCATTCCATATTCCATTCCATTCCATTCCATTTCTCTCCTTATCCCATTGCATTCCATATTGCTTTCCAGTCCATTCCATTCCATATTTCATTCCATTCCATTCCATTTTCCATTCCATTACATATTCCGTTCCATTTCGTATTCCATTTCATTCGATTGTCCATTCCATTCCATGGCATTTTCCATTCCCTTTTATATTCCATTCCTTACCAAATTCTTTTCCATTCCATTCCATATTACATTCCATTCCATTCCTTGTTCCGTTGCATTCCATTCCATTCTGCTCCAATCCTTATTCCATTCTATTCCATTTGATATTTCATTCCAATCCATTCCCCATTCCATGTTCCATTTCATTCCATTCCATATTCCATTTCATTCCATTGCATTGCCTTCCTTATTCTATTTCATTCTATATTCCATTCCATTTCATCCGTTCCATTCCATTCCATATTCCATTCCATTCAATTCGATATTCCATTCTAGTACACATTCCAGTTCTTTCCATATTCCAATCCATTTCATTCCATTCCAAACTCCATTCCATTCCATATTCCATTTCATTTCGTATTCCGTTACATTCCATATTCCATTCCATTCCATATTCCATATTCCATATTCCATTCCATTCCATTCCATATTCCATTCCATTCCTTATTCCATTCCATTCCAAATTCCATTCTATTCCATTCCATTCCATATTCCATTCCATTCCATTCCGTATTCCATTCCATTCCAAATTCCATTCCATTCCATTCTACTCCATTCCATTCCATTCCACATTCCATTCCATTCCATTTCATTCCATTCCATATTCCATTCAATACCATTCCGTATTCCATTCCATTCCATTCCATTCCATATTCCATTTCATTCCATAATCCATTGCATTCCATTCCATTCCGTTTCCTTCTATTCCATTTCACATTGCGTTCCTTTACTTTCGCTTCCATTCCCTTCCATTCCGTTGACAAAGAAATATCCTCCGAGAAAAACCAGAATGAAGCTTTGTTAGAAACTTCTTTGTGATGTGTGAATTCATTCCACAGTGTTACACCACTTTTCCATGGAGTAGTTTGCTAGCATTGATTTTTTGGAATCTCAGAAGTGATATCTTGGATATTGTTGAATCCCCTGATCAGTAATGAAATATCCTCAGACAAATCTGCAGAGAAGCCCTCTCAGAAACTTCTTGGTTGTGGACGAGTTCAGCTCACAGATTTACTTTGTCATTTTCATGGAGAAGCTTGCTAACAATGTTTTCCCAGAATCTTTAATAAGACACACGGTGGCGCTCCGAGACACAAATAACCACAGCTCAAGAAAGAAAGACGCTTTCTCAGAAACATGTTTGTGCTGTGTGAATTCAACTCACTGATACACATCAGTATTTCCTGGAGCTTTTGGCTAGCCCTGCCTTTGTGGAATCTGAGAACTGATATTTCGGATCCCATTGAAGACCAGAGGGTGAAAGGAAATATCCTCCCATAAAAATGAGAAAGAAGCTTTCTGAGAAATTCATTTCTGGTGTGTGAATTGATCACACAGAGGTTCACCTTTCCCTTCTTGTAGCAGTTTGCTAACACTGTTGTCGTGGAATCTGCAAAGTGATATTTGGGAGCCCATGGAGGGCTATGGTGAAAAAGGAAATATCCTCAGATAAAAACTGGAAAGAAGCCTTCTAGAAAACTGCATTTTGACACGTGAATGCAACTCACAGAGTTACATTTTCCTTTCCATGGATCCGTTTGCTAACAGTGTTTTCTTGAAAACTACATTGGGATATTTCTCAGCGCAATGAAACTTACAGTGACAAAGGAAATATCCTCAAGTAAAAACTAGAAAGGACCTTTCCGAGAAACTTCTTTGTGATATTTGAATTCTTCTCACAGAGTTACAAACCTAGTCTTCATTATGCAGTTTCCTAACACTGTTGTCGTGGAATCTGCAAAGTGATATTTGGGAGCGCACTGAGGCCCATTGTGAAAGCGAAAATATCCTCAGACAAAAACTAGAAAGAAGCTTTCTGAGAAATTCATTTCTGGTGTGTGAATTGATCACACAGAGGTTCACCTTTCCCTTCTTGTAGCAGTTTGCTAACACTGTTTTCGTGGATTCTGCAAAGTGATATTTGGGAGCTCATTGATTGCTATGGTGCAAAAGGAAATATCCTCAGATAAAAACTGGAAAGAAGCATTCAGAGAAATTGCATTGCTATGTGTGAATGCAACTCACAGAGTTACACTTTTCTCTTGGGGGATCAGTTTGATAACACACTTTTCTTGAAATCTGCAGTGGGCTACTTCTTAGCGCAATGAAGCTTACGATGACAAAGGAAGTATCCTCAGATAAAAACTAGAAAGAAGCTTTCTCAGAAACTTCTCTGTGATCTGTGAATACATCTCACACAGTTACACTTACGTTTCATGGAGCAGTCAATTAAGACGGCCGTTGAGGAACCTCAGAAGGGCTACATTGCATCGCATTGAGGCCTGTGCTGATAGAGGAAATATTCTGAATTGAAACCTTGATAGAATCTTTGTTAGAAACTTCTTTCTGATATGTGAATTCACCACACAGTGTTACAATCTAGTCGTCATGGAGCAGTTTGCTAACACTGTTGTCGTGGAATCTGCAAAGTGATAATTGGGAGAGCATTGAGGCCTATGGTGAAAAAAGAAATATCCTCAGATAATAACTAGAAAGAAACTTTCTGAGAAATTGCTTTCTGATGTGTGAATTCATCACACAGAGATTCACCATTCCCTTCTTGTAGCAGTTTGCTAACACTGTTTTCGTGGATTCTGCAAAGTGATATTAGGGAGCTCATTGAAGCCTATGGTGAAAAATAAAATGTCCTGAGATAAAAATTGGAAAGAAGCGTTCAGAGAAACTGCATTGTGATGTGTGAATGCAACTCACAGAGATACACTTTTCTCTTCAGTGATCAGTTTGCTAACACAGTTTTCTTGAAACCTGCAGTGGGAAATTCTTAGCGAAATAAAACTTACGATGACAAAGAAAGTTTCCTCAGATAAAAACTAGGAAGAAGCTTTCTCAGAAACTTCTTTGTGATGTGGGAATACATCTCACAGAGTTACACTTACGTTTCATGGAGCAGTAGATTAAAACTGCCTTTGAGGAACCTGAGAAGGGCTAATTTCGATTGTATTGAGGCCTACGCTGATAGAGGAAATATCCTCAATTTAAAACTTTATAGAAGCTTTTTGAGAAACTTCTTTGTGATCTGTGAATACATCTCACAGAGTTCCAACCTACTCCTCATGAAGCAGTTTGCTAAAGCTGTTGTTGTGGAATCTGCAAAGTGATATTTGGGAGTGCATTGAGGCCTGTGATGGAAAAGGAAATATCCTCAGATAAAACCTGGAAAGAAGCGTTCTGAGAAACTGCATTGTGACATGTGAATTCAACTCACAGAGTTACACTTTCCTTTCCATGGATCCGTTTGCTAATGGTGTTTTCTTGAAATCTAGATAGGGATGTTTCTTAGCGCAATGAAGCTTACCGTGACAAAGGAAATATACTCAAACAAAAACTAGAAAGGAGGTTTCTGAGAAACTTCTTTGTGATATGTGAATTCATCTCACAGCATTACAACCTACTCTTCATGAAGCAGTTTACTAACACTGTTGTGGTGGAATCTGCAAAGTGATATTTGGGAGCGCATTGAGGCCTATGGTGTAAAAGGAAATATCCTCAGATAATACCTAGAAAGAAGCTTTTGGAGAAATTGTTTCCTGATGTTTGAACTCATCATGCAGAGTTTCACCTTTCACTTCTAGTAGCAGTTTGCTAACACTATTTTCGTGGATTCTGCAAAGTGATATTTGGGAGCCCATGGAGGGCTATGGTGAAAAAGGAAATATCCTCAGATAAAAACTGGAAAGAAGTGTTCTGAGAAACTGCATTGTGACATGTGAATGCAACTCACAGAGTTACACTTTTCTTTCCATGGATCCGTTTGCCAACAGTGTTTTCTTGAAAATTACATTGGGATATTTCTCAGTGCAATGAAGCTTACGGTGACAAAGGAAATATCCTCCAATAAAAACTAGACAGGAGCTTTCTGAGAAACTTCTTTGTGATATATAAATTCATCTCACAGAGTTACAACCTAGTCTTCATGAAGCACTTTGCTAACACTGTTGTTGTGGAATCTGCAAGGTGATATTTGGGAGCACACAGAGGCCCATGGTGAAAATGGAACTATCCTCAGACAAAAACTAGAAAGAAGCTTTCTGAGAAATTCCTTTCTCATGTGTGAATTCATCACAGAGATTCACCTTTCCCTTTTTGAAGAAGTTTGCTAACACTGTTTTCGTGGATTCTGCAAAGTGATACTTGGGAGCTGATTGAGGGCTATGGTGAAAAAGGAAATATCCTCAGATAAAAACTGGAAAGAAGCGTTCAGAGAAACTGTCTTGTGATGTGTGAATGCAACTCACAGAGTTACACTTTTTCTTCAGTGATCAGTTTGCTAACACAGTTTTCTTGAAATCTACAATGGACTACTTCTTAGCGCAATGAAGCTTATGATGACAAAGAAAGTATCCTCAAGTAAAAACTAGAAAGAAGCTTTCTTAGAAACTTCTTTGTGATATGTGAATACATCTCACAGAGTTACACTTACGTTTCATAGAGCAGTCGATTAAGACTGCCTTTGAAATACCTGAGAAGGGCGACATTGGATCGCATTGAGGCCTACGCTGATAGAGGAAATATCCCCAATTAAAAAATAGAAAGGAACTTTCTGAGAAACTTCTTTGTGATATGAGAATTCATCTTACAGAGTTACAACCTAGTCTTCATGAAACAGTTTGCTAACACTGTTGTCGTGGAATCTGCAAAGTGATATTTGGGAGCACATTGAGGCCTATGGTGAAAAAGGAAATATCCTCAGATAATAACTAAAAGAAGATTTCTGAGAATTTGCTTCTTGATGTGTGAATTCATCACGCAGAGTTTCACCTTTCCCTTCTAGTAGAAGTTTGCTAACACTGTTTTCATGGACTCTGCAGAGTGACATTTGGGAGCCCACTGAGGGCTATGGTAAAAAAGGAAATATCATCAGATAAAAACTGGAAAGAAGCGTTCTGAGAAACCGCATTGGGATGTGCGAATGCAACTCAGACAGTTACACTTTTCCCTTCAGGAATCTGTCTGTTAACACAGTTTTCTTGAAATCTGCAGTGGGATACTTCTTAGTGCAATGAAGCTTATGGTGACAAAGGAAGTATCCTCAGATAAAAACCAGAAAAAAGCTTTCTCAGAAACTTCTTTGTGATGTGTGAATACATCTCACAGAGTTACACTTCCGTTTTATGGAGCAGTCGATTAAGACTGCCTTTGAGGTACCTGAGAAGGTCTACAGTGGAACGCATTGAGGCCTACGCTGATAGAGGAAATATCCTCAACTAAAACCTTGATAGAAGCTTTGTGAGAAACTTCTTTGTGATATGTGAATTCATCTCAGAGTTACAACCTAGTCCTCATGAAGCAGTTTGCTGACACTGTTGTGGTGGAATCTGCAAAGTGATATTAGGGAGCACATTGAGGACTATGGTGAAAAAGGAAATATCCTCAGACAAAACCTGGAAAGAAGCTTTCTGAAAAATTGCTTTCTCATGTGTGACTTCATCATGCAGAGTTTCATCTTTCCCTTCTAGTAGCAGTTCCTTCCGGGTTTTATTTTACAACATTCATTTTTCACCATAGTCTTCAATGTGCTCTGAATATCACTTTTTTAGTTTTACAGGAACAGTGTTCAAACAGTGCCTTATGAGAAGAAAGGTATAACACCCTGAGTGGAATGCACACATCACCAACAGACTCTCAGAAAGCTTCTCTGCAGTTTTTATCTGACGATATTTTCTTTTTCATCATTGGCCAGAATGTGATCCCGAATATCGCTTTGTGGATCCATCCATGACAAAGTTTCCGAGCTGTGTAAGGTAAGGAAAGCTTTATCCATGTGAGATGAATAAACATAGCAAAAAGTGGATTCATAGAAAGATTCTTTCTGGTTTTTATCTGAAGATGTTTTCTTTTTCAACATAGTACTGAATGTGCTCCCGAATATCCCTTCGTGGATCCATCCCTGACCGAGTTTCCAAGCTGCATAATGTAGAGAAAGCTTTATCTATGTGAGATGAATACATATATTACAGAGCAGTATCACAGAAAGGGTTTCCCCGTTGCTGTATGAGAATAGAGGTAGAAAATGTGAGTAAAATGCACACGTCACAATGCAGTTCTGCGGAAAGTTTCTATCCAGTTTCTATCTGAAGATATTGTCTTTTTCACCATAAGCTTCAAAGTGTTCCCGTATATCCCTTCATACACTAAACATTAACAATGTTACAAAACTGCTCAATGAAAAGAGAAACTTAACTGAGTGAGAGGAATTCACACGACACACAGCAGTTTCACAGAAATCTTCCTTCTGGTTTTATCTTAGGATATTTCTTTCTCCATATTCTAAAGATCTTTCCCAATAGTCCCTCCTCAGATTTCAAGAAGTAGTGATTTCAAACTGCTCAATCCAAAGAAAGATTTAACTCTTTGAGATGAATACACACATTGCAAAGTAGTTGCTTAGAAAGCTTCTCTCCAGTTTTCATCGGAAGACATTTCCTTTCTCAACACAGGCCTCCAGGCACGACTTAAAATCCCTTCACAGAATCCTGAAAGACAGATATTTCCAAACTTGGCAATGTAGAATAAGCTTTACCTCAGTGAAATGAATGCATATATCTGAGAGCAGTTTCTTCAAACGCTTCTCTCTGTGTTTTATTTGAGGATATATCACTTTTCACCATAGTCTTCAGTGTGCTCTGAAATATCACTTTTTCGTTTTACAGGAACATTGTTGCAACACTGCCTTATGAGAAAAGAGATATAACACCCTGAGTGGAATGCACACAACACAAAGCAGTTTCTTAGAAACATTCTCTCCAGTTTTTCTCTGAAGAAATTTCCTTTTTCACCATAGGCCTGAATGCAGTTTCGAATATCCTGTCGTGGATCCGTCCTTCACGGAGTTTCCAAACTGCGTAATATGGAGAAAGTTTTATCTATGTGAGATGAATAAACACAGCAAAAAGCAGATTCACAGAAAGCTTCTGTCCAGCTTTTATCTGAAGGTATTTTCTTTTTCACCATAGTCTTGAAGGCACTCCCGAATATCCTTTCGCGGATCCATTCATGACAGAGTTTCCAAGCTGTGAAATGTAGAGAAAGATTTATCTATGTGAGATGAATATGGGTATCTAAGAACAGTTTCACAGAAAGGGTTTCCTAGATGCAGTATGAGAAGAGAGGTATAATACTGTGAGGGGAAAGCACTTGTCACAAAGCAGATCCTCGGAAAGATTCTCTCCAGTTTCTATCAGAAATTATTTCCTTTTTTATCGTAAGCCTCAAAGTGTTCCTGAATATCCCTATGTACGCTAAACATAAACACTGTTAGGAATCTAATCAATGAAAAGTGAAGCTTAACTGGGCGAGTGGAATTCACACAACACAGAACAGTTTCACAGGAAGCTTACTTCTGATTTTTATCTGAAGACATTTCTTTTGCAGTTTATTTTAAAGAGCGTTCCCAAATTTCCTTTCTCAGGTTCCACAGAAACAGTGATTTTCAACTGCTCAATCCAAAGAATGATTTCACTCTATGAGATGAATACATACATCACAAAGCAGTTGCTCAGAAAGCTTCTCTCCAGTTTTCAATGGAAGACATTTCCTTGCTCACCACAGGCCTCTGGGGGCCACTTAATATCCCTTTGCAGATTCCTCAAAGATGTAGTTTCCAAATTGGGCAATGTAGAGTAAGTTTTAACTCTGTGACATGAATACACATATCAGAGAGCAGTTTCTGGGAATGCTTCTTTCTGGCATTTATTTGAGGAAATTCCACTTTTTGCCGTACTCCTCAATGCCATCCAAAATATTACTTTTTCGGTTTTACAGGAACAGTGTTCAAACACTGCCTTATGAGAAAAGAGGTTTAACTCCCTGAGTGGAATGCACACATCAAAAAGCAGTTTCTCAGAAAGCTTCTCTCCGGTTTTTGTCTGAAGATATTTCGATTTTCCTCATAGTCCTGAATGTGATCCCAAATGTCCCTTCGTGGATCCGTCCATCACAGAGTTTCCAAGGAGTATAATGTAAAGAAACCTTTATCTATGTGAGGTGAATACACATAGCACAGAACAGTTTCACAGAAAGCTTCTTTCCAGTTTTTGTCTGAGGTTATTTCTCTTTTCTGCATTTGCGTCAATATGCTCCCAAATATCCCTTGGAACCTTTTTTCTCCAAAAGAGTTTATCTGATGCTGTTTGAGAAGAGAGGTATAACATTGTGAGTGGAATGCACACGTCACAAAGCAGTTTTTCAGAAAGCTTCTCTCCAGTTTTTATCTGAAAAGATTTCCTTTTTCACGATAGGCCTGAATGTGCTCCCGGATGTTCCTTTGTGGATCCGTCCATGATAGAGTTTCCAAAGTGTGTAATATAAAGAAAGTTTCACCTCTGTGAGATGAATAAATATATCTATCACAAAGCAGTTTCACAGAAAGCTTCATTCCAGTTTTTGTCTGAGCATATTTCCTTTTTCACCACATCTGTCCATATACTGCCGAATGTCCCTTGGTTGCTTTTTCTCCAAAAGGGATTCCCGAATCCTGTGTGAGAAGAAAGGTATAACTCAGTGAGTGGAATGTGCACGTCACAAACCAAGTCCTTGGAAAGCTTCTCTCCAGTGTCTATCTAAAGATATTTCCGTTTTCACCACAAAGCACAAAGCGCTACCGAATATCCCTTCGCAGACTAAACAGAATCAGTGGTACAATACAGCTCAATGAAAAGAGAAGCTTAACTGTGTGAGTGGACTTCACACCATCCAGAGCAGTTTCAGAGAAAGCTTACTTCTGTTTTTTATCTGAGGGTATTCATTTTTCAGGATATTCTAAAGAACGTTCCCAAATGTCCTTTCACAGGTTCCACAGAAACAGGGTTTTGAAACTGCTGCATCCAAAGAATGATTTAATTCCATGAGGTGAATACACACATCGCAAAGCAGTTGCTAAGAAAGCTTCTCTCCGGTTATCAACAGAAGACATTTCTTTGCTCACCACAGACCTCCGGGCGTCACTTAATATCCCTTCGCAGATTCCTCAAAGACAGAGACTCCAAACTGTGCAAAATAGAGAAAGCTTTAACTCTGTGAAATGAATGCACATATCAGAGAGCAGTTTCTTGGAACGCTTCTGTCTGGGTTTTATTTGAGGATATTTCCCTTTTCACCATAGTCTTCAATGGGCTCCGAATATCACCCTTTAGGTTTTACAGGAACAGTGTTCAAACTGTGCCGTTGAGAAGAAAGTTATAACTCCCCGAGTGGAATGCACATATCACAAAGCAATTTCTCAGAAAGCCTCTCTCCAGTGTTTATCTGAAGATATTTCCTTTTTCACCATAGGCCTGCATGTGCTCCTGAATTTCCCTTCGTGAATCCGTCCATGATGGAGTTTCCAAATTGCATAATATAAAGACAGTTTTATCTATGTGAGAGAATAAATATATGTATCACAAAGCAGTTTCACAGAAAGCTTCTTTCCAGTTTTTGTCTGAGGATATTTCCTTTTTCACAAAACCATACATATACTCCCAAATGATCCTTAGTAGCTTTTTCTCCAAAAGCGATTCCCAAATCCTCTATGAAAAGAAAGGTATAACTCTGTGAGTGAAATGCACACATCACTAAGCAGCCCCTCGGAAACTTTGTCTCCAGTTTCTATCTGAAGATATTTCGGTTTTCACCGTAAGAGTCAAATGCGCCCAAAATTCCCTTCACAGACTAAACAAAACCAGTGTTAGGATACTGATCAATGAAATGAGAAGCTGAACTGAACGAGTGGAATTCACATGACACAGAGCAGTTTCATAGAAAGTTTCCTTCTGGTTTATATCTGAGGGTATTTCTTTTTCCGTATATTCAAGGGAACGTTCCCAAATGTCCTTTCTCAGGTTCCAAAGAAACAGTGATTTCAAAGTAGTCAATCCAAAGAATGATTTAAGTCTATGAGATGAATACACACATCCAAAAGCAGTGGCTCAGAAAACGTCTGTCTCTCCAGTTTTCAACGGAAGACATTTCCTTGCTCACCACAGGCCTCTGGGCACCACATAATATCCCTTCGCAGATACTTCAAATATAGAGTTTCCAAACTGGCCTTTGTATGGTAAGTTTTAACTCTGTGAGATGAATGCACATATCAGAGAGTAGTTTCCTGAAAAGCTTCTTTCTGGGTTTTATGTGAGGATATTTCCTTTTTCTCCATAGTCTTCAATGTGCTCTGAAATACCACTTTCTTGGTTTTACAGGAACAGTGTTCAAGCACTGCCTTATGACAAAAGAGGTATAACTCCCTGAGTGGAATGTACACTTCAAAAAGCAATTTCTCAGAAAGCTTCTGTCTGGTTTTTATCTGAATATATTTCCTTTTACACCATAGTCCTTAATGTGTTTCAGAATGTCCCTTCATGGATCAGACCATGACGGAGTTTCCAAGCTGCATAATGTAAAGAAAGCTTTATCTATGTGAGATGAATAAACATAGCAAAAAGCAGATTCACACAATGCTTGTTTCCAGTATTTATCTGAAGATATTTCCTTTTTCACCCGAGTCCTGAATGTGCTCCTTAATGTCCCTTCGCGGATCAGTCCATGACTTAGATTCCAAGTTGCGAAACATAAAAAACTTTATGTTTCTGAGATTAATAGATATAGCAAAAAGCAGGTTCACGGAAAGTTTCTTTGCCGTTTTTATCTGATGATATTTCTTTTTTTATCCTAGTCCTGAATGTGCTCCTGAATGTCCCTTCGCGGATCAGCCCATGACAGAGTTTCCATGCTGCATAGTGTAAAGGAAGCTTTATCTATGTGAGATGAATACACATAGCATAGAGCAGTTTCACAGAAACCTTTTTTTCTCTTTTTGTCTGAGGCTATTTCCCTTTTCACCATAGGGGTCAATATCCTCCCGAATATATCTTGGTACCTATTTCTCCAAAAGGGGTTCCCCGATGCCGTATGAGAACAGAATATAAACTGAGTTGAATGCACACGTCACAAAGCAATCTCCTCAGAAAGCTTCTCTGTGTTCTATCTAACATATTTCCTTTTCACTGTAAGCCTCAAAGTGTTCCTGAAATCCCTTGACACGCTAAAGAAGCACAGTGTTAGAAAACTGCTCAATGAAAAGAGAAGCTTAACTGAGAGAGAGGAATTCAACACACACAAAGCAGTTTCACAGAAAGCTTCTTCCAGTTATTATCTGAGGTAGTTCTTTCTCCATATCATCAAGAGCATCCCAAATGTCCTTCTGGAGGATTCCACAGAAAGAGTGATTTCAAACTGCTCAATCCCAATAACGTTAACTCTAACAGATGAATACACAAGTCACAAGCAGTTGCTCAGAAACTTCTCCCTAATTTTAATTGAAGACACTCCTTGCTCACCAAAGGTCTCGGGTGCCACTAATATCCCTTTGCAGAATCCTCAAGACAGAGTTTCCAAACTGGGCAATGTAGAACAAGCTTTAACACTGTGAAGTGAATGCATATATCAGAGAGCAGTTTCTTGTAACGTTTCTTTCTCGTTTTTATTTGAGGATAGTTCACTTTTCACCATAGACTTCAATGAGCTCCAAAATATCACTTTTTCAGTTTTACAGGAACAGTGTTCAAACACTGTCTTATGAGAAAGAGGTAAAACTCCTGAGTGGAATGCATATATCACAAAGCCGCTTTTCAGGAAGATTCTATGCCGATTTTATCTGAAGATATTTTCTTTTCACCATTGTCCTGAATGTGCTCCCGAATGTCCCTTCGCAAATCCGTCCATGTCGGCATTTCAAAACCTCATAATAGAAAGAAAGTTTTATCTATGTGAGATGCATAAACATATCTATCACAAAGCAGTTTCACAGAAAGCTCCTTCTGGTTTCTATCTGAATTTATTTCTTTTTCAGGATATCTCAAAGAGCGTTCGCAAATGTCCCTTTTCAGATTCTACAGAAACAGTGATTTCAAACTGCTCAATCCAAAGAATCATTTTAGTCTATGAGATGCATACAAACATCACAAAAGAGTTGTTCAGAAACCTTCTATCCAATTTTCAACGGAAGACATTCCATTCCTCGTCACAGGCTTCTGGTTGCAAGTTAATATCTCTTCTCAGATTCAACAAAGACAGACTTTCCGAACTGGGAAAGGTAGAGTAAGCTTTAACTCTGTGAAATGATTGGACATGTCAGAGAGCAGTTTCTTGGAATGCTTCTTTCCGGTCGCATTAATTTTCAACGTGCTCTGAATATCACTTTGATAGTTTTACAGGAACAGTGTTCAAACAGTGCCTTATGAGAAAAAAGGTATAACTCCCTGAGTGGTATGCACACATCACCAAGCAGTTTCTTAGAATGCTTCTCTACAGTTTTTATCTGTCAATATTTTCTTTTACACCATTGGCCCAAATATGATCCCGAATATCCCTTCGCGGATCCATCTATGACAGAGTTTCCAAGCTGCGTAATGTAAAGAAAGCTTTATCTACGTGAGATGAAAAAACACAGCAAAAAGCAGATTCAAAGAATGCGTCTTTCCAGTTTTTGTGTGAGGCTATTTCCCTTTTCACCATAGGCATCAACATGCTCCTGAATATCACTTGGTACCTTTTTCACCAAAACGGTTTCCCTAGTGCTGTATGAGAAGAGAGGTATAACACTGTGAGTGGAATGCACACGTCACAAAATAGTTCCTCGGAAAGCTTCTCTTCATTTTCGGTTTGAACATATTTCCTTTTTCACCATAAGCCTCAAAACACTCCCGAATGTCCCTTGATGTGCTAAACATAAACAGGGTTAGACAACTGCTCAATGAAAAGAGAGGCTTAACTGAGTGAGAGAAATTAAGACGACACAGAGCAGTTTGACAGAAAGCTTCCTTCTGGATTTTACCTGAGGATATTTCTTTCTCCATATACTAAGGAGCGTTCCCAAATGTCCTTCCTCAGATTCCACAAAAACAGTGGTTTCAAACTGCTCAATCCAAAAAATGGTTTAATTCTATGAGATGAACACACACACCACAAAGCTGTTGCTCAGAAAGATTCTCTCCAGTATTCATCGGAATACATTTCCTTGCTCACCACAAGCCTCTGGGCGCCAGCTAATATCCCTTAACAGATTCCTCAATGACAGACTTTCCAAACTGGGCAACGTAGAGTAAGCTTTACCTCTACGAAATGAATGCATATATCAGGGAACAATTTCCTGAAACACTTCTTTCCAGGTTTTATTGGAGGACATTGCACTTTCCACCAAAGTCTTCTAGGCACTCAGTAATATTACATTTTCTGTTTTAGGGTAACAGTGTTCAAACACTGCCTTAGGAGAAAAGAGGTATAACTCCGTGAGTGGAATGCACACATCGCAAAGCAGTTTCTCAGAAAGCTTCTGTCCAGTTTTTATATGAAGTTATCTCCTTTTTCATTATAGGCCTGAATGTGCTCCCAGATGTCCCTTTGGGGATCTGTCCTAGACGGAATTCTCAAACTGAGTCATATAAAGAAAGTTTCATCTATGTGAGATGAATAAACATGCCTATCACAAAGCAGTTTCACAGAAATCTTCTTTTCCATTTTCTTCTGAGGATATTTCCTTTTTCACCATAGCCATCCATATTCTCCCCAATGTTCATTGGTAGGTTTTTTCCAAAAGGGATTCCCCAATCCTGTATCAGAAGAAACGTATAATTCTGTGAGTGGAATGCACACGTCACAAAGCAGCTCCTCAGAAAGCTTCTCTCCACTTTCTATCTGAAGATATTTCGTTTCTCACCATAAGCCTCAAAGCACTCTCGAATATCCCTTTGCAAACTAAACATAAACAGTGTTAGAATATTGCTCAATGAAAAGAGAAGCTTAACTGTGTGTGTGGAATCCACACGATACAGAGCAGTTTCACAGAAAGCTCCTTCTGGTTTGTATCTGAGGCTATTTCTTTTTCAGGATATTCTAAAGAGCATTCCCAAATGTCCTTTTTCAGATTCTACAGAAACAGTGATTTCAAACTGCTCAATCCAAAGAATCATTTTACTCTAGAGATGGATACAAACATCACAAAAGTGTTGCTCAGAAACCTTCTCTCCAATTTTCAACGGAAGACATTTCCTTGTTCACTACAGGCTTCCAGTTGCCAGTTAATATCTCTGTGCAGATTCAACAAAGACAGACTTTCAAACTGGGAAATATAGAGTAAGCTTTAACTCTGTGAAATGAATGGACATGTCAGATAACAGTTACTTGCAATGCTTCTATCCGGTCGCCATAATCTTCAATGTGCTCCAAATATCACTTTGATAGTTTTACAGGAACAGTGTTCAAACAGTGCCTTATGAGAAAAAGGTATAACTCCCTGAGTGGAATGCACACATCACCAAGCAGTTTCTTAGAATGCTTCTCTACAGTTTTATCTGACAAATTTCCTTTTACACCATAGGCCTGAATATGATCCCGAATATCCTTTCACAGATCCACCTGTGACAGAGTTTCCAAGCTGCGTAATGTAAAGAAAGCTTTATCTATGTGAGATCAATAAACACAGCAAAAAGCAGATTCAAAGAATGCTTCTTTCCAGTTTTTGTCTGAGGCTATTTACCTTTACACCATAGGCATCAACATGCTCCTGAATATCACTTGGTACCTTTTTCACCAAAAGGGTTTCCCTGATGCTGTATGAAAAGAGAAGTATAACACTGTGAGTGGAATGCACATGTCACAAAGCAGTTCCTTGGAAAGCTTCTTTCCAGTTTCGGTCTGAACATATTTCCTTTTTCACCATAAGCCTCAAAGCACTCCCGAATATCCCTGCACACGCTAAACATAAACAGGGTTAGACAACTGCTCAATGAAAAGAGAGGCTTAACTGAGTGAGAGAAATTAAGACGACACAGAGCAGTTTCACAGAAAGCTTCCTTCTGGATTTTACCTGAGGATATGTCTTTCTCCATGTTCTAAAGAGTGTTCCCAAATGTCATTCCTCAGATGCCACAAAAACAGTGATTCCAAACCGCTCAATCTAAAGAATGGTTTAACTCTATGAGATGAATGCACACATCACAAAGCAGTTGTTCAGAAACCTTCTCTTCAGTTTTCATCGGAAGACGTTTCCATGCTCACCAAAAGCCTCCAGGCAACAGTTAATATCCCTTCACAGATTCCTGAAAGACAGAGTTTCCAAACTGAGCAACGTTGAGTAAGCTTTAACTCTCTGAAATGAATGCACATATCAGAAAGCTGTTTCTTGGAATGCTTCTTTCTGTGTTTATTTGAGGTTATTTCACTTTTCCCCATAGTCTTCAATGCTCTCGAAATATCATTTTCGATTTTACAAGAATAGTGTTCAAACACTGCCTTATGAGCAAAGAGGTAAAAGTCCCTGAATGGAATGCACACGTCAAAAAGCAGCTCCTCAGAAAGCTTCTCTCCACTTTCTATCTGAAGATATTTCCTTTTCACCAAACCTCAAAGCGCTACTGAATATCCCTTTGCAGACTAAACATAAACAGTGTTAGAATACTGCTGAATGAAAAAAGAAGCTTAACTGTGTGAGCGAAATTCACGCGACACAGAACAGTTTCACAGAAAACTTCTTCTGTTATCTATCTGAGGTTATTTCTTCTTCAGGATATTCTAAAGAGTGTTCTCAAAGTCCTTTTTCAGATTCCACAGAAACAGTGATTTCAAACTGCTCAATTCAAAGAATCATTTAACTCTTTGAGATGAATACAAACATCACAAAAGTGTTGCTCAGAAAGCTTCTCTCCAATTTTCAACAGAAGACATTTTGTTGCTTGCTACAGGCATCCAGTTGCCACTTAATATCCCTTCGCAGATTCCTCAAAGACAGACTTTCCAAACTGGGAAATATAGAGTAAGCTTATCTCTGTGAAATGAATGGACATGTCACAGAGCAGTTTCTTGAAATGCTTCTTTCCGGGTTTTATTGAAGACATTTCACTTTGCACCATAGTCTTCAATGTGCTCCATATATCACTTTTTAGTTTTACAGAAGAGTGTTCAAACAGTGCCTTATGGGAAAAATGGTATAACTCCCTTATTGGAACGCACACATCACCAAGTATTTTCTCAATCCAAAGAATGATTTCACTCTATGAGATGAATACAAACTCTGCCTTATGTGAAGAAAGTTATAACCCCCCGAGTAGAATGCACACATCACCAAGCAGTTTCTCAGAAAGCTTCTCTCCAGTTTTTATCTTACTATATTTTCTATTTCACCATCGGCCTGAATGTGAACCCAAATATCCCTTTGCGGATCAATCCATGAGGGAGTTTCCCAGCTGCATAAGGTAAAGAAAGCTTCATCTATGTGAGATGAATAAAAATAGCAAAATGCAGATTCACAGAAAGCTTCTTTCACGTTTTTATCTGAAGATTTTTTCACCATAGTTCTGAAAGTGCTGCCGAAAGTCCCTTTGTTGATCCGTCCATTACAGCTCCCAAGCTGCGTAATGTAAAGAAAGTATTATCTATGTGAGATGATTACACATATCACAGAGTAGTTTCCAAAAAGCTTCTTTCCAGTTTTTGTCTGAGGCTATTTTCCTTCTCACCATCGGCATCAACATGCTCCCGAACATCACTTGGTACCTGTTTCTCCAAACGGGTTTCCCCGACGTTGTAAGAGAAGAGAGGTATAACACTGTGAGTGGAATGCACACGTCACAAAGCAGTTCCTCGGAAAGCTTCTCTCCAGGTTCGGCCTGAACATATTTCCTTTTACACTGTAAGCCTCAAAGTGCTCCTGAATATCCCATCACACGCTAAACATACACAGGGTTAGAGAACTGCTCAATGAAAAGAGAGGCTTAACTGAGCGAGAGGAAATAAGATGACACAGAGCAGTTTCACAGAAAACTTCCTTCTGGATTTTACCTGAGGATATTTCTTCCTACATGTTCTAAGGATCGTTCTCAAATATACCTCCTCAGATGCCACAAAAACAGTGATTTCAAGCTGCTCAATCCAAAGAATGGTTTACCTCTATGAGATGAATACACACATCACAAGGCAGTGGCTCAGAACGTTTCTCTGCAGGTTTCATCGGAAGACGTTTCCTTGCTCACCACAAGCCTCCGGGCGTCGTTTAATATCCCTTCACAGATTCTTCAAAGACAGAGTTTCGAAACTGGGCAACATAGAGTAAACATTAACTTTGTGAAGAGAATGCACATATCAGAGAGCAGATTCTTGGAACGCTTCTTCCTCGATTTTATGTCAGTATATTTCACTATTCGTCATAGTCCTCAATGCGCTCCAAAATGTCACTTTTTCAGTTTCACAGGAACAGTGTTCAAACATTGCCTTGTGAGAAAAGAGGTATAACTCCCTGAGTGGAATGCATACATCACAAAGTAGTTCCTTGGAAAGCTTCCATCCAGTTTTTATCTGAAGATACCTCCTCTTTTACCATAGGCCTGAATGTGCTCCCGAATGTCCCTTCTTGGATCCGTGCATGATGGAGTTTCCAAACTGCGTAATATAAGAAAAGTTTTAACTATGCGAGATGAATAAATATATCTAACACAACGCAGTTTCACAGAAATCTTCTTTCCAGTTTTTGTCTGAGGATATTTCCTTTTTCACCATAGCCGTCCCTATACTCCAGAATGTCTCCTGGTAGCTTTTTCTGCAAAAGGGTTTCTGGAATCCTCTAGACGAACGGTATATTTCTGTTAGTGGAATGCACACATCACAAAGCAGCTCCTCAGAAATCTTCTCTCCAGTTTCTATCTGAAGACGTTTCCTTTCTCACTGTAAGGTTCAAAGAGCTTCTTTCCGGTTTTTATTTGAGGATAGTTCTTTCTCCATATTCAAAAGAGCATTCCCAAATATCCTTCCTCAGATTCCACAGAACCAGTGATTTCAAACTGCTCAATCCTAGGAACGATTTAACACTAACAGATGAATACACAAATCACAAAGCTGTTGCTCAGAGACTTCTCCCCGATTTTCAATGGAAGACATTCCTTGCTCATCACAGTAAAGCACTCCTGAATATCCCTTCACAGACTAAACAAAAACAATTTTATGATACTACTCAATGGAAAGAGAAGCTCAGCACAGGCCTCCCGGCACCACTGAATATCCCCTCACAGATTACCGAAAGACAGAATTTCCAAACTCGGAAATGTAGATTAAGCTTTACCTCAGTGAAATGAATGCATATATCTGAGAGCAGTTTCTTCAAACGCTTCGCTCTGGGTTTCATTTGAGGATATATCACCTTTCGCCATAGTCTTCTATGCGCTCCAGAATATCAATTTTTCATTTTACAGGAACAGTGTTGCAACACTGCCTTTTGAGAAAAGAGGTGTAACACCCTGAGTGGAATGCAAACATCACAAAGCAGTTTCTCAGAAAGCTTCTCTCCGGTTTTTCTCTGAAGAAATTTCCTTTTTCACCATAGACCTGAATGCCCTTTTGAATACCCCATCGTGGATCCGTCCATGACAGTTTCCAAACTGCGTAATATAGAGTAAGTGTTACCTATGTAAGATGAATAAACACAGCAAAAAGCAGATTCACAGAAAGCTTCTTTCCAGTTTTTATCTGAAGATATTTCCTGTTTCACCATAGTCCTGAATGTGCTTTCGTATATCCCTTCACGGATCCATCCATGACAGAGTTTCCAAGCTGCGAAATGTAGAGAAAGATTTATCTATGTTAGATGAATACGTGTATCTAAGAACAGTTTCACAAAAAGGTTTTCCTAGATGTAGTATGAGAAGAGAAGTATAACACTGTGAGTCGAATGCACACGTCACAATGCAGATCCTCAGAAAGCTTCTATCCAGTTTCTATCAGATCATATTTTCTTTTTCTCCATAAGCCTCAAAGTGTTTCTGAATATCTCTAAGCACACAAAACGTAAACAGTGTTAGCGATATATTCAATTAAAAGAGAAGCTTAACTGACCGAGTGGAATTCACATGACACAGAGCAGTTTCACAGGAAGCTTACTTCTTGTTTTTATCTGAAGGTATTTCTTTTGCAGCCTATTCTAAAGAGCATTCCCAAATTTCCTTTCTCAGGTTCCACGGAAACAGTGATTTCAAACTGCTCAATCCAAAGATTGATTTAACTCTACGAGATGAATACATACATCACAAAGCAGTTGCTCAGAAAGATTCTCTCCACTTTTTCGGTTTCACAGGAACAGTGTTCAAACACTGCCTTGTGAGAAAAGAGGGATAACTCCCTGAGTGGAATGTATACATCCAAAGCAGTTTCTCAGAAAGCTTCTATCCAGTTTTTATCTGAAGATAGCTCCTCTTTCACCGTAGGCCTGAATGTGCTCCTGAATGTCCCTTCGTGGATCCGTGAATCACGGAGTTTCCAAACTGCATAAGATAAGAAAACTTTTAACTATGCGAGATGAATAAGTATATGTAATACAAAGGAGTTTCACGGAGATCTTCTTTCCAATTTTTGTCTTTCCAATTTTTGTCCTTTTTGACCATAGCCATCCCTATACTCCCGAATCTCAATTGGTAGCTTTTTCTCCAAAAGGGATTCCGGAATCCTCTATGAGAAGAATGGTATGTTTCTGTGAGTGGAATGCACACATCACAAAGCAGCTCCTCAGAAAGCTTCTCTCCAGTTTCCATCTGAAGACGTTTCCTTTCTCACCGTAAGCCTCAAAGCGCTCCTGAATATCCCTTCACTGACTAAACAAAAACAGTGTTATGATACTGCTCAATGAAAGGAGAAGCTTAGCTGTGTGAGTGGAATTCACGTGACACAGGGCAGTTCCACAGAAAGCTCCTTCTGGTTTCTCTCTGAGGTTATTTTTTCTTCAGGATATCTAAAGAGCGTTTCCAAATGTCCTTTCTCAGATTCCACAGAAACAGTGATTTCAAACTTTAATTCAAAGAAGGATTTCACTCTATGAGATGAATAGAAACATTACAAAAGAGTTGCGCAGAAAGCATTTTTCCAGTTCTCGATGGAAGACATATCCTTGCTCGACGCAGGCCTCAGGTCACCACTTAGTATCCCTTTGCAGAACTCTCAAAGACCGACTTTCAAACTGGGGAATATAAAGTAAGCTTTAACCCTGTGAAAAGAATGAACATGTCAGAGAGCAGTTTCTTCGAGTGTTTCTTTCTGTTTTTTATTGGATGACATTTCACATTTTGACATAGTCTTCAATGTGCTCCGAATATCACCCTTTAGGTTTTACAGGAACAGTGTTCAAACTGTGCTGTATGAGAAGAAAGTTATAACTCCCTAAGTGGAATGCACACATCACAGAGCAGTTTCTCAGAAAGCTTCTCTCCAGTTTTTATCTGACTATATTTCCTATTACACCATAGGCACGAATGTGATCCCAAATATCCCTTCGTGGATCCATCCACGAGGGAGTTTCCAGGTTGTGTAATGTAAAGAAAGCCTTCACCTATGTGAGATGAATAAACATGGAAAAAAGCAGATTCACAGAAGGCTGCTTTCCAGTTTTATCTGAACATTTCCTTTTTCACCATAGTCCTGAATGTGCTTCTGAAGGTCCTTTCATGGATCTGTCCATGACAATTTCCAAGTTGCATAATATAAAGAAAGCTTTATCTATGTGAGATGATTACACATATCACAGGGTAGTTTCCTAGAATACTTCTTTCCAGTTTTTGTCTGAGGCTATTTCCCTTTTCACCCTCAGCATCAACATGCTCCTGAATATCACTTGGTACCTGTTTCTCCGAAAGGGTTTGCCTGACGCTGTATGAGAAGAGAGATATAACACTGTGAGTGGACTGCACACGTCACAAAGTGGTTCCCCAGAAAGCTTCTCTCCAGTTTCGGCCTGAACATATTTCCTTTTCCACTGTAAGCCTCTAAGTGCTCCCGAATATCCCATCACACGCTAAGCATACACAGGGATAGAAAACGGCCCAATGAAAAGAGAAGCTTAACTGAGCTCGAGGAATTAAGACAACACAGAGCAGTTTCACAGAAAGCTTCCTTCTGGATTTTACCTCAGGATATTTCTTTCTCCATATTCTAAGTAACGTTCCAAAATGTCCTTCTTCAGATGCCACAAAAACAGTGATTTCATGCTGCTCAATCCAAAGAATGGTTTAACTCTATGTGACGAATACACACATCGCAAAGTGTTGCTCAGAAAATTTCTCTGCTGGTTTCATCGGAAGATATTTCCTTGCTCATCACAAGCCTCTGGGTGTCACTAAATATCCCATCACAGATTCTTTAAAGACAGAGTTTTGAAACTGAGCAACATAGAGAAAGCATTAACTCTGTGAAGTGAATGCACATATCGGAGAGTAGATTCTTGTAACACTTCTTCCTCGATTTTATTTCAGTATATGTCACTGTTTGCCATAGTCCTCAATGCGCTCTGAAATATCACTTTTTCGGTTTCACAGGAACAGTGTTCAAACATTGTTTGAACTCCCTGAGTGGAATGCATTCATCACAAAATAGTTTCTCAGAAAGCTTTTATTCAATTTTTATCTGAAGCTATCTCCACTCTCACAACAGGCCTGAATGTGCTATCGAATGTCCCTTCGCAGATCCATGCAGGACACAGTTTCCAAACTGCATAACATAAGAAAAGTTTTAACTATGCGAGATGAATAAATATATCTAACACAAAGCAGTTTCACAGAAATCATCTTTCCAGTTTTTTCTGAGGATATTTCCTTTTCTCCATAGCCTTCCCTATACTCCTGAATGTCTCTTGGTAGCTTTTTCTCCAGAAAGGATTCCGGAAACCTCTAGGAGAAGAAAAATATATTTCTGTCAGTGAAATGCAACGTCACAAAGCAGCTCCTGAGAACCTTGCCCCAGTTTCTATGTAAAGACGTTTCCTTTCTCACTGTAAGCCTCAAGGTACTCAGAATATCTCTTCCAGACTAAGAAAAACAGTGTTATGTTACTGCTCAATGAAAAAGGAGCTTAACTGTGTGAGCGGAATTCAAGTGACACAGAGCACTTTCACAGAAAGCTTCCTTCTGGTTTCTCTTTGAGGTTAATACTTTTTCATTTAGATTCTAAAGAGCATTTCCAAATGTCCGTTCTCAGATTCCAGAAACAGTGATTTCAAACTGCTCAATGCAAAGAATGATTTAACTCTATGAGATGAATGCAAACATCAGAAAAGAGTTGCACGGAAAACTTTTCTCCAATTTTCAATGGAAAACATTACCTTGCTCAACACAGGCCTCCGGTTGCCACTTTCTATCCCTTCGCAGAACCCTCAAAGACCGACTTTCAAACTGGGAAATGTAAAGTAAGCTTTAACCCTGTACAAACAGTGGACATGTCAGAGAGCAGTATCATCGAGTGCTTCTTTCTTTTTTTTATTGGACGACATTTCACTTTTTGCTATAGTCTTCAATGTGCTCCGAATTTCACTCTTTTGGTTTTACAGGAACTGTGTTCAAACTGTGCCTTATGAGAAGAAAGTTATAACTCCCTGAGTAGAATGCACACATCACAGAGCAGTTTCTCACAAAGCTTCTCTCCAGATTTTTCTGACTATAGTTCCTATTTCACTATAGGGCCGAATGTGATCCCAAATATCCTTTCGTGGATCCATGTATGAGGGAGTTTCCAAGCTGCATAATGTAAAGAAAGCTTCATATCTGTGAGATAAATAAACATAGCAAAAAGCAGTTTCACAGAAAGCTTCTTTCCAGTTTTTATCTGAAGATATTTTCTTTGTCAACATAGTCCTGAATGTGCTCCCGATGGTCCCTTCGTGAATCTGTGCATGACAGTTTCCAAGCTGTGTAATATAAAGAAAGCTTTATCTATGTGAGATGATTACACATATCACAGACTAGTTTCCCAGAAAGCTTCTTTCCAGATTTGGTCTGAGGCTATTTCCCTTTTCACCATCGGCATCAACATGCTCCCGAATATCACTTGGTACCTGTTTCTCAAAAAGGGTTTCCCAACGCTGTATGAGAAGAGATGTATAACACTGTGAATGGAAAGCACACGGTACACAAGCAGTTCCTCAGAAAGCTTCTCTGCAGTTTCAGTCTGAACATATTTCCTTTTTCAGCGTAAGCCTCAAAGTGCTCCCGAATATCCCATCACACGCTAAACATACACAGGGTTAGAAAACTGCTCACTGAAAATTGAGGCTTAACTGAGCGAGTGGAATTAAGAGGACACAGAACAGTTTCACAGAAAGCTTCCTTCTGGGTTTTACCTGGGGATATTTATTTCTCCATATTCTAAGGATTGTTCCCAATTGTCCTTCCTCAGATGCCACAAAAACAGTGATTTCAAGCTGCTCAATCCAAAGAAAGGTTTAACTCTATGAGACGAAAACACATATCGGAAAGCAGTTCCTCAGAAAGTTTCTCTGCAGGTTTCATAGGAAGACGTTTCCTTCCTCACCGCAAGCCTCCGGGCGTGACTTAATATCCTTTCACAGATTCTTCAAAGACAGAGTTTCGAAACTGGGCAACATAGAGTAAGCATTAACTCTGTGAAGTGAATGCACATACCAGAGAGCAGATTCTTGGAACGCTTCTTCCTCGATTTTATTTCAGTATATTTTACTATTCGCCATAGTCCTCAATGTGTTCTGAAATATCACTTTTCGGTTTATCAGGAACAGTGTTCAAACGCTGCCTTGTGAGAAAAGAGGTATAACTCCCTGAGCGGAATGCATACTTCCAAAGTAGTTTCTCAGAAAACTTCTATCCAGTTTTTATCTGAAGATATCTCCTCTTTCACCATAGGCCTGAGTGTGCTCCCGAATGTCCCTTCGTGGATCCGTGCATCACGGAGTTTCCAAACTGCATAATATAAGTTTTAACTATGTTAGATGAATAAATATATCTAACACAAAGCAGTTTCACAGAAATCTTCTTTCCAGTTTTTGTCTGAGGATATTTCATTTTTCCCCAGAGCTGTCCCTATACTCCTGAATATCTCTTTTTAGCTTTTTCTCCAAAAGGGATTCTGGAATCCTCTAGGAGAAGAAAGGTAAATTTCTGTGAGTGGAATGCATACGTCACAAAGCAGCTCCTCAGAAAGCTTATCTCCAGGTTCTTTCTGAATATGTTTCCTTTCTCAACCATAACCCTCAAAGCGCTCCTGAATATCCCTTCGCAGGCTAAACAAAAACAGTGTTATGATACTACTCAATGAAAAGAGAAGCTTAACTGTGTGAGCGGAATTCACGTGACACAGAAAAATTTCACAGAAATCTTCCTTCTGGTTTCTCTCTGACGTTATTTCTGTTTCAGGATATTCTAAAGAGTGTTTCGAAATGTCCTTTCTCAGATTCCTTAGAAACAGTGATTTCAAACTTCTCAATCCAAAGAATGATTTAACTCTATGAGATGAATGCAAACATCACCAAAAATTTGCGAAGAAAGCTTCTCTCCAATTTTTGATGGAAGATGAAGATGATTCCTTGCTTGACACAGGCCTCCCGTTACTACTTACTATCACTTCTCAGAACCCTCAAAGACCGACTTTCAAATTGGGAAATGTAGAGTAAGTTTTAACACTGTGAAAAGATTGGATATGTCAGAGAGCATTTCTTCGAGTGCTTCTTTCTGTTTTTTATTGGACGACATTTCACTTTTTGCCATAATCTTCAATGTGCTCCGAATATCACTCTTTTGGTTTTACAGGAACAGTGTTCAAACTGTGCCTTATGAGAATAAAATTATAACTCCGTGAGAGGCATGCACACATCACCAAGTGGTTTCTCAGAAAGCTTCTCTCGAGTTGTTATCTGACTATATTTTCTATTTCACCATAGGCCCGTCTGTGATCCCAAATATCCCCTCACGAATCAATCCACGAGAGAGTTTCCAAGCTAGACCGAATGTGATCCCAAACATCCCTTCACGGATCCATCCACGAGGAAAGTCTCCAAGCTGCATAATGTAAAGAATGCTTCATCGATTTTAAATGAATAAACAGAGCAAAAGGCAGATTCACATAAAGCTTCTTTCCGGTTTTATGTGAGTATATTTCCTTTTTCACAATAGTTTTGAATGTGCTCCCGAAGGTCCTTTCGTAGATCCGTCCATGACAGTTTACAAGCTGTGTAATGCAAAGAAAGCTTTATCTATGTAAGAAGATTACACATATCACAGTCTAGTTTCCTAGAAAGCTTCTTTCCAGTTTTTGTCTGAGGCTATTTCCCTTTTCACCATTGGCATTCATATGCTCCCGAATATCACTTGATACCTGTTTCTCCAAAAGGGTTTCACTGACGCTTTATGAGAAGGGAAGTACAACACCATGAGTGGAATGCACATGTCACAAAGCAGTTCCTCGGAAAGCTTCTCTCCAGTTTCGGTGTGAAATATTTCCTTTTACACTGCAAGCTTCAAAGTGCTCCCAAAATGCCATCACATGCTAAACATACACAGGGTTAGAAAACTGCTTCAATGAAAGTGAGACTTAATGAGTGAGAGAAATTAAGACGACACAGAGCGGTTTCACAGAAAGCTTCCTTCTGGATTTTACCTGAGTATATTCTTTCTACCATATTCTAAGGATCATTCAAATGTCCTTCCTCAGATGCCAGAAAAACAGGTGATTTCAAGCTCCTCAATCCAAAGAATGGTTTAACTCTATTAACGAATACACACATCACAAAGAAGTTGCTCAGAAAGTTTCCCTGCAGGTTTCATTGGAAGACATTTCCTTGTTCACCACAAGTCTCTGGGTATCATTAAATATCACTTCACAGATTATTCAAAGACAGAGTTTAGAAACTGGGCAACATAGAGTAAGCATTAATTTTCTGAAGTGAGTGGACATATCAGAGAGGAGATTCTTGGAACGCTTCTTCCTCGATTTTATTTCAGTACATTTTGCTATTCCCCATAGTCCTCAATGTGCTACGAAATATCACTTTTTCCATTTCACAGGAACTGTGTTCAAACACTGCCTTGTTAGAAAATAGGTATAACTCACTGAGTGGAATGCATACATCACAAAGTCGTTTCTCGGGAAGCTTCTCTCCACTTTTTATCTGAAGATATCTCCTCTTTCACCATAGGCCTGAATATGCTCCCACATGTCCGTTCGCGGAACCGTGCATGACGGAGTTTCCAAACTGCGTAAGATAAGTTTTAACTATGTGAGATGAAGAAATATATCTAACACAAAGCAGTTTCACATAAATCTTCTTTCCTGCTTTTGTCTGAGGATATTTCCTTTTTCACCAGAGCCATCCTTATACACCCGAATGTCTCTTGGTAGATTTTTCTCCAAAAGGGATTCTGGAATCCTCTAGGAGAAGAAAGGTATATTTCTGTGAGTGGAATGCACACGTCACAAAGCAGCTCCACAGAAAGTTTCTCACCAGTTTCTATCTGAAGACGTTTCCTTTCTCACTGTGAGTCTCAAAGCACTCCTGAATATCCCTTCTCAGACTAAACAAAAACAGTGCTATGATACTGCTTAATGAAAAGAGAAGCTTAACAGTGTGAGCGGAATTGACATGACATAGAGCAGTTTCACAGAAAGCTTCCTTCTGGTTTCTCTCTGAGATTATTTCTTTTTCAGGGTATTTTAAAGAGCATTTCCAAATGTCCTTTCTCAGATTCCACAGAAACAGTGATATCAAACTGCTCAATCCAAAGAATGATTTAACTCTATGAGATGAACACAAACATCAAAAAAGAGTTGCACAGAAATCTTCTCTCCAATTTTCGATGAAAGACATTTCCTTGCTCAACACAGGCCTCCGGTTGCCACTTACTATCCCTTCGCCGAACACTCAAAGACCGACTTTCAAACTCGGAAATGTAGAGGAAGCTTTAACCGTGCGAAAAGAATGGACAAGTCAGAGAGCAGTTTCTCCGAGTACTTCTTTCTGTTTTTTATTGGAAGATATTTCACTCTTTGCCTTAGTCTTCAATGTGCTCCAAAATATCACTCTTTTGGTTTTACAGGAACAGTGTTCAAACTGTGCCTTACAGGAAGAAAGTTATAACTCCCTGAGTGGAGTGCTCACATCACCAAGCAGTTTCTCACAAAGGGTCTCTCCAGTTTTTATCTGACTATATTCTTTATTTCACCATAGGCCTGAATGTGCTCCTGAAGGTCCGTTCGTGGATCCATCCATGACAGTTCCATGCTGCGTAATTTAAACAAAGCTTTATCTATGTGAGATGAATAAACAAAGCAAAAAGTAGATTCACAGAAAGCTTCTTTCAAGTTTTTATCTGAAGATATTTCCTTTTTCACCATGATCCTGAATGTGCTCCTGAAGGTCCATTTGTGGATCCATCCATGACAGTTCCATGCTGCGTAATTTAAACAAAGCTTTATCTATGTGAGATGATTACACATATCACAGAGTAGTTTCCTAGAAAGCTTCTTTCCAGTTTTGGTCTGAGGCTATTTCTCTTTTCACCATCGGCATCAACGTGCTCCCGAATATCACTTGGTACCTGTTTCTCAAAAAGGATTTCCCCGATGCTGTATGAGAATAGAGGTATAACACTGTGAGTGGAAAACATACGTCACAAAGCAGTTCCTCAGAAAGATTCTCTCCAGTTTCGGTCTGAACATATTTTCTTTTTCACCATAAGCCTCAAAGTGCTCCCGAATATCCCATCACATGCTAAACATAGAGAGGGTTACAAAACTGCTCAATGAAAAGAGAGGCTTAACTGAGCTTGAGGAATTAAGACGACACAGAGCAGTTTCAAAGAAAGATTCCTACTGGATTTTTCCTGAGGAGATTTCTTTCTCCATAATCTAAGGATGGTTCCCAAACGTCCTTCCTCAGACTCCACAGAAACACTGATTTTAAGCTGTTCAATCAAAAGAATGATTTGACTCTATGAGACGAATACACACAGTGCAAAGCAGTTGCTCAGAAAGTTTCTCTGCAGGTTTCATCGGAAGACGTTTCCTTGCTCACCAGAAGCCTCTGGGTGTCACTAAATATCCCATCACAGATTCTTCAAAGACAGAGTTTTGAAACTGGGCAACATAGAGTAAGCATTAACTCTGTGAAGTGAATGCACATATCAGAGAGCAGATTCTTGGATTGCTTCTTCCTCGATTTTATTTCAGTATATTTCACTATTCACCATAGTCCTCAATGCGCTCTGAAATATCACATTTTCGGATTCACAGCAACAGTGTTCAAACTATGCCTTGTGAGAAAAGAGGTATAACTCCCTGAGTGGAATGCAAACATCACAAAGTAGTTTCTCAGAAAGCTTGTATCCACTTTTATCTGAAGATATCTCCTCTTTCACTCTAGGCCTGAATGTGCTCCTAAATGTCCCTTCACGGATCCATGCATCACGGAGTTTCCAAACTACATACTATAAGGAATGTTTTAACTATGTGAGATGAATAAAAATATCTAACACAAAGCAGTTTCACAGAAATCTTCTTTCCACTTTTTGTCTGAGGATATTTCCTTTTTCACCATAGCCCTCCCTATACTCCCGAATGTCTCTTGGTACCGGTTACTCCAAAAGAGATTGCGGAATCCTCTAGGAGAAGAAAGGTATATTTCTGTGAGTGGAATGCACACGTCACAAAGCGGCTGCTCAGAAAGCTTCTCCCCAGTTTCTATCTGAAGACGTTTTCTTTCTCACGGTGAGTCTGAAAGCTCTCCTGAATATTCCTTCTCAGACTAAACAAAAACAGTGTTATGATACTGCTCAATGAAAAGAGAAGCTTAACTATGTGAGGGGAATTCACGTAACACGGAGTAGTTTCACAGAAAGCTTCCTTCTGGTTTCTATCTGAGGTTACTTCTTTCTCAGGATATTCTAAAGAGTGTTTCAAATGTCCTTTCTCAGATTCCACAGAAACAGTGATTTCAAACTGCTGAATCCAAATAATGATTTAACTCTATGAGATGAATACAAACATGACAAAAGAGTTGCGCAGAAAGCTTCTCCCAAATTTTTGATCGAAACATTTCCTTGCTCGACACATTCCTCCAGTTGCCACTTACTATCCCATCACAGAACCCTCAAAGATCGACTTTCAAACGGGGAAATGTAGAGTAAGCTTTACCCCTGTGAAAAGAATGGACATGTCAGAGACCAGTTTCCTGGAGTGCTTCTTTCTGTTTTTTATTGGACGCCATTTCACTTTTTGTCACAGTCTTCAATGTGCTCTGAATATCACTCTTTTGGTTTTACAGGAACAGTGTTCAAGCTGTGCTTCATGGAAAGATAGCTATAAGTCCCTGAGTGGAATGCTCACAACACGAAGCAGTTTCTCAGAAAGCTTCTCTCCAGTTTTTATCTGACTATATTTCCTATTTCACCATAGGCCCGAATGTGATTCCAAATATCCCTTCACGGATCCATCCACGCGGGAGGTTCCAACCTGTGTAATGTAAAGAGAGCTTCATCTATGTGAGATGAATAAACATAGCAAAAACAAGATTCACTGAAAGCTTCTTTCAAGTTTATATCTGAATATATTTCCTTCTTCACCATAGTCCTGAAAATGCTCCTGAAGCTCCCTTGGTGTATCCGTCCATGACAGTTTCCAAGCTGTGCAATGTAAATAAAGCTGTATCTATGTGAGACGATTACACATATCACAGAGTAGTTTCCTAGAAAGCTTCTTTCCAGTTTTTGTCTGAGGCTATTTCGCTTTTCATCATCGGCATCAACATGCTCCCGAATATCACTTGGTACCTGTTTCTCCAAAAGGGTTTTCCCAATGCTGTATGAGAAGAGAGGTATAAAACTGTGAGTGTAAAGCACACGTCACAAAGCAGTTCCTCGGAAAGCTTCTCTCCAGTTTCGCTGTGAACATATTTCCTTTTTCACCGTAAGCCTCAAAGTGCTACCAAATATCCCATCACACGCTAAACATACAGAGGGTTAGAAAACTCCTCAGTGAAAAGAGAGGCTTAAATGAGCAAGAGGAATTAAGACAACACAGAGCAGTTTCACAGAAAAATTCCTACTGGATTTTTCCTGAGTATATTTCTTTCTCCATAATCTAAGGATTGTTCTCAAATGTCCTTCCTCAGATTCCACAAAAACAGTGATTTCAAGCTGTTCAATACAAAGAATGGTGTAACTCTAGGACACGAATACACACATCGCCAAGTAGTTGCTCAGAAAGTTTCTCTGCAGGTTTCATCGGAGGCACTACCTTGCTCACCACAAGCCTCCAGGCGTCACTAAATATTGGTTCACAGATTCTTCAAAGGCAGAGTTTCAAAACTGGTCAACATAGAGTGAGCATTACCACTTTGCAGTGAATGCACATATCAGAGAGCAGATTCTTGGAACGCTTCATACTCGATTTTATTTCAGTATATTTCACTATTTACCATAGTCCTCAATGCGCTCCAAAATATCACTTTTTCAGTTTCACAGGAACTGTGTTGAAACACTGTCTTGTGAGAAAAGAGGTATAACTCCTTGAGTGGAATGCATACATCACAAAGTTGTTTCTCAGAAAGCTCCTATCCAGTTCTTATTTGAAGATATCTCCTCTTTCACCATAGGCCTGAATGTGCTGTGGAATGTCCCTTCAGTACCTGTGCATGACGGATTTTCCAAACTCCATAATATAAGAAAAATTTTAACTATGTGAGATGAATAAATATATCTAACAGAAAGCAGTTTCACAGAAATCTTCTTTCCAATTTTCGTCTAAGGATATTTCCTTTTTCACCATAGCCGTCCTAGTACTCCCAAATGTCTCTTGGTAGCTTTTTCTCCAAAAGGGATTCCAGAATCCTCTATGAGAAGAAAGGTATATTTCTGTGAGTGGAACGCACATACCACAAAGCAGCTCCTCAGAAAGCTTCTCTCCATTTTCTATCTAAAGACGTTTCCTTTCTCACTGTAAGCCTCAAAGCTCTCCAGAATATCCATTTGCAGACTAAACAAAAACAGTGTTATGGTACTGCTGAATTAAAAGGGAAGCTTAACTGTGTGAGCAGAATTCATGTGACACAGAGCAGTTTCACAGAAAGCTTCCTTCTGGTTTCTCTGAGATTATTTCTTTTTCAGGATATTCTAAAGAGCGTTTCCAAATGTCCTTTCTCAGATTCCACAGAAGCAGTGATTTCAAACTGTTCAATCCAAGGAATGATTTAATTCTATGAAATGAATACAAACATCACAAAAGTGTTGCGCAGAAAGCTACTCTGCAGTTTTTGATGGAAACATTTCCTTGCTCGACACAGGCTTTCGGTTACCACATACTATCCCTACACAGAACTCTCAAAGACCGACTTTCAAACTGGGAAATCTAGAGTAAGCTTTAATCCTGTGAAAAGAATGGACATGTCAGAGAGCAGTTTCTTGGAGAGCTTCTTTCTTTTTTTATTGGACGACATTTCACTTTTTGCCATAGTCTTCAATGTGCTCTGAATATCACTCTTTTGGTTTTACAGGAACAGTGTTCAAACTGTGCCTTATGAGAAGAAAGTTATGACTCCCTGAGTGGAATCCTCACATCACCAAGCAGCTTCACAGAAAGCTTCTCTCCAGTTTTTATATGACTATATTTCCTATTTCACCATAGGCCGGAATGTGATCCCAAATATCCCTTCGCGGATGCATCCACGAGAGAGTTTCAAACCTGCGTAATGTAAGGAAAGCTTCATCTATGTGAGATGAATAAACATAGCCAAAAGAAAATTCACAGAAAGCTTCTTTGCAGTTTTTAACTGAATATATTTCCTTTTTCACCATAGTCCTGTATGTGCTCTAAAAGGTCCCTTGTTGGAACCATCCATGACGTTTTCCAAGGTGCTTAATGTAAAGAAAGCTTTATCTATGTGAGATGATTACACATATCACAGAGTAGTTTCCTAGAAAGATTCCTTCCAGTTTTTGTCTGAGACTATTTCCCTTTTCACCGTTGGCATCAACATGCTCCCGAATATCACTTGGTACCTGTTTCTCCAAAAGGGTTTCCCCGACGCTGTATGAGAGGGAAGTATAACACTGTTAGTGGAATGCACACATCACAAAGCAGTTCCTTGGAAAGCTTGTCTTCAGTTTCAGTCTGAACATGTTTCCTTTGCAACCGTAATCCTCAAAGTGCTCCCAAATATCCCATTACATGCTAAACATACACAGGATTAGAAAACCCCTCAATGAAAAAGAGGCTTAACTGAGTGAGAGGAATTAAGATGACACAGGGCAGTTTCACAGAAAGATTCCAACTGGATTTTTCCTGAGGATATTTCCTTCTCCATAATCTAAGGATCGTTCCCAAACGTCCTTCCTCAGATTCCACAAAAACAGTGATTTCAAGCTGCTCAATCCAAAGAATGGTTTAACTCTATGAGATGAAAACACACATCGCAAATCAGTTGCTCCGAAAGTTTCTCTGCAGGTTTCATCAGACGTTTCCTTGCTCACCACAAGCCTCTGGGCATCCAAAAATAGCCCTTCACAGATCCTTCAAAGACAGAGTTTCAAAACTGGACAACATAGAGTAAGTATTAACTCTGCGAAGTGAATGCACATATCAGAGAGCAGATTATTGGAAAGCTTCTTCCTCGATTTTATTTCACTATATTTCAATATTCACCATAGTCCTCAACGCGCTCCAAAATATCACTTTTTCAGGTTCACAGGAACAGTGTTCAAACGCTACCTTGTTAGAAAAGAGGTATAACCCCCTGAGTGGAATGCATACATCACAAAGTAGTTTCTGAGAAAGCTTTTATGCAGTTTTCTCTGAAGATATCTCCTCTTTCACCGTAGGCCTGAATGTGCTCCTGAATATCCCTTCATGGATCCGTACATGACAGAGTTTCAAAACTGCGTAATATAAGAAAAGTTTTAACTATGCGAAATGAATAAATATATCTAACCCTAAGCAGTTTCACAGAAATCATCTTTCCAGTTCTTGTCTGAGGATATTTCCTTTTTCTCCATAGCCGTCCTGGTACTCCTGAATGTCTCTTGGTAGCTCTTCCTCCAAAAGGGATTCCGGAATCCCCTGGGAGAAGAAAGGTTTATTTCTGTGAGTGGAATGCACAGGTCACAAAGCAGCTCCTCAGAAAGCTTGTCTCCAGTTTCTATCTAAAGACGTTTTCTTTCTCACGACAAGCCTCAAAGCACTCCAGAATATCCCTTCACAGACTAAACAAAAACAGTGTTATGATACTGCTCAATGAAAAGAGAATCTTAACTGTGTGCGTGGAATTCATGTGACACAGAGCAGTTTCACAGAAAGCTTCCTTCTGGTTTCTCCCTGAGGTTATTTCCTTTTCAGGATATTCTAAAGAGTGTTTCCAAATATCCTTTCTGAGATCACACAGAAACAGTGATTTCAAACTGCTCAACCTAAGGAATCGTTTAACTCTATGAGATGAATACAAACATCACAAAAGAGTTGCACAGAAAGCTTCTCTCTGATTTTCGATGGAAGATATTTCCTTGCTCGACAAAGGCCTCCAGTTGCCACTTACTATCCCTTCACAGAACCCTCAAAGACCGACAGTCAAACAGGGAAATGCAGAGTAAGCTTTAACGCTGTGAAAAGAATGGACATGTCAGAGAGCAGTTTCGTCAAGTGCTTCTTTCTGTTTTTTATGTACAACATTTCACTTTTTGCCTTAGTCTTCAATGTGCTCTGAATATCACTCTTTTGGTTTTACAGGAACAGTTTTCAAACTCTAACTTATGAGGAGAAATTTATAACTCCCTGAGTGGAATGCACACATCACCAAGCAGTTTCTAAGAAAGTTTCTCTCCAGTTTTTATCTGACCATATTTCCTATTTCACCATAGGCCCTAATGTGATCCAAAATATCCCTTCACGGATCCATCCACAAGGGAGTTTCCAAGCTGCGTAATGTAAAGAAAGCTTCATCTGTGTGAGATGAATAAACATAGCAAAAAGCAGATTCACAGAAAGCTTCTTTAAGGTTTTTATCTGAAGATATTTCATTTTTCACCATTGTCTTGAATTTGCTCACGGAAGTCCTTTTGTGGATCCATCCATGACAGATTCCAAGATGCATAACGTAAGGAAAGCTTTATCTATGTGAGATGATTACACATATCACAGAGTAGTTTCTAAGAAAGCTTCTTTCCAGTTTTGGTCTGAGGCCATTTCCCTTTTCGCCATCAGCATCAACATGCTCCCAAATATCACTTGGTACCTCTATCTCCAAAAGGGTTTCACCGACACTGTATGAGAAGGGAGATATAACATGCTGAGTGGAGTGCACAGGTCACAAAGCATTACCTCAGAAAGCTTCTCTCCAGTTTCGGTTTGAGCATATTTCCTTTTACACCACAAGCCTCAAAATGCTCCCTTATTCCCCATCTTATGCTAAACCTACACTGGGTTAGAAAACTGCTCAATGAAAAGAGAGGCTTAACTGAGCGAGAGTAATTAAGACAACACAGAGCAGTTTCACAGAAAGCTTCCTTCTGGAATATACCTGAGGATATTCCTTTCTCCATATTCTAAGGATAATTCCAAATGTCCTTCCTCAGATGCCAGAAAAACAGTGATTTCAAGCTGCTCAATCCAAAGAATGGTTTCTCTCTATGAGACGAATACACAGATCGCAAAGCAGTTGCTCAGAAAGTTTCTCTGCAAGTTTTATTGGAAGACGTTTCCTTGCTCACCAAAAGCCTCTGGGAATCACTAAATATCCCTTCACAGATTCTTCAAAGACAGAGTTTCAAAACTGGGCAACTTAGAGCAAGCATTAACTCTGTGAAGTGAATGCACATATCAGAGAGCAGATTCTTGGAACGCTTCATCCTCGATTTTATTTCAGTATATTTCACTATTCGCCATAGTCTTCAAAGCGCTCTGAAATATCACCTTTTCGATTTCACAGGAACAGTGTTCAAGCCCCACCTTGTGAGAAGAGAAGTATAACTCCCTGAGTGGACTGCATACATCACAAAGTAGTTTCTTAGAGGGCTTCTATCCAGTTTTTATCTGAAGATATCTCCTCTTTCACCGTAGGCCTGAATGTGCTCCCATATGTCCCTTGCTGATTCATGCATGACGGAGTTTCAAAACTGCATAATATAAGAAAAGTTTTAATTATGCGAGATGAATAAATATATCTAACACAAAGCAGTTTCACAGAAATCTTCTTTCCAGTTTTTGTCTGAGGATATTTCCTTTTTCACCATAGCTGTAGCTATGCTCCCGAATGTCTCTTCATAGCTTTGCTATGCTCCCGAATGTCTCTTCATAGCTTTTTCTCCAAAAGAGATTCCAGAATCCTCTTGGAGAAGAAAGGTATATTTCTGTGAGTGGAATGCACACATCACAAAGCAGCTCCTCAGGAAGCTTCTCTCCAGCTTCTGTCTTCAGTTGTTTACTTTCTCACCATAAGCCTCAAAGCGCTTCTGAATATCCCTTCACAGACTAAACAAAAACAGTATTATGATACTGATTAATGAAAAGAGAAGCTTAACTGTGTGAGTGGAATTCACGTGACACAGAGCACTTTCACAGAAAGCTTCCTTCTAGCTTCTCTATGAGGTTATTTCTTTTTCAGGATATTCTACAGAGCGTTTCCAAATGTCCTTGGTCAGATTCCGCAGAAACAGTGATTTCAAACTACTCAACCCAAATAATGATTTAACTCTTTGAGGTGAACACAAACATCACAAATAGTTGTGCAGAAAGCTTCTCTACAGTTTTTGATGGAAGATATTTCCTTGCTCGACACAGGCCTCCGGTTGCCACTTACTATCCCTTCACAGAACCCTCAAAGACCCACTTTCAAACTGGGAAATATAGAGTAAGCTTTAATCCTGTGAGAAGAATGGACATGTCAGAGAGCAGTTTCCTCGAGAGGTTTTTTCTTTTTTTATTGGACGACATTTCATGTTTTGCCATAGTCTTCAATGTGCTCTGAATATCACTCATTTGGTTTTACAGGAACAGTGTTCAAACTGTGCCTTATGAGAAGAAGGTTATAACCCCCTAAGTGGAATGCTCACATCACCAACGAGTTTCTCAGAAAGCTTCTTCAAGTTTTTATCTGATTGTATTTCCTATTTCACCGTAGGCCCGAATGTGATCCCAAATATACCATCGGAAATCAATCCACGAGGGAGATTCCAAGCTGCATAATGTAAAGAAAGCTTCATCTATGTGAGATGAATAAACATAGCAAAAAGCAGATTCACAGAATTCTTCTTCCCGATTTTATGTGAAGATATTTCCTTTTTCACCTTAGTCCTGAATGTGCTCCATAGGTCCCTTCGTGGATCCGTGCATGACTGTTTCCAAGCCGCATAATGTAAAGAAAGCTTTCTCTATGTGAGATGATTACACATATCACAGAGTAGTTTCCTAGAAAGCTTCTTTCCAGTTTTTGTCTGAGGCTATTTCCCTTTTCACCATTGGCATCAACATGCTCCCGAATATCACTTGGTACCTGTTTCTCCAAAAGGGTTTCACCGACGCTGTATGAGAAGAGAGGTATAAGACTGTGAATGAAATGCACATGTCACAAAGCAGTTCCTTGGAAAGCCTCTCTCCAGTTTCGGTCTGAACATATTTCCTTTTTCACTGTAAGACTCAAAGTGCTCCCCAATATCCCATCACATGCTAAACATACACATGGTTAGAAAACTGCTCAATGAAATGAGAGGCTTAACTGGGCGAGAAAAATTAACACAACACAGAGCAGTTTCACAGAAAGCTTCCTTCTGGGTTTTACCTGAGGATATTCCTTTCTCCATATTCTAAGGGTGGTTCCCAAATGTCCTTCCTCAGATGCCAAAAAACAGTGATTTCAAGCTGCTCAATCCAAAGAATGGTTTAATTCTATGAGACGAATACATGCATCACAAAGCAGTTGTTCAGAAAATTTCTCTGCAGGTTTCATCAGAAGACGTTTCCTTGCTCACAACAAGCCTCTGGGTGTCACTAAATATCCCGTCACAGATTCTTCAAAGACAGAGTTTTGAAACTGAGCAACATAGAGAAAGCATTAACTCTGTAAAGTGAATGCACATATCAGAGAGCAGATTCTTGGAACGCTTCTTCCTCCATTTTATTTCAGTATATTTCACTATTCTCCATAGTATTCAATGCTCTCCAAAATATCATTTGTGGGTTTCACAGGAACAGTTTTCACACACTGCCTTGTGAGAAAAGAGATATAACTCCCTGAGTGGAATGCATACATCACAAAGTAGTTTCTCAGGAAGCTTGTATCCAGTTTTATCTGAAGATATCTCCTCTTTCACTGTAGGCCTGAATGTGATGCCGAATGTCCCTTCAGTATCCGTGCATGACGGAGTCTCCAAATTGCGTAATATAAGACAAGTATTAACTATGCGAGATCAATAAATATATCTAACACAAAGCAGTTTCACAGAAATCTTCTTTCCAGTTTTTGTCTAAGGATATTTCCTTTTTTACCATAGCCATCCCCATACTCCCGAATGTCTCCTGGTACCTTTTTCTCCAAAAGGGATTCCGGAATCCTCTAGGAGAAGAAAGGTATATTTCTGTGAGTGGAATGCACACGTCACAAAGCAGCTCCTCACAAAGCTTCTGTCCAGTTTCTTTCTAAAGACGTTTTCTTTCTCACCGTGAGTCTCAAAGCTCTCCTGAATATCCCTTCTCAGACTAAACAAAAACAATGTTATGATAATGTTCAATGAAAAAGAGAAGCTTAACTGTGAGCGGAATTCATGTGACACAGGGCTGTTTCACGGAAAGCTTCCTTCTGGTTTCTCTCTGAGGTTATTTCTTTTTCAAGATATTCTAAAGAGCATTTCCAAATGTCCTTTCTCAGATTCCACAGAAACAGTGATTTCAAACTGCTCAATCCAAAGAATGATTTAACTCTATGAGGTGAATAGAAACTTCACAAAAGAGTTGCGCAGAAATCTTCTCTCCAATTTCCAATGGAAGACATTTTCTTGCTTGACACAGGCCTCCAGTTGCCACTTACTATCCCTTTGCAGAATCCTCAAAGACCAACTTTCAAACTGGGAAACGTAGAGAAAGCTTTAACTCTGTGAAAAGAATGGACAGGTCAGAGAGCAGTTTCTTCGAGTGCTGCTTTCTGCTTTTTATTGGACGATGTTTCACTTTTTGGCATAATCTTGAATATGCTCCGAATATCATTCTTTTGGTTTTACAGGAACAGTGTTCAAACTGTTCCTTATGAGAAGAAAGTTATAACTCCCTGAGTGGAATGCACACGTCAAAAAAACAGTTGCTCACAAAGCTTCTCTCCAGTTTATATCTGACCATATTTCCTATTTCACCATAGGCCGAATGTGATCCCAAATATCCCTTCCCAGATGAATGTACGAGGGAGTTTCCAAGCTGCATAATGTAAAGAAAGCTTCATCTATGTGAGATGAATAAACATAGCAAAAAGCAGACTCACAGAAGCTTCTTTCTGGTTTTATCTGAAGATAATTCCTTTTTCACCTTAGTCCTGAATGTGCTCCGAAGGTCCCTTAGTGGATCCGTCCATGACAGTTTCCAAGCTGCATAATGTGAAGAAAGCTTTATCTATGTGAGATGATTAAACACATCACAGAGTAGTTTCCTAGGAAGCTTCTTTCCAGTTTTAGTCTGAGGCTATTTCCCTTTTCACCATCGAAATCTACATGCTCCTGAATATCACTTGGTACCTGTTTCTCCAAAAAGGTTTCACCAACGCTGTATGACAAGAGAGGTATAGCACTGTGAGTTGAATTCACAGGTCACAAAGCAATTCCTCGGAAAGCTTCTCTCCAGTTGCGGTCTGAACATATTTCCTTTTACACCACAAGCCTCAAAGTATTCCGGATATGCCATCACACGCTAAACATACACAAGGTTAGAAAACTGCTCAATGAAAAAAGAAGCTTAACTGACCAAGAGGAATTAAGATGACACAGAGCAGTTTCACAGAAAGCTTCCTTCTGGATTTTAACTGTGGATATTTCTTTCTCCATATTCTAAGGGTCATTATCAAATGTCCTTTTCAGATGTCACAAAAACAGTGATTTCAAGCTGTTCAATCCAAAGAACGTTTTAAATCTATGAGACGAACACACACATCGCAAGGTAGTTGTTCAGGATGTTTCTCTGCAGGTTTCATTGGAAGACGTTTCCTTGCTCATCATAAGCCTCCAGGCGTCACCAAATATCCCTTCACAGATTCTTCAAAGATGGACTTTCGAAACTGGGCAGCATAGAGTAAGCATTAACTCTGTGAAGTGAATGCACATATCAGAGAGCAGATTCTTGGAATGCTTCTTCCTCGTTTTTATTTCAGGATATTTCACTATTCACCATAGTCCTCAATACACTCCGAAATATGACTTTTTCGGTTTCACAGGAACAGTGTTCAAACACTGCCCTGTGAGAAAAGAGGTATAGCTCCCTGAGTGGAATGCATACATCACAATATAGTTTCTCAGTAAGCTTCTATCTAGTTGTTATCTGAAGACATCCCTTCTTTCAGCATAGGCCTGAATGTGCTCCCGAATGTCCCTTCGCGGATCCGTGCATGATGGTGTTTCCAAACTGCATACTATAAGAAAAGTTTTAACTATGCGAGATGAATAAATATATCTAACACAATACAGTTTCACAGAAATATTCTTTCCAATTTTTGTCTAAGGATTCTCCATTTTCACCATAGCCGTCTCAATAGTCCCGAATGTCTCTTGGTAGCTTTTTCTCCAAAAGGGATTCCAGAATCATCTATGAGAAGAAACGTATATTTCTGTGAGTGGAACGCACATGCCACAAAGCAGCTCCACAGACAGCTTCTCTCCAGTTTCTATCTAAAGACGTTTACTTTTTCACCATAAGCCTCAAAGTGCTCCCAAATATTCCTTCACAGACTAAAAAAACAAACAGTGTTATGATACTGCTCTATAACAAGGGAAGCTTAAATGTATGAGTGGAATTCACGTGACATGGAGCAGTTTCACAGAAAGCTTCCTTCTGGTTTCTCTCTGAGGTTAATTCTTTTACAGGATATTCTAAAAAGCGTTTTCAAATGTCCTTTCTCGGATTCCACAGAGACAATGATTTCAAACTGCTCAATCCAAAGAATGATTTAACTCTATGAGATGAAAATAAACATCTCAAAAGAGTTGCGCTGAAAATTTCAATTCAATTTTCGATAGAAGACATTTTCTTCCTTGACAAAGGCCTCCGGTTGCCACTTAGTATCACTTCTCAGAACCCTCAAAGACCGACTTTCAAATTGGGAAATGTAGAGTAAGCTTTAACCCTTGAAAAGAATGGACGTATCACAGAGAAGTTTCTTCGAGTGCTTCTTTCTGTTTTTATTGGACGACGTTCCACTTTTTGCCGTAGTCTTCAATGTGCTCCGAATATCACTCTTTTCCTTTACAGGAACAGTGTTCAAGCTGTGCCTTATGAAAAGAAAGTTATAACTCCCAGAGTGGAATGCACACATCACAGAGCAGTTTCTCAGAAAGCTTCTCTCCAGTTTTTATCTGACTATATTTCCTATTTCACCATACACCCAAATGTGGTCCCAAATATCCCTTAGCAGATCCATGCACGAGGGAGTTTCCAAGCTGCGTAATGTAAAAAAAGCTCCATCCATGTGAGATGAATAAAAATAGAAAAAGCAGTTTCACAGAAAGCTTCTTTCCACTTTTTGTCTGAAGATATTTCCTTTTTCACCATAGTCCTGAATGTGCTCCCCAAGGTCCCTTCATGGATCCGTCCATGAGTTTCCAAGCTGCATAATTTGAAGAAAGCTTTATCTATGTGAGATGATTACACATATCACAGAGTAGTTTCCTGGAAAGCTTCTTTCCAGTTTTTGTCTGAGGCTATTTCCCTTTTCACCATCGGCATCTACATGCTCCCGAATATCACTAGGTACCTGTTTCTCCAAAAGGGTTTCCCCTATGCTGTAGGAGAAGAGATGTATAACACTGTGAAGGGAATGCACACGTCACAAAGGAGTTCCTCAGAAAGCTTCTCTCCAGTTTTCTTCTGAACATATTTCTGTTTCCACTGTAAGCCTCAGAGTGCTCCCAAATATCCCATCACATGCTAAACATACACAGGGTTAGAAAAGTGCTCAATAAAAAAAGAGGATTAACTGAGTGAGAGGAATTAAGATGAAACAGAGAAGTTTCACAGAAAACTTCCCTCTGGATTTTACCTCAGGATATTTCTTTCTCCATATTCTAAGGATCATTTCCAAATGTCCTTCCTCAGATGCCATAAAAACAGTGATTTCAAGCTGCTCAATCCAAATAATAGATTAACTCTATGAGAGGAATACACACATCACAAAGCAGTTGCTCAGAAAGTTTCTCTGCAGGTTTCATTGGAAGACGTTTCCACCCTCACTAGAAGCCTCTTGTCGTCACTAAGTATCCCTTCACAGATACCTGAAAGACAGAGATTCGAAACTGGGCCATATAGTGTAAGCATTAACTCTGTTAAGTGAATGCACATATCAGAGAGCAGATCCTTGGAACACTTCTTCCTCAATTTTATTGCAATATATTTCACTATTCGCTGTAGTCCTCAATGCGCTCCAAAATATCACTTTTTCAGTTTAACAGGAACAGTGTTCAAACACTGTTTGAACTCCGTGAGTGGAATGCATATATCACAAAGTAATTTCTCAGAAAGCTTCTATGCAGTTTTTATCTGAAATTATCTCCTCTTTCACCGTAGGCCTGAATGTGCTCCCGAATGTCCCTTCGTGGATCCGTGCATGACGGAGTTTCCGAATTGCATGATATAAGAAAAGTTTTAGCTATGCGAGATTAATATATATATCTACCACAAAGTAGTTTCACAGAAATCTTCTTTCCAGTTCTTGTCTGAGGATATTTCCTTTTTCACCATAGCCATCCCTATATTCCCGAATGTCTCTTGGTTGCTTTTTCTCCAAAAGGGATTCTGGAATCCTCTATGAGAATAAAGATATATTTCTGTGAGTGAAATGCCCACATCACAAAGCAGCTCCACAGAAAGCTTCCCTACTTGAAGAAGCTGGAAGAGGTCCTTTTCATCCCTTGTAAGTTGGATTCCTAGGTATTTTATTCTCTTTGAAGCAATTGTGAATGCAAGTTCATTCGTAATTTGGCTCTCTGTTTCTCTGTTATTGGTGTATAAGAATGCTTGTGATTTTGCACATTAATTTTGTATCCTGAGACTTCGCTGAAGTTGCTTATCAGCTTAAGGAGATTTTGGGCTGAGACGATGGGGTTTTCTAAATATACAATCATGTCATCTGCAAACAGGGACAATTTGACTTCTTCTTTTCCTAAACTGCAACCCTTGATTTCTTTCTCTTGCCTGATTGCCCTAGGCAGAACTTCCAACACTATCTTGAATAGGAGTGGTGAGTGAGGGCATCCCTGTCTTGTGCCAGTTTTCAAAGGGAATTTTTCCAGTTTTTGCCCATTCAGTATGATACTAGCTGTGGGTTTGTCATAAATAGCTCTTATTATTTTTAGGTACGTTCCATCAATACCAAATTTATTGAGCGTTTTTAGTATGAAGGGCTGTTGAATTTTGTCAAAAGCCTTTTCTGCATCTATTGAGATAATCATGTGGTTCTTGTCTTTGGTTCTGTTTGTATGCTGGATTACGTTTATTGATTTGCGAATGTTGAACCAGCCTTGCATCCCAGGGATGAAGCCCACTTGATCATGGTGGATAAGCTTTTTGATGTGCTGCTGAATCCGGTTTGCCAGTATTTTATTGAGGATTTTTGCATCGATGTTCATCAGGGATATTGTTCTAAAATTCTCTTTTTTATTGTGTCTCTGCCAGGCTTTGGTATCAGGATGATGTTGGCCTCCTAAAATGAGTTAGGGAGGATTCCCTCTTTTTCTATTGATTGGAATAGTTTCAGAAGGAATGGTACCAGCTCTTCCTTGTACCTCTGGTAGAATTCAGCTGTGAATCCATCTGGTCCTGGACTTTTTTTGGTTGGTAGGCTCTTAATTATTGCCTCAATTTCAGAGTCTGCTATTGGTCTATTCAGGGATTCAACTTCTTCCTGGTTTAGTCTTGGGAGAGTGTAAGTGTCCAGGATTTTATCCATTTCTTCTAGATTTTCTAGTTGATTTGCGTAGAGGTGTTTATAGTATTCTCTGATGGTAGTTTGTATTTCTGTGGGGTCAGTGGTGATATCCCCTTTATCATTTTTTATTGCGTCTACTTGTTTCTTTTTTTTTTTTCTCTGAAATGTTCCCTTCAGATTTTTTTTTCTCTTTCCTTTATTTTTATTTATTTTTATTTTTATATTATACTTTAAGTTCTAGGGTACATGTGCATAACGTTTATATCATGTATAGCTCCCCAATGCAATCCCTCCCTCCTCCCCCCTCCCCATGATAGGCCCCAGTGTGTGATGTTCCCCTTCCCGAGTTCAAGTGATCTCATTGTTAAGTTCCCACCTATGAGTGAGAACATGCGGTGTTTGGTTTTCTCTTCTTGTGATAGTTTGCTAAGAATGATGGTTTCCAGCTGCATCCATGTCCCTACAAAGGACGCAAACTCATCCTTTTTGATGGCTGCATAGTATTCCATGGTGTATATGTGCCACATTTTCTTAATCGAGTCTGTCACAGATGGACATTTGGGTTGATTCCAAGTCTTTGCTATTGTGAATAGTGCCGCAATAAACATACGTGTGCATGTGTCTTTGTAGTAGAGTAATTTATAATCCTTTGGGTATATACCCAGTAGTGGGATGGCTGGGTCATATGGTACATCTAGTTCTAGATCCTTGAGGAATCGCCATACTGTTTTCCATAATGGTTGAACTAGTTTACAATCCCACCAACAGTGTAAAAGTGTTCCTATTTCTCCACATCCGCTCCAACATCTCTGGTTTCCTGACTTCTTAATGATGGCCATTCTAACTGGTGTGAGATCGTATCTCATTGTGGTTTTGATTTGCATTTCTCTAATGGTGAGTGATGTCGAGCATTTTTTCATGTGTCTGTTGGCTGTATGGATGTCTTCTTTTGAGAAATGTCTGTTCATATCCTTTCCCCACTTTTGGATGGGGTTGTTTGTTTTTTTCTTGTATATTTGTTTGAGTTCTTTGTAGATTCTGGATATTAGCCCTTTGTCAGATGAGTAGGCTGCAAAAATTTTCTCCCATTCTGTAGGTTGCCTGTTCACTCTGATGGTAGTTTATTTTGCTGTGCAGAAGCTCTTTAGTTTAATTAGATCCCATTTGTCAATTTTGGGTTTTGCTGCCGTTGCTTTTGTTGTTTTAGACATGAAGTCCTTGCCCATGCCTATGTCCTGAATGGTACTACCTAGATTTTCTTCCAGGGTTTTTATGGTATTAGGTCTAACATTTAAGTCTCTAATCCATCTTGAATTAATTTTCGTATAAGGGGTAAGGAAAGGATCCAGTTTCAGCTTTCTACTTATGGCTAGCCAATTTTCCCAGCACCATTTATTAAATAGGGAATCCTTTCCCCATTTCTTGTTTTTCTCAGGTTTGTCAAAGATCAGATGGCTATAGATTTGTGGTATTATTTCTGAGGACTCAATGTAATCCAGCATATAAACAGAACCAAAGACAAGAACCACATGATTATCTCAATAGATGCAGAAAAGGCTTTTGACAAAATTCAACAGCCCTTTATGCTAAAAACGCTCAATAAATTCGGTATTGATGGAACGTACCTAAAAATAATAAGAGCTATTTACGACAAACCCACAGCTAATATCATACTGAATGGGCAAAAACTGGAAAAATTCCCTTTGAAAACTGGCACAAGACAGGGATACCCTCTCTCACCACTCTTATTCAACATAGTGTTGGAAATTCTGGCTAGGGCAATCAGGCAAGAGAAAGAAATCAAGGGTATCCAGTTAGGAAAAGAAGAAGTCAAATTGTCCCTGTTTGCAGATGACATGATTGTATATTTAGAAAACCCCATCGTCTCAGCCCAAAATCTCCTTAAGCTGATAAGCAACTTCAGCAAAGTCTCAGGATACAAAATTAATGTGCAAAAATCACAAGCATTCTTATACACCAATAACAGACAAGCAGAGAGCCAAATCAGGAATCAACTTCCATTCACAATTGCTTCAAAGAGAATAAAATACCTAGGAATCCATCTTACAAGAGATGTAAAGGACCTCTTCAAGGAGAACTACAAACCACTGCTCAGTGAAATCAAAGAGGACACAAACAAATGGAAGAACATACCATGCTCATGGATAGGAAGAATCAATATCGTGAAAATGGCCATACTGCCCAAGGTTATTTATAGATTCAATGCCATCCCCATCAAGCTACCAATGACTTTCTTCACAGAATTGGAAAAAACGGCTTTAAAGTTCATATGGAACCAAAAAAGAGCCGGCATTGCCAAGACAATCCTAGGTCAAAAGGACAAAGCTGGAGGCGTCACGCTACCTGACTTCAAACTATACTACAAGGTTACAGTAACCAAAACAGCATGGTACTGGTACCACAACAGAGATATAGACCAATGGAGCGTCTACTTGTTTCTTCTCTCTTTTCTTCTCTATTAGTCTTGCTAGTGGTCTGTCAATTTTGTTGATCTTTTCAAAAAACCAACTCCTGGATTCATTGATTTTTTGGAGAATTTTTTTGTGTCTCTATCTCCTTCAGTTCTGCTCTGATCTTAGTTATTTCTTGCCTTCTGCTAGCTTTTGAATGTGTTTGCTCTTGCCTCTCTGGTTCTTTTATTTTATTTTATTTTATTTATTTATTTATTTTTTGAGACGTAGTCTCGCTCTGTCGCCCAGGCTGGAGTGCAGTGGGCGGAACTCAGTTCACTGCAAGCTCCGCCTCCCGGGTTCACGCCATTTTCCTGACTCAGTCTCCGAGTAGCTGGGATTACAGGCGCCCGCCACCACGCCTGGCTAGTTTTTTCTTGGTATTTTTTAGTAGAGACGGGGTTTCACAGTGTTAGCCAGGATGGTCTCGATCTCCTGACCTCGTGATCCGCCCACCACGGCCTCCCAAAGTGCTGGGATTACAGGCTTGAGCCACCGCGCCCGACCTCTAGTTCTTTTAAATGTGATGTTAGAGTGTCAATTTTAGATCTTTCCTGCTTTCTCTTGTGGGCATTTAGTGCTATAAATTTCCCTCTACACACTGCTTTAAATGTGTCCCAGAGATTCTGGTATGTTGTGTCTTTGTTCTCATTGGTTGCAAAGAACATCTTTACTTCTGCTTTCATTTTGTTATGTGCCCAGTAGTCATTTAGGAGCAGGTTGTTCAGTTTCCATGCAGTTGAGCGGTTTTGATTGAGTTTCTTAGTCCTGAGTTCTAGTGTGTTTACACTGTGGTCTGAGAGACAGTTTGTTATAATTTATTTTCTTTTACATTTGCTGAGGAGTGCTTTACTTCCAATTATGTGGTCAATTTTGGAACAAGTGCGATGTGGTGCTGAGAAGAATGTATATTCTGTTGATTTGGGGTGGAGAGTTCTATAGATGTCTATTGGGTCCGCTTGGTGCAGAGATGAGTTCAATTCCTGGATATCCTTGTTAACTTTGTGTCTCGTTGATCTGTCTAATGTTGACAGTGGAGTGTTGAAGTCTCCCATTATTATTGTATGGGAGTCTAAGTCTCTTTATAAGTCTCTAAGGACTTGCTTTATGAATCTGGGTGCTCCTGTATTGGGTGCATATATATTTAGGATAGTTAGCTCTTCTTGTTAAATTGATCCCTTGACCATTATGTAATGGCCTTCTTTGTCTCTTTTGATCTTTGATGGTTTAAAGTCTATTTTATCAGAGACTAGGATTGCAACCCCTGCTTTTTTTTGTTCTGCATTTGCTTGGTAGATCTTCTTCCATCCCTTTACTTTGAGCCTATGTATGTCTCTGCATGTGAGATGGGTCTCCTGAATACAGCAGACTGATGGGTCTTGACTCTTTATCCAGTTTGCCAGTCTGTGTCTTTTAATTGGAGCATTTAGTCCATTTATATTTACGAATAATATTGTTATGTGTGAACTTGATCCTGCCATTATGATATTAACTGGTTATTTTGCTCGTTAGTTGACACAGTTTCTTCCTAGGCTCGATGGTCTTTACAATTTGGCATGCTTTTGCAATGGCTGGTACCGGTTGTTCCTTTCCATATAAATATAGGGCTTCCTTCAGGGTCTCTTGTAAGGCAGGCCTGGTGGTGACAAAATCTCTAAGCATTTGCTTATCTGTAAAGGATTTTATTTCTCCTTCACTTATGAAATTTAATTTGGCTGGATATGAAATTCTGGGTTGAAAATTCTTTTCTTTAAGAATGTTGAATATTGGCCCCCAATCTCTTCAGGCTTGTAGAGTTTCTTCTGAGAGGTCTGCTGTTATTCTGATGGGCTTCCCTTTGTGGGTAACCGGACGTTTCTCTCTGGCTGCCCTGTAGATTTTTTCCTTCATTTCAACTTTGGTGAATCTGGCAATTATGTGTCTTGGAGTTGCTCTCCTGGAGAAGTATCTTTGTGGCGTTCTCTGTATTTCCTGAATTTGAATGTTGGCCTGCCCTACTAGGTTGGGGAAGTTCTCCTGGATGATATCCTGAAGAGTGTTTTCCAACTTGGTTCCATTTTCTCCCCTCACTTTTAGGCACCCCAATCAGACGTAGATTTGGTCTTTTTACATAATCCCATACTTCTTGCAGGCTTTGTTCATTTCTTTTTCTTCTTTTTTCTTTTGGTTTCTCTTCTTGCTTCATTTCATTCATTTGATCCTCAATCGCTGATACTCTTTCTTCCAGTTGATCGAGTCAGTTACTGAAGCTTGTGCATTTGTCACGTATTTCTCGTGTCATGGTTTTTATCTCTGTCATTTCGTTTTTGATCTTCTCTGCATTAATTATTCTAGCTGTCAATTCTTCCACTCTTTTTTCAAGATTTTTAGTTTCTTTGCGTTGGGTATGTAATTCCTCCTTTAGCTCTGAGAAGTTTGATGGACTGAAGCCTTCTTCTCTCATCTCGTCAAGGTCATTCTCTGACCAGCTTTGATCCCTTGCTGGCGATGGGCTACGCTCCTTTGCAGGGGGAGATGCACTCATATTTTTTGAATTTCCAGCTTTTCTGTCCTGCTTCTTCCCCATCTTTGTGGTTTTATCTGTCTCTGGTCTTTGATGATGGTGATGTACTAATGGGGTTTTGGAATAGATGTCCTTCCTGTTTGATAGTTTTCCTTTTGACAGTCAGAAGGACTGTCTGTTGGTCTGTTGGAGATTGCTTGAGGTCCACTCCCAAACCTGTTTGCCTGGGTATCAGCAGCAGAGTTTGCCAATGATAGAATATTGCTGAACAGCGAGTGTACCTGTCTGATTCCTCCTTTGGAAGCTTCCTCTCAGGTGTGTACTCCACCCTGTGAGGTGTGGGGTGTGAGACTGCCCCTAGTGGGGGATGTCTCCCAGCTAGGCTACTCAGGGGTCAGGGACCCACCTGAGCAGGCAGTCTGTCCGTTCTCAGATCTCAACCTCCGTGTTGGGAGATCCACGGCTCTCCCCAAAGCTGTCAGACAGAGTTGTTCGCTTCGGCACCGGCCCCCGCTGCTTCCCCTATTGGTCTTTAGCTGTGCGCTGTCCCCAGAGTTGGAGTCTGCCGAGACAGGCAGGCTTCCTTGAGCTGCTGTGAGCTCCACCCACTTCGAGCTTCCCAGCGGCTTTGCTTACCTACTTAAGCCTCAGCAATGGCAGGCGCCCCTCCCCAAGCCTCGCTGCTGCCTTGCGGATAGATCGCGGCAGACTGCTGTGTTAGCAGCGAGGGAGGCTCCGTGGTCGTGGGACCCTCCCGGCCAGGTGTGGGATATATTCTCCTGGTGTGCCTGTTTGCTTAAAGCGCAGTATTGTGGTGAGAGTTACCCGTTTTCCAAGTGTTTGTGTGTCTCAGTTCCCCTGGCTAGAAAACGGATTCCCTTCCCCCCCTTGCACTTCCAGGTGAGGCGATGCCTCGCCCTGCTTCAGCTCTCGCTGGTCAGGCTGCAGCAGCTGACCAGCACCGATTGTCCGGCACTCCCTATTGAAATGACCCCAGTACCTCAGTTGAAAATGCAGAAATCACCGGTCTTCTGTGTCGCTCGCGCTGGGAATTGGAGACTGGAGCTGTTCCTATTCGGCCATCTTGCTCCGCCCCCCGTGTGTGAATATTTTTTTAACCATCATAGCCTTCCATATATTCCCGAATGTCCGTGTTAGCTTTTTCTCCAAAAGGGATTCCCCAATCCTCTATGAGAAGAAAAGTATAACACTGTGAGTGGAATGCACAGGTCATAAAGCATCTCCTCGGAAATCTTCTCCCCAGTTTCCATCTGAAGATATTTCCATTTTCACCATAAGCCACAAAGCGCTCCTGAGTATCCCTTAGCCGACTAAACTAAACAGTGTTTGAATACAGCTCAAGGAAAACAGAAGCTTAACTGTGCTAGTGGAATTCACATGACACAGAGTAGTTTCACAGAAAGATTCCTTCTGGTTTTTATCGAAGGATATTTCTTTTTCAGCATATTCTTAAGAGCATTCTCAAATGTCCTGTCTCAGGTGGCAGAGAAAGAGTGATTTCAAACTGCTCAATCCAAAGAATGATTTAACATTATGAGATGAATACACACATCACAAAGTAGTTGCTCAGAAAGCAACTCTCCAGTTTTCAACGGAAGACATTCCCTTGCTTGCCACAGGCCTCCGGTCACCACTTAATATCCCTTCACGGAATCCTCAAAGAGAGACTTTCCAAACTGGGAAATGTAGTGTAAGTTTCACCTTTCTGAAATGAATGCACATGTCAGAAACATGCAGTTTCCTGGAACGCTTCTCTCTGGGTTTTACTTCAGGATATTTCACTTTTCACCACAGTCTTGCATGCACTCTGAAATATTACTTTTTCAGTTTTACAGGAACAGTGTTCAAACACTGCCTTATAAGGAAAGAGGTATAACTCCCTGAGTGGAATGCACACATCACTAAGCAATTTCTAGGATAGCTTCTGTCCAGTATTTATCTGAAGATATCTCCTATTTCCAGTTTTTATCTGAAGATATTTCCTTTTCCACCAGAGTCCTGAATGTACTCCCAAATGTCCCTTCGTGGATCAGTCCATGACTTAGTTTCCAAGTTGCTTAACATAAAAAATTTTATGTTTGTGAGATTAATACACATAGCAAAAAGCAGGTTCACAGAAAGTTTCTTTGCCGTTTTTATCTGATGATATTTCCCTTTTTATCCTAGTCCTCAATGTGCTCCTGACTGTCCCTTTGCGGATCCGTCCATGACATAGTTTCCATGCTGCGTAGTGTAAAGGAAACTTTATCTATGTGAGATGAATACACACAGCATAGGGCAGTTTCACAGAAAGCTTTCTTTCTCTTTTTGTCTGAGGCTATTTCCCTTTTAACCATAGGTGTCAATATCCTCCCGAATATACCTTGGTACCTATTTCTCCAAAAGGGCTTCCCCAATGCCGTATGAGAACAGAGATATAAACTGAGTTGAATGTACACGTCACAAGGCATCTCCTCAGAAAGCTTCTCTCCTGTTTCTATCTGGACATATTTCCTTTTTCACTGTAAGCCTCAAAGTGTTCCTGAATATCCCTTGACACGCTAAGGAAACAAAGTGTTCAAAAACTGCTCAATGAAAAGAGAGGCTTAACTGAGAGACAGTAACTCAAACCACACAAAGCAGTTTCACAGAAAGCTTCCTTCTGGTTATTATCTGAGGATAGTTCTTTCTCCATATTCTAAAGAGTGTTCCCAAATGTCCTTCCTGAGATTCCACAGAAAGAGTGATTTCAAACTGCTCAATCCCAATAACGATTTAACTCTAACAGATGAATACAAAAGTCACAAATCAGTTGCTCAGAAACTTCTCCCTAATTTTTGACGGAAGACATTCCTTCCTCACCACAGGTCTCTGGGTGCCAATAAATATCCCTTTGCAGATTACTCAAAGACAGAGTATCCAAACTGGGCAATGTAGAGCAAGCTTTAACACTGTGAAGTGAATGCATATATCAGAGAGCAGTTTCTTGTAACGTTTCTTTCTCGTTTTTATTTGAGGGTAGTTCACTCTTCACCATAGTCTTCAATGAGCTCCAAAATATCACTTTTTCAGTTTTACAGGAACAGTGTTCAAACACTGTCTTATGAGAAAAGAGGTAAAACTCCCTGAGTGGAATGCACACATCACAAAGCCGTTTTTCAGAAAGATTCTATGCAGATTTTATCTGAAAATATTTTCTTTTTCACCATCGTCCTGAATGTGTTCCCGAATGTCCCTTCGCAAATCCGTCCATGTCGGCATTTGAAAACCTCATAATAGAAAGAAAGTTTTATCTATGTGAGATGCATAAACATATCTATCACAAAGCAGTTTCACAGAGAGCTTCTTTCCAGTTTTTGTGTAGGATATTTCCTTTTTCACCATAGCCGTCCATGTACTCCCAAATGTTCATTGGTAGGTTTTTCTCCAAAAGATATTTCCCAATCCTCTATCAGAAGAAACAAAAAATTCTGTGAGTGGAATGCACACGTCACAAAGCAGCTCCTCAGAAAGCTTCTCTCCACTTTCTATCTGAAGATATTTCCTTTTTCACTGTAAGCCTCAAAGTGCTCCCGAATATCCCTTTGCAGACTAAACATAAACAGTGTTAGAATACTGCTCAATGAAAAGAGAAGCTTAGCTGTGCATGCGGAATTCACACGACACAGAGCAGTTTCACAGAAAGCTCCTTCTGGTTTCTATCTGAATTTATTTCTTTTTCAGGATATCCTAAAGAGTGTTCCCAAATGTCCTTTTTCAGATTCTACAGAAACAGTGATTTCAAACTGCTCAATTCAAAGAATCATTTTAGTCTATGAGATGCATACAAACACCACAAAAGAGTTATTCAGAAACCTTTTATCCATTTTCAACGGAAGACATTCCCTTGCTTGTCACAGGCTTCTGGTGGCCAGTTAATATCTCTGTGCAGATTCAACAAAGACAGACTTTCCAAACTGGGAAAGGTAGAGTAAGCTTTAACTCTGTGAAATGATTGGACATGTCAGAGAGCAGTTTCTTGGAATGCTTCTATCTGGTCGCATTAATCTTCAATGTGCTCCGAATATCACTTTGATAGTTTTACAGGAAGAGTGTTCAAACAGTGCCTTATGAGAAAAAAGGTATAACTCCCTGAGTGGAATGCACACATCACCAAGCAGTTTCTTAGAATGCTTCTCTACAGTTTTTATCTGTCGATATTTTCTTTTACACCATTGGCCCAAATATGATCCCGAATATCCCTTCGTGGTTCCATATATGACAGAGTTTCCAAGCTGCCTAATGTAAAGAAAGCTTTATCTACGTGAGATGAAAAAACACAGCAAAAAGCAGATTCAAAGAATGCGTCTTTCCAGTTTTCGTGTGAGGCTATTTCCCTTTTCACCATAGGCATCAACATGCTCCTGAATATCACTTGGAACCTTTTTCACCAAAACGGTTTCCCCAATGCTGTATGAGAAGAGAGGTATAACGCTGTGAATGGAATGCACACGTCACAAAATAGTTCCTCGGAAAGCTTCTCTCCAGTTTCAGTCTGAATATATTTCCTTTTTCACCATAAGCCTCAAAACACTCCCGAATGTCCCTTGATGTGCTAAACATAAACAGGGTTAGACAACTGCTCAATGAAAAGAGAGGCTTAACTGAGTGAGAGGAATTAAGATGACACAGAGCAGTTTGACAGAAAGCTTCCTTCTGGATTTTACCTGAGGATATTTCTTTCTCCATATACTAAGGAGCGTTCCCAAATGTCCTTCCTCAGATTCCACAAAAACAGTGGTTTCAAACTGCTCAATCCAAAAAATGGTTTAATTCTATGAGATGAATACACACACCACAAAGCAGTTGCTCGGAATGATTCTCTCCAGTATTCATCGGAATACATTTCCTTGCTCACCACAAGCCTCTGGGCGCCAGTTAATATCCCTTAACAGATTCCTCAATGACAGACTTTCCAAACTGGGCAACGTAGAGTAAGCTTTACCTCTACGAAATGAATGCATATCAGGGAACAATTTCCTGGAACACTTCTTTCCAGGTTTTATTGGAGGACATTGCACTTTTCACCATAGTCTTCTAGGCTCTCAGAAACATTACATTTTCAGTTTTATGGTAACAGTGTTCAAACACTGCCTTAGGAGAAAAGAGGTATAGCTCCGTGACTGGAATGCACACATCACAAAGCAGATTCTCAGAAAGCTTCTATCCAGTTTTTATCTGAAGATATCTCCTTTTCACCATAGGCCGGAATGTGCCCCCGGATGTCCCTTTGCGGATCTGTCCTAGACAGAATTCCCAAACTGGGTAATATAAATAAAGTTTCATCTATGTGAGATGAATAAACATACCTATCACAAAGCAGTTTCACAGAAATCTTCTTTTCCTTTTCTGTCTGAGGATATTTCCTTTTTCACCGTAACCATCCATATTCTCCCCAATGTTCATTGGTAGGTTTTTCTCCAAAAGGGATTCCCCACTCCTCTATCAGCAGAAACATATAATTCTGTGAGTGGAATGTACACGTCAAAAGCAGCTCCTCAGAAAGCTTCTCTCCACTTTCTATCTGAAGATATTTCGTTTTTCACCATAAGCCTCAAAGCACTCTCGAATATCCCTTTGCAAACTAAACATAAACAGTGTTAGAATATTGCTCAATGAAAAGAGAAGCTTAACTGTGTGTGTGGAATCCAAGTGACACAGAGCAGTTTCACAGAAAGCTCCTTCTGGTTTGTATCTGAGGTTATTTCTTTTTCAGGATATTCTAAAGAGCATTCCCAAATGTCCGTTTTCAGATTCTACAGAAACAGTGATTTCAAACTGCTCAATCCAAAGAATCATTTTACTCTAGAGATTGATACAAACATCACAAAAGTGTTGCTCAGAAACCTTCTCTCCAATTTTCAACGGAAGACATTTCCTTGTTCGCTATAGGCTTCCAGTTGCCAGTTAATATCTCTGTGCAGATTCAACAAAGACAGACTTTCCAAACTGGGAAATATAGAGTAAGCGTTAACTCTGTGAAATGAATGGACATGTCAGGGAACAGTTACTTGCAATGCTTCTATCTGGTCGCCATAATCTTCAATGTGCTCCAAATATCACTTTGATAGTTTTACAGGAACAGTGTTCAAACAGTGCCTTATGAGAAAAAAGGTATAACTCCCTGAGTGGAATGCACACATCACCAAGCAGTTTCTTAGAATGCTTCTCTACAGTTTTTATCTGACAACATTTCCTTTTACACCATAGGCCTGAATATGATCCCGAATATCCCTTCACAGATCCATCTGTGACAGAGTTTCCAAGCTGCGTAATGTAAAGAAAGCTTTATCTATGTGAGATCAATAAACACAGCAAAAAGCAGATTCAAAGGATGCTTCTTTCCAGTTTTTGTCTGAGGCTATCTCCCTTTTCACCATAGGCATCAACATGCTCCTGAATATCACTTGGTACCTTTTTCACCAAAAGGGTTTCCCTGATGCTATATGAAAAGAGAAGTACAACACTGTGAGTGGAATGCACATGTCACAAAGCAGTTCCTTGGAAAGCTTCTTTCCAGTTTCGGTCTGAACGTATTTCCTTTTTCACCATAAGCCTCAAAACACTCCCGAATATCCCTGCACACGCTAAACATAAACAGGGTTAGACAACTGCTCAATGAAAAGAGAGGCTTAACTGAGTAAGAGAAATTAAGACGACACAGAGCAGTTTCACAGAAAGCTTCCTTCTGGATTTTACCTGAGGATATGTCTTTCTCCATGTTCTAAAGAGCGTTCCAAAATGTCATTCCTCAGATGCCACAAAAACAGTGATTCCAAACTGTTCAATCTAAAGAATGGTTTACCTCTATGAGATGAATGCACACATCACAAAGCAGTTGTTCAGAAACCTTCTCTTCAGTTTTCATCGGAAGACGTTTCCATGCTCACCAAAAGCCTCTAGGCAACAGTTAATATCCCTTCACAGATTCCTGAAAGACAGAGTTTCCAAACTGAGCAACGTTGAGTAAGCTTTAACTCTCTGAAATGAATGCACATATCGGAAAGCTGTTTCTTGGAATGCTTCTTTCTGTGTTTTATTTGAGGTTATTTCACTTTTCGCCATAGTCCTCAATGCTCTCCGAAATATCACTGTTTCGATTTTACAAGAACAGTGTTCAAACACTGCCTTATGAGCAAAGAGGTAAAAGTCCCTGAATGGAATGCACATGTCAAAAAGCAGCTCCTCAGAAAGCTTCTCTCCACTTTCTATCTGAAGATATTTCCTATTTCACCATAAACCTCAAAGCGCTTCTGAATATCCCTTTGCAGACTAAACATAAACAGTGATAGAATACTGCTGAATGAAAAAAGAAGCTTAACTGTGTGAGCGAAATTCACGCAACACAGAACAGTTTCACAGAAAGCTTCTTCTGGTTTCTATCTGAGGTTATTTCTTCTTCAGGATATTCTAAAAAGTGTTCCCAGAAGCCCTTTTTCAGATTCCACAGAAACAGTGACTTCAAACTGCTCAATTGAAAGAATCATTTAACTCTTTGAGATGAATACAAACATCATGAAAGTGTTGCACAGAAAGCTTCTCTCCAATTTTCAACAGAAGACATTTCGTTGCTTGCTACAGGCCTCCAGTTGGCACTTAATATCCCTTCGCAGATTCCTCAAAGACAGACTTTCCAAACTGGGAAATGTAGAGTAAGCTTATCTCTGTGAAATGAATGGGCATGTCAGAGAGCAGTTTCTTGAAAGGCTTCTTTCCGGGTTTTATTGAAGACATTTCACTTTTCGCCGTAGTCTTCAATGTGCTCCAAATATCACTTTTTTAGTTTTACAGAAGAGTGTTCAAACAGTGCCTTATGAGAAAAATGGTATAACTCCCTTATTGGAACGCACACATCACCAAGTATTTTCCCAATCCAAAGAATGATTTAAATCTACGAGATGAATACAAACTGTGCCTTATGTGAGGAAAGTTATAACCCCCCGAGTAGAATGCACACATCACCAAGCAGTTTCTCAGAAAGCTTCTCTCCAGTTTTTATCTTACTATATTTTCTATTTCACCATCGGCCTGAATGTGAACCCAAATATCCCTTTGCGGATCAATCCATGAGGGAGTTTCCCAGCTGCATAAGGTAAAGAAAGCTTCATCTATGTGAGATGAATAAAAATAGCAAAATGCAGATTCACAGAAAGCTTCTTTCCAGTTTTTATCTGAAGATTTTTTTTCACCATAGTTGTGAAAGTGCTTCCGCAGGTCCCTTTGTTGATCCGTCCATTACAGCTTCCAAGCTGCGTAATGTAAAGAAAGCATTATCTATGTGAGATGATTACACATATCACAGAGTAGTTTCCTAGAAAGCTTCTTTCCAGTTTTTGTCTGATGCTATTTTCCTTTTCACCATCGGCATCAACATGCCCCCAATCATCACTTGGTACCTGTTTCTCCGAAAGGGTTTCCCCAATGCTGTATGAGAAGAGAGGTACAACACTGTGAGTGAAATGCACATGTCACAAAGCAGTTCCTCGGAAAGCTTCTCTCCAGGTTCGGCCTGAACATATTTCCTTTTACACCGTAAGCCTCAAAGTGCTCCCGAATTTCCCATCACACGCTAAACATACACAGGGTGAGAAAACTGCTCAATGAAAAGACAGGCTTAACTGAGCGAGAGGAATTAAGACGACACAGAGCAGTTTCACAGAAAGCTTCCTTTCGGATTTTACCTGAGGATATTTCTTTCTCCATGTTCTAAGGATTGTTCTCAAATGTCCTTCCTCAGATGCCACAAAAACAGTGATTTCAAGCTGCTCAATCCAAAGAATTGTTTAACTCTATGAGATGAATAAACACATCGCAAGGCAGTGGCTCAGAACGTTTCTCTGCAGGTTTCATCGGAAGACGTTTCCTTGCTCACCACAAGCCTCCGGGCATGACTAAATATCCCTGCACAGATTCTTCAAAGACAGAGTTTCGAAACTGGGCAACATAGAGTAAACATTAACTCTGTGAAGAGAATGCACATATCAGAGAGCAGATTCTTGGAATGCTTCTTCCTCGATTTTATTTCAGTATATTTCACTATTCGTCATAGTCCTCAATGCGCTCCAAAATGTCACTTTTTCAGTTTCACAGGAACAGTGTTCAAACATTGCCTTGTGAGAAAAGAGGTATAACTCCCTGAGTGGAATGCATACTTCACAAAGTAGTTCCTCGGAAAGCTTCCATAGAGTTTTTATCTGAAGATATCTCCTCTTTCACCATAGGCCTGAATGTGCTCCCGAATGTCCCTTCGTGGATCCGTGCATGACAGAGTTTCCAAACTGCGTAATATAAGGAAAGTTTTAAATATGTGAAATGAAGAAATATATCTGACACAAAGCAATTGACAGACATCTTCTTTCCAGTTTTTGTCTGAGGATATTCCTTTTTCACCATAGCCGTCCCTATACTCCTGAATGTCTCTTGGTAACTTTTTCTGCAAAAGGGTTTCCGGAATCCTGTAGAAGAATGGTATATTTCTGTGAGTGGAATGCACACGTCACAAAGCAGCTCCTCAGAAACCTTCTCTCCAGTTTCTATCTGAAGACGTTTCCTTTCTCACTGTAAGGTTCAAAGAGCTTCCTTCCGGTTTTTATTTGAGTATAGTTCTTCCTCCATATTCAAAAGAGCATTCCCAAATATCCTTCCTCAGTTTCCACAGAACCAGTGATTTCAAACTGCTCAATCCTAGGAACGATTTGACACTAACAGGTGAATACACAAATCACAAAGCTGTTGCTCAGAGACTTCTCCCGAGTTTTCAACGGACGACATTCATTGCTCATCACAGTAAAGCGCTCCTGAATATCCCTTCGCAGACTAAACAAAAACAGTTTTATGATACTACTCAATGAAAAGAGAAGCTCAGCACAGGCCTCCCGGCACCACTGAATATCCCCTCACAGATTACTGAAAGACAGAATTTCCAAACTCGGCAATGTAGATTAAGCTTTACCTCAGTGAAATGAATGTATGTATCTGAGAGCAGTTTCTTCGAACCCTTCACACTGGGTTTCATTTGAGGAGATATTACCTTTCGCCATAGTCTTCTATGCACTCCAGAATATCACGTTTTCGTTTTACAGGAACAGTGTTGCAACACTGCCTTATGAGAAAAGAGATATAACACCCTGAGTGGAATGAACACATCACAAAGCAGTTTCTCAGAAAGCTTCTCTCCAGTTTTTCTCTGAAGAAATTTCCTTTTTCACCATAAACCTGAATGCCCTTTCAAATATCCCATCGTGGATCCGTCCATGACAGAGTTTCCAAACTGCGTAATATAGAGAAAGTTTTATCTATGTGAGATGAAGAAATACAGCAAAAAGCAGATTCACAGAAAGCTTCTTTCCAGTTTTTATCTGAAGATATTTCCTTTTTCACCATAGTCCTGAATGTGCTTTCATATATCCCTTCACGGATCCATCCATGACAGAGTTTCCAAGCTGCGAAATGTAGAGAAAGATTTCTCTATGTGAGATGAATACGTGTATCTAAGAACAGTTTCACAAAAAGGGTTTCCTAGATGTAGTATGAGAAGAGAGGTATAACACTGTGAGTCGAATGCACACGTCACAATGCAGATCCTCAGAAAGCTTCTCTCCAGTTTCTATCAGATCATATTTCCTTTTTCTCCGTAAGCCTCAAAGTATTTCTGAATATCTCTAAGCACGCTAAACATAAACAGTGTTAGGAAACTATTCAATGAAAAGTGAAGCTTAACTGGCCGAGTGGAATTCACATGACACAGAGCGGTTTCACAGGAAGCTTACTTCTTGTTTTTATCTGAAGGTATTTCTTTTGCAGCCTATTCTAAAGGGTGTTCCCAAATTTCCTTTTGCAGGTTCCACGGAAACGGTGATTTCAAACTGCTCAATCCAAAGAATGATTTAACTCTACGAGACGAATACATACATCACAAAGCAGTTGCTCAGAAAGATTCTCTCCACTTTTTCGGTTTCACAGGAACAGTGTTCAAACACTGCCTCCTGAGAAAAGAGGGATAACTCCCTGAGTGGAATGCGTACATCACAAAGCAGTTTCTCAGAAAGCTTCTATCAAGTTTTTATCTGAAGGTATCTCCTCTTTCACCATAGGCCTGAATGTGCTCCTGAATGTCCCTTCATGGATCTGTGAATGACAGAGTTTCCAAATTGCGTAAAATAAGAAAAGTTTTAACTATGCGAGATGAATAAGTATATGTAATACAAAGGAGTTTCACGCAAATCTTTCCAGGTTTGTCTGAGGATATTTCCTTTGTCACCATAGCCGTCCCTATACTCCCAAATGTCAATTGGTAGCTTTTCCTCCAAAAGGGATTCGGAATCCTCTATCAGAAAAATGGTATATATCTGTGAGTGGAATGCACACATCACAAAGCAGTTCCTCAGAAAGCTTCTCTTCAGTTTCTATCTGAAGACGTTTCCTTTCTCACCATAAGCCTCAAAGCACTCCTGAATATCTCTTCGCAGACTAAACAAAAACAGTGTTATGATACTGCTCAATGAAAAGAAAAGCTTAGCAGTGTGAGCGGAATTCACGTGACACAGAGCAGTTCCACAGAAAGCTCCTTCTGGTTTCCCTCTGAGGTTATTTTTTCTTCAGGATATTCTAAAGAGCATTTCCAAATGTCCTTTCTCAGATTCCACAGAAACAGTGATTTCAAACTGCTTAATCCAAAGAAGGATTTCACTCTATGAGATGAATAGAAACATTACAAAAGAGTTGCGCAGAAAGCATTTCTCCAGTTCTCGATGGAAGACATATCCTTGCTCGACGCAGGCCTCTGGTTGCCACTTAGTATCCTTTTGCAGAACCCTCAAAGACAGACTTTCAAACTGGGGGATGTAAACTAAGCTTTAACCCTGTGAAAAGAATGGACATGTCAGAGAGTAGTTTCTTCGAGTGTTTCTTTCTGTTTTTTATTGGACGACATTTCACATTTTGACATAGTCTTCAATGTGCTCCGAATATCACCCTTTAGGTTTTACAGGAACAGTGTTCAAAGTGTGCTGTATGAGAAGAAAGTTATAACTCCCTGAGTGGAATGCACCCATCACACAGCAGTTTCTCAGAAAGCTTCTCACCAATTTTTATCTCAGTATATTTCCTATTTCACCATAGGCACGAATGTGATCCCAAATATCCCTTCGTGGATCCATCCACGAGGGAGTTTCCAGGTTGTGTAATGTAAAGAAAGCCTTCACCTATGTGAGATGAATAAACATGGAAAAAAGCAGATTCACAGAAGGCTGCTTTCCAGTTTTATCTGAACATTTCCTTTTTCACCATAGTCCTGAATGTGCTTCCGAAGGTCCTTTCGTGGATCCGTCCATGACAATTTCCAAGTTGCATAATATAAAGAAAGCTTTATCTATGTGAGATGATTACACATATCACAGGGTAGTTTCCTAGAATGCTTCTTTCCAGTTTTTGTCTGAGGCTATTTACCTTTTCACTCTCAGCATCAACATGCTCCCGAATATCACTTGGTACCTGTTTCTCCGAAAGGGTTTGCTTGACGCTGTATGAGAAGAAAGACATAACACTGTGAGTGGAATGCACACGTCACAAAGCAGTTCCTCGGAAAGCTTCTCTCCAGTTTCGGCCTGAACATATTTCCTTTTCCACTGTAAGCCTCTAAGTGCTCCCGAATATCCCATCACACGCTAAGCATACACAGGGATAGAAAACGGCCCAATGAAAAGAGAAGCTTAACTGAGCTCGAGGAATTAAGACAACACAGAGCAGTTTCACAGAAAGCTTCCTTCTGGATTTTACCTCAGGATATTTCTTTCTCCATATTCTAAGTAACGTTCCCAAATGTCCTTCTTCAGATTACACAAAAACAGTGATTTCATGCTGCTCAATCCAAAGAATGGTTTAACTCTATGTGACGAATACACACATCGCAAAGCAGTTGCTCAGAAAGTTTCCCTGCTGGTTTCATCGGAAGACGTTTCCTTGCTCATCACAAGCCTCCAGGCATCACTAAATATCCCTTCAAAGATTCTTCAAAAACAGAGTTTTGAAACTGAGCAACACAGAGTAAGCATTAACTCTGTGAAGTGAATGCACATAACGGAGAGCAGATTCTTGTAATGCTTCTTCGATTTTATTGCAGTATATGTCACTGTTTGCCATAGTCCTCAATGCACTCTGAAATATCACTTTTTCGGTTTCACAGGAACAGTGTTCAAACACTGTTTGAACTCCCTGAGTGGAATGCATACATCACAAAATAGTTTCTCAGAAAGCTTTTATCCAATTTTTATCTGAAGATATCTCCACTCTCACCATAGGCCTGAATGTGCTATCGAATGTCCCTTCGCAGATCCATGCAGGACAGAGTTCCCAAACTGCGTAATATAAGAAAAGTTTTAACTATGCGAGATGAATAAATATATCTAACACAAAGCAGTTTCACAGAAATCATCTTTCTCGTTTTTCTCTGAGGATATTTCCTTTTTCTCCATAGCCTTCCCTATACTCCCGAATGTCTCTTGGTAGCTTTTTCTCCAGAAGGGATTCCGGAAACCTCTAGGAGAAGAAAAATATATTTCTGTCAGTGAAATGCAAAGTCACAAAGCAGCTCCTCAGAAACCTTGCCCCAGTTTCTCTGTAAAGACGTTTCCTTTCTTACCGTAAGCCTCAAGGTACTCCAGAATATCTCTTCACAGACTAAAGAAAAACAGTGTTATGTTACTGCTCAATGAAAAAAGTAGTTTAACTGTGTGAGCGGAAATGAAGTGACACAGAGCAGTTTCACAGAAAGCTTCCTTCTGGTTTCTCTTTGAGGTTAATTCATTTTCATTAGATTCTAAAGAGCGTTTCCAAATGTCCGTTCTCAGATTCCACAGAAACAGTGATTTCAAACTGCTCAATCCAAAGAATGATTTAACTCTATGAGATGAATGCAAACATCAGAAAGAGTTGCGCAGAAAACTTTTCTCCAATTTTCAATGGAAAACATTACCTTGCTCAACACAGGCTCCGGTTGCCACTTTCTATCCCTTCGCAGAACCCTCAAAGACCGACTTTCAAACTGGGAAATGTAAAGTAAGCTTTCACCCTGTACAAAGAATGGACATGTCAGAGAGCAGTTTCTTTGAGTGCTTCTTTCTGTTTTTTATTGGACGACATTTCACTTTTTGCCATAGTCTTCAACGTGCTCCGAATTTCACTCTTTTGGTTTTACAGGAACTGTGTTCAAACTGTGCCTTATGAGAAGAAAATATAACTCCGTGAGAGGAATGCACACATCACAACCAGTTTCTCAGAAAGCTCTCGAGTTTTATCTGACTGTTTCTATTTCACCATAGGCCCGACTGTGATCCCAAATATCCCCTCGCGAATCAATCCACGAGAGAGTTTCCAAGCTAGGCCAAATGTGATCCCAAAATCCCTTCACGGATACATCCACGAGGGAGTCTCCAAGCTGCGTAATGTAAAGAATGCTTCATCTATTTTAAATGAATAAAACAGCAAAAAGCAGATTCTCAGAATACTTCTTTCCGGTTTTATGTGAGTACGTTTCCCTTTTCACAATAGTTTTGAATGTGCTCCAGAAGGTCCTTTCGTAGATCCGTCCATGACAGTTTACAAGCTGTGCAATGCAAAGAAAGCTTTATCTATGTAAGATGATTACACATGTCACAGACTAGTTTCCTAGAAAGCTTCTTTCCAGTTTTTGTCTGAGGCTATTTCCCTTTTCACCATCAGCATCAATATGATTCCGAATATCACTTGATACCTGTTTCTCCACAAGGGTTTCACTGACGTTTCATGAGAAGAGAAGTACAACACCGTGAGTGGAATGCACATGTCACAAAGCAGTTCCTCGGAAAGCTTCTCTCCAGTTTCGGTCTGAACATATTTCCCTTTACACCACAAGTTCAAAGTGCTCCCAAAAATGCCATCACACGCTAAACATACACAGGGTTAGAAAACTGCTCAATGAAAAGTGAGACTTAATTGAGTGAGGGGAATTAAGACGACACAGAGCAGTTTCACAGAAAGCTCCCTTCTGGATTTTACCTGAGGATATTTCTTTCTCCATATTCTAAGGATCATTCCAAATGTCCTTCCTCAGATGCCAGAAAAACAGTGATTTCAAGCTGCTCAATCCAAGGAATGGTTTAACTCTATGAGACGAATACACACAGCGCAAAGCAGTTGATCAGAAAGTTTCTCTGCAGGTTTCATCGGAAGACATTTCCTTGCTCACCAGAAGCCTCTGGGTGTCACTAAATATCCCATCACAGATTCTTCAGAGACAGAGTTTTGAAACTGAGCCACATAGTTTAAGCATTAACTCTGTGAAGTGAATGCACTTATCCGAGAGCAGATTCTTGGAATGCTTCTTTCTCGATTTTATTTCAATATATTTCACTATTCACCATAGTCCTCAATGCGCTCTGAAATATCACATTTTCGGATTCACAGCAACAGTGTTCAAACTATGCCTTGTGAGAAAAGAGGTATAACTCCCTGAGTGGAATGCATACATCACAAAGTAGTTTCTCAGAAAGCTTGTATCCAGTTTTATCTGAAGATATCTCCTCTTTCACTGTAGGCCTGAATGTGCTCCCGAATGTCCCTTCACGGATCCGTGCATGACGGAGTTTCCAAACTACGTAATATAAGGAAAGCTTTAACTATGTGAGATGAATAAATATATATAACACAAAGCAGTTTCACAGAAATCTTCTTTCCAGTTTTTGTCTGAGGATATTTCCTTTTTCACCATAGCCCTCCCTATACTCCCGAATGTCTCTTGGTACCGGTTTCTCCAAAAGAGATTCCAGAATCCTCCAGGAGAAGAAAGGTATATTTCTGTGACTGGAATGCACACGTCACAAAGCAGCTGCTCAGTTTCTATCTGAAGACATTTTCTTTCTCACCGCGAGTCTGAAAGCTCTCCTGAATACAAAAACAGTGTTCTGATACTGCTCAATGAAAAGAGAAGCTTAACTGTGTGAGTGGAATTCATGTGACACAGGGTAGTTTTACAGAAAGCTTCCTTCTGGTTTCTATCTGAGGTTATTTCTTTTTCAGGATATTCTAAAGAGTGTTTCAAATGTCCTTTCTCAGATTCCACAGAAACAGTGATTTCAAACTGCTCAATCCAAATAATGATTTAACTCTATGAGATGAACACAAACATGACAAAATAGTTGCACAGAAAGCTTCTCCCAAATTGTCGATCGAAACATTTCCTTGCTCAACACAGGCCTCTGGTTGCCACTTACTATCCCATCACAGAACCCTCAAAGACTGACTTTCAAATGGGGAAATGTAGAGTAAGCTTTACCCCTGTGAAAAGAGTGGACATGTCAGAGAGCAGTTTCCTCGAATGTTTCTTTCTGTTTTTTATTGGACGCCATTTCACTTTTTGTCATAGTCTTCGATGTGCTCTGAATATCACTCTTTTGGTTTTACAGGAACAGTGTTCAAGCTGTGCTTCATGAAAAGATAGCTACAAGTCCCTGAGTGGAATGCTCACAACATGAAGCAGTTTCTCAGAAAGCTTCTCTCCAGTTTTTATCTGACTATATTTCCTATTTCACCATAGGCCCAAATGTGATCCCCAATATCCTTTCACAGATCCATCCACGTGGGAGGTTCCAAGCTGTGTAATGTAAAGAAAGCTTCATCAATGTGAGATGAATAAACATAGCAAAAACTAGATTCACTGAAAGCTTCTTTCAAGTTTATATCTGAATATATTTCCTTCTTCACCATAGTCCTGAATGTGCTCCCGAAGGTCCCTTCGTGGATCCGTCCATGACAGTTTCCAAGCCGTGCAATGTAAATAAAGCTTTATCTATGTGAGACGATTACACATATCACAGAGTAGTTTCTTAGAAAGCTTCTTTCCAGTTTTTGTCTGAGGCTATTTCCCTTTTCATCATTGGCATCAATATGCTCCTGAATATCACTTGGTACCTGTTTCTCCCAAAGGGTTTTCCCAATGCTGTATGAGAAGAGAGGTATAAAACTGTGAGTGTAAAGCACACGTCACAAAGCAGTTCCTCGGAAAGCTTCTCTCTAGTTTCGGTCTGAACATATTTCCTTTTACACCACAAGCCTCAAAGTATTCCGGATATGCCATGACATGTTAAACACACACAAGATTAGAAAACTGATCAACGAAAAGAGAGGCTTAACTGACCGAGAGGAATTAAGATGACACAGAGCAGTTTCACAGAAAGCTTCCTTCTGGATTTTAACTGTGGATATTTCTTTCTCCATATTCTAAGGGTCATTATCAAATGTCCTTCCTCAGATGTCACAAAAAGAGTGATTTTAAGCTGCTCAATATAAAGAATGGTTTATATCTAGGAGATGAATACACACATCGCAAAGCAGTTGCTCAGAAGGTTTCTCTGCAGGTTTCATTGGAAAACGTTACCCTGCTCACCAGAAGCCTCCAGGCGTCACTAAATATTCCATCACAGATTCATCAAAGACAGAGCTTCAAAACTAGGAAACATAGACTAAGCATTAATGCTTTTCAGTGAATGCACATATCAGAGAGCAGATTCTTGGAACGCTTCTTTCTCGATTTTATTTCAGTATATTTCACTACTCGCCATAGTCCTCCATGCGCACCAAAATATCACTTTTTCGGTTTCACAGGAACAGTGTTCAAACACTTTCTTGAGAGAAAAGAGGTATAACTCCCTGAGTGGAATGCATACATCACAAAGTAGTTTCTCAGAAAGCTTCTATCCAGTTTTCATCTGAAGATATCTCCTCTTTCACCGTAGGCCTGAATGTGCTCCGGAATGTCCCTTCAGTATCATGCATGACAGAGTCTCCAAACTGTATAATATAAGAAAAGTTTTAACTATGTGAGATGAATAAATATATCCAACACAAAGCAGTTTCACAGAAATCTTCTTTCCAGTTTTTGTCTGAGGACATTTTATTTTTCACCATAGTGGTCCCTATACTCTCGAATGTCTCTTGGTAGCTTTTTCTCCAAAAGGGATTCCGGAATCCTATAGGAGAAGAAAGGTATATTTCTGTGAGTGGAATGCACACGAAAAGCAGCTCCTCACAAAGCTTCTGTCCAGTTTCATTCTGAAGACGTTTCCTTTCTAACCATGAGTCTCAAAGCTCTCCTGAATATCCCTTCTCAGACTAAACAAAAACTGTGTTATGATACTGCTCAATGAAAAGAGAAGCTTAACTGTGTGAGTGGAATTCACGTGACACATAGCAGTTTCACAGAAAGCTTCCTTCTGGTTTCTCTCTGAGATTATTTCTTTTTCAGATATTCTAAAGAGCGTTTCCAAATGTTCTTTCTCAGATTCCACAGAAACAGTGTTTTCAAACTGCTCAATCCAAAGAATGGTTTAACTCTATGAGATGAATGCAAACATCACAAAAGGGTTGCGCAGAAAGCTTCTCTCCAATTTCCCGTGGAAGACATTTCCTTGCTCAACACAGGCCTCCTGTTGCCACTTACTATCCCTTTGCAGAATCCTCAAAGACCGGCTTTCAAACTGGGAAATGTAGAGTAAGCTTTAACCCTGTGAAAAGAACGGACAGGTCAGAGAGCAGTTTCTTCGAGTGCTTCTTTTTGCTTTTTATTGGATGACATTTCGCTTTTTGGCATCATCTTGAATATGCTCCGAATATCATTGTTTTGGTTTTACAGGAACAGTGTTCAAACTGTGCCTTATGAGAAGAAAGTTATAACTTCCTGAGTGGAATGCACACGTCACCAAACAGTTTCTCAGAAAGCTTCTCTCCAGTTTATATCTGACCATATATCCTGTTTCACCATGGGCCCGAAAATTATCCCAAATATCCCTTCACAGATGAATGCACGAGGGAGTTTCCAAGCTGCGTAATGTAAACAAAGCTTCATCTATGTGAGATGAATAAACATAGCAAAAAGGAGACTCAGAGAAGGCTTCTTTCTGGTTTTATCTGAAAATATTTCCTTTTTCACCTTAGTCCTGAATGTGCTCCGAAGATCCCTAGTGGATCCGTCCATGACAGTTTCCAAGCTGCATAATGTAAAGAAAGCTTTATCTATGTGAGATGATTACGCATATCACAGAGTAGTTTCCTAGAAAGCTTCTTTCCAGTGTTGGTCTGAGGCTATTTCCCTTTTCACCATCAGCATCAACATGCTCCCGAATATCACTTGGTACCTGTTTCTTCAAAAGGGTATCACTGAGGCTGTATGAGAAGAGAGGTACAGCACTGTGAGTGGAATGCACACGTCACAAAGCAATTCCTCGGAAAGCTTCTCTACAGTTGCGGTCTGAACATATTTCCTTTTACACTGCAAGCCTCAAAGTACTCTGGAATATCCCACCACACGCTAAACATACACAAGTTTAGAAAACTGCTCAATGAAAAGACAGGCTTAACTGACTGAGAGGAATTAAGACAACACAGAGCACTTTCACAGAAAGCTTCCTTCTGGATTTTAACTAAGGATATTTCTATCTCCATATTCTACAGGTCGTTATCAAATGTCCAACCTCAGATGCCACAAAAACAGTGATTTCAAGCTGCTCAATACAAAGAATGATTTATCTCTAGGAGACAAATACACACATCATAAAGTAGTTGGTCAGAAAGTTTCTCTGCAGGTTTCATCAGAAGACATTATCTTGCTGAAAACAAGCCTCTGGGCGTCACTAATATTCCGTCACAGATGCTTCAAAGACAGCGTTTTGAAACTGAGCAACATAGAGTAAGCATTAATGCTTTGCAGTGAATGCACATATCAAAGAGTGGATTCATGGAATGCTTCTTCCTCGATTTTATTTCAGTATATTTCACTATTCGCCATAGTCCTCCATGCGCACCAAAATATCACTTTTTCGGTTTCACAGGAACAGTGTTCAAATACAGCCTCGTCAAAAACTGGAAAAATTCCCTTTGAAAACTGGCACAAGACAGGGATGCCCTCTCTCACCACTCCTATTCAACATAGTGTTGGAAGTTCTGGCTAGGGCAATCAGGCAAGAGAAAGAAATCAAGTGTATCCAGTTAGGAAAAGAAGAAGTCAAATTGTCCATGTTTGCAGATGACATGATTATATATTTAGAAAACCCCATTGTCTCAGCCCAAAATCTCCTTAAGCTGATAAGCAACTTCAGCAAAGTCTCAGGATACAAAATAATGTGCAAAAATCACAAGCATTCTTATACACCAGTAACAGACAAGCAGAGAGCCAAATCAGGAATGAACTTCCATTCACAATTGCTTCAAAGAGATAAAATACCTAGGAATCCAGCTTACAAGAGATGTAAAGGACCTCTTCAAGGAGAACTACAAACCACTGCTCAGTGAAATCAAAGAGGACACAACAAATGGAAGAACATACCATGCTCCTGGATAGGAAGAATCAATATCGTGAAAATGGCCATACTGCCCAAGGTTATTTATAGAGTGAATGCCATCCCCATCAAGCTACCAATGAGTTTCTTCACAGAATTGAAAAAACGGCTTTAAAGTTCATAGGAACCAAAAAAGAGCCCACATTGCCAAGACAATCCTAATACAAAAGGACAAAGCTGGAGGCGTCACGCTACCTGACTTCAAACTATACTACAAGGTTACAGTAACCAAAACACCATGGTACTGGTACCAAAACAGAGATATAAACCAATGGAACAGAACAGAGTCCTCAGAAATAATACCATACATCTACAGCCATCTGATCTTTGACGAACCTGAGAGAAACAAGAAATGGGGAAAGGATTCCCTATTCAATAAATGGTGCTGGGAAAATTGGCTAGCCATAAGTAGAAAGCTGAAACTGGATCCTTTCCTTACTCTTTATACGAAGATTAATTCAAGATGGATTAGAGACTTAAATGTTAGACCTAATACCATAAAAACCCCAGAAGAAAATCTAGGTAGTACCATTCAGGACATAGGCATGGGCAAGGACTTCATGTCTAAAACACGAAGAGCAACGGCAGCAAAAGCCAGAATTGACAAATGGGATCTAATTAAACTAAAGAGCTTCTGCACAGCAAAAGAAACTACCATCAGAGTGAACAGGCAACCTACAGTATGGGAGAAAATGTTTGCAACCTACTCATCTGACAAAGGGCTAATATCCAGAATCTACAAAGAACTCAAACAAATTGACAAGAAAAAAACAAACAACCCCATCGAAAAGTGAGGAAAGGATATGAACAGACATTTCTCAAAAGAAGACATTCATACAGCTAACAGACACATGAAAAAATGCTCATCATCACTCGCCATCAGAGAAATGCAAATCAAAACCACAATGAGATACCATCTCACACCAGTTAGAATGGCAATCATTAAGATGTCAGGAAACAACAGGTGTTGGAGAGGATGTGGAGAAATAGAAACACTTTTACACTGTAGGAGGGATTGTAAACTAGTTCAACCATTATGGAAAACAGTATGGCAATTCCTCAGGGATCTAGAACTAGATGTACCATATGACCCAGCCATCCCACTACTGGGTATATACCCAAAGGATTATAAATCATGCTGCTATAAAGACACATGCACACGTATGTTTATTGCGGCACTATTCACAATAGCAAAGACTTGGAATCAACCCAAATGTCCATCTGCGACAGAATGGATGAAGAAAATGTGGCACACATTGGAATATACACCATGGAATACTATGCAGCCATAAAAAAGGATGAGTTTGCGTCCTTTGTAGGGACATGGATGCAGCTGGAAACCATCATTCTTAGCAAACTATCACAAGAAGAGAAAACCAAACACCGCATGTTCTCACTCATAGGTGGGAACTGAACAATGAGATCACTTGGACTCGGGATGGGGAACATCACACACCGGGGCCTATCATGAGGGGGAGGAGGGTCGGGGATTGCATTAGGAGTTATACCTGATATAAATGATGAATTGATGGGTGCTGACGAGTTGATGGGTGCAGCACACCAACATGGCACAAGTATACATATGTAACAAACCTGCACGTTATGCACATGTACCCTAGAACTTAAGTATAGAAAAAAAAAGAAAGAAAGAAAGAAAGAAAGAAAATAATAATATCGATATGAAAAAAAAGAAAGCTTCATGTATTTGAATTCAATAAACATAGCAAAAAGCAGATTCACAGAAAGCTTCTTTCCAGTTTTTATCTGAAAATACCTCCCTTTTCACCATAGCATGAATATGCTCTCGAAGGTCCCTTCGTGGATCCGTCCATGACAGTTTCCAACGTGCGTAATATAAAAAAGATTTATCTATGTGAGATGGTTACACATATCACAGAGTAGTTTCCTAGAAAGCTTCCTTCCAGTTTTTGTCTGAGGCTATTTCCCTTTTCACCATAATATGCTCCCGAATATCACTTGGTACCTGTTTCTCCAGAAGGGTTTTCTCGACGCTGTATGAGAAGAGAGGCAAAACAATGTGAGTGGAATGCACAGGTCACAAAGCAGTTCCTCGGAAAGCTTCTATCCAGTTTTGTTCTGAACATATTTCGTTTTACGCCATAAGCCTCAAAGTGCTCCCTAATATCCCATCACACACTAAACACACACAGGGTTAGAAAACTGCTCAATGAAACGAGAGGCTTAACGGAGCAAGAGGAATTATGACGACACAGAGCAGTTTCCCAGAAAGATTCCTACTGGATTTTTCCGGAGGATACTTCTTACTCCATAATCTAAGTATCGTTCCCAAATGTCCTTCCACAGATTCCGCAAAAACAGTGATTTCAAGCTGCTCAAAGAAAAGAATGGTTTACCTCTATGGGACTAATACACACATCACAAAGCAGTTCCTCAGAAAGTTTCTCTGCAGGTTTCATCGGAAGACGTTTCCTTGCTCACCACAAGCCTCCGGGCGTCACTAAATATCCCTTAACAGATTCTTCAAAGACAGAGGGTTGAAACTGGGCAATAAAGAGTAAGCATTAACTCTGTGAAGTGAATGCACATATCAGAGAGCAGATTCTTGGAACCCTTCTTCCTCGATTTTATTTCAGTATATTTCACTATTTGCCATTGTCCTAAATGTGCTCCGAAATATCACACTTTCGGTTTCACAGGAACAGTGTTCAAACGCTGCCTTGAGAGACAAGAGGTATAACTCCCTGAGTGGAATGCATACATCACAAAGTAGTTTCTCAGAAAGCTTCTATCCAGTTTTTATCTGAAGTTATCTCCACTCTCACCGTAGGTCTGAATGTGATCCCGAATGTCCCTTTGCATATGCGTGCATGACGGAGTTTCCAAACTGCGTAATATAGAAAAGTTTTAACTATGCGAGATGAATAAATATATAATACAAAGCAGTTTCACAGAAATCTTCATTCCAGTTTTTGTCTGAGGATATTTCCTTTTTCTCCATAGCCGTCCCTATACTCCCGAATGTCTCTTGGTAGCTTTTTCTCGAAAAGCGATTCCGGAAGCCTTTAGGAGAAGAAAGGTATATTTCTCTGAATGGAATGCACATGTCACAAAGCAGCTCCTCAGAAAGCTTCTCTCCAGTTTCTATCTGAAGACGTTTCCTTTCCCATCGTGAGTCTCAAGGCACTCCTGAATGTCCCTTCGCAGACTAAACAAAAACAGTGTTGTGATACTCCTCAATGAAAAGAGAAGCTTAACTTTGTGATCAGAATTCACGTGACACAGAGCAGTTTCACAGAAAGCTTCCTTCCGGTTTCTCTCTGAGGTTATTTCTTTTTCAGGATATTCTAAAGAGCGCTTACAAATGTACTTTCTCAGATTCCACAGAGTCAGTGATTTTTTTTTATTATTATACTTTAAGTTCTAGGGTACATGTGCATAACGTGCAGGTTTGTTACATATGTATACTTATGCCATGTTGGTGTGCTGCACCCATAAACTCGTCAGCACCCATCAATTCATCATTTATATCATGTATAACTCCCAATGCAATCCCTCCCTCCTCCTCCCTCCTCATGATAGGCCCCAGTGTGTGATGTTCCCCTTCCCGAGTCCAAGTGATCTCATTGTGCAGTTCCCACCTACGAGTGAGAACATGTGGTGTTTGGTTTGCTCTTCTTGTGATAGTTTGCTAAGAATGACGATTTCCAGCTGCATCCATGTCCCTACAAAGGACGCAAACTCATCCTTTTTGATGGCTGCATAGTATTCCATGGTGTATATATGCCACATTTTCTTAATCCAGTCTGTCACAGATGGACATTTGGGTTGATTCCAAGTCTTTGCTATTGTGAATAGTGCCGCAATAAACATACGTGTGCATGTGTCTTTGTAGTAGAGTCATTTATAATCCTTTGGGTATATACCCAGTAGTGGGATGGCTGGGTCATATGGTACATCTAGTTCTAGATCCCTGAGGAATCGCCATACTGTTTTCCACAATGGTTGAACTAGTTTACAATCCCTCCTACAGTGTAAAACTGTTCCTATTTCTCCACATCCTCTCCAACACCTGTTGTTTCCTGACATCTTAATGATTGCCATTCTAACTGGTGTGAGATGGTATCTCATTGGGGTTTTGATTTGCATTTCTCTGATGGCGAGTGATGATGAGCATTTTTTCATGTGTCTGTTGGCTGTATGGATGTCTTCTTTTGAGAAATGTCTGTTCATATCCTTTCCCCACTTTTTGATGGGGTTGTTTGTTTTTTTCTTGTCAATTTGTTTGAGTTCTTTGTAGATTCTGGATATTAGCCCTTTGTCAGATGAGTAGGTTGCAAAAATTTTCTCCCGTTCTGTAGGTTGCCTGTTCACTCTGATGGTAGCTTCTTTTGCTGTGCAAACGCTCTTTAGTTTAATTAGATCCCATTTCTCGATTTTGGCTTTTGCTGCTGTTGCTTTTGGTGTTTTAGACATGAAGTCCTTGCCCATGCCTATGTCCTGAATGGTACTACCTAGATTTTCTTCTGGGGTTTTTATGGTATCAGGTATAACATTTAAGTCTCTAATCCGTCTTGAATTAATTTTCATATAAGGGGTAAGGAAAGGATCCAGTTTCAGCTTTCTACTTATGGCTAGCCAATTTTCCCAGCACCATTTATTGAATAGGGAATCCTTTCCCCATTTCTTGTTTCTCTCAGGTTCGTCAAAGATCAGATGGCTGTAGATGTATGGTATTATTTCTGAGGACTCTGTTCTGTTCCATTGGTCTATATCTCTGTTTTGGTACCAGTACCATGGTGTTTTGGTTACTGTAACCTTGTAGTATAGTTTGAAGTCAGGTAGCGTGACGCCTCCAGCTTTGTCCTTTTGAATTAGGATTGTCTTGGCAATGTGGGCTCTTTTTTGGTTCCATATGAACTTTAAAGCCGTTTTTTCCAATTCTGTGAAGAAACTCATTGGTAGCTTGATGGGGATGGCATTGACTCTATAAATAACCTTGGGCAGTATGGCCATTTTCACGATATTGATTCTTCCTATCCAGGAGCATGGTATGTTCTTCCATTTGTTTGTGTCCTCTTTGATTTCACTGAGCAGTGGTTTGTAGTTCTCCTTGAAGAGGTCCTTTACATCTCTTGTAAGCTGGATTCCTAGGTATTTTATTCTCTTTGAAGCAATTGTGAATGGAAGTTCATTCCTGATTTGGCTCTCTGCTTGTCTGTTACTGGTGTATAAGAATGCTTGTGATTTTTGCACATTAATTTTGTATCCTGAGACTTTGCTGAAGTTGCTTATCAGCTTAAGGAGATTTTGGGCTGAGACAATGGGGTTTTCTAAATATACAATCATGTCATCTGCAAACAGGGACAATTTGACTTCTTCTTTTCCTAACTGGATACCCTTGATTTCTTTCTCTTGCCTCATTGCCCTAGGCAGAACTTCCAACACTATGTTGAATAGGAGTGGTGAGAGAGGTCATTCCTGTCTTGTGCCAGTTTTCAAAGGGAATTTTTCCAGTTTTTGCCCATTCAGTATGATATTAGCTGTGGGTTTGTCATAAATAGCTCTTATTATTTTGAGGTACGTTCCATCAATACCGAATTTATTGAGCGTTTTTAGCATAAAGGGCTGTTGTATTTTGTCAAAAGCCTTTTCTGCATCTATTGAGATAATCATGTGGTTCTTGTCTTTGGTTCTGTTTATATGCTGGATTACGTTTATTGATTTGCGAATGTTGAACCAGCCTTGCATCCCAGGGATGAAGCCCACTTGATGATGGTGGATAAGCTTTTTGATGTGCTGCTGAATCCGGTTTGCCAGTATTTTACTGAGAATTTTTGCATCGATGTTCATCAGGGATATTGGTCTAAAATTCTATTTTTTACTGTGTCTCTGCCGGGCTTTGGTATCAGGATGATGTTGGCCTCATAAAAAGAGTTAGGGAGGATTCCCTCTTTTTCTATCGATTGGAATAGTTTCAGAAGGAATGGTACCAGCTCCTCCTTGTACCTCTGGTAGAATTCAGCTGTGAATTCATCTGGTCCTGGACTTTTTTTCGTGGGTAGGCTATTAATTCTTGCCTCAATTTCAGAGCCTGCTATTGGTCTATTCAGGGATTCAACTTCTTCCTGCTTTAGTCTTGGGAGAGTGTAAGTGTCCAGGAAATTATCCATTTCTTCTAGATTTTCTAGATGATTTGCGTAGAGGCATTTATAGTATTCTCTGATGATTGTTTGTATTTCTGTGGGGTCAGTGGTGATACCCCTTTATCATTTTTTATTGCGTCTATTTGATTCCTCTCTCTTTTCTTCTTTATGAGTCTTCAAGCGGTCTGTCAATTTTGTTGATCTTTTCAAAAAACCAACTAGTGGATTCATTGATTTTTTGGAGGGTTTTTTGTGTCTCTATCTCCTTCAGTTCTGCTCTGATCTTAGTTATTTCTTGCCTTCTGCTAGCTTTTGAATGTGTTTGCTCTTGCCTCTCTAGTTCTTTTAATTGTGATGTTAGAGTGTCCATTTTAGATCTTTCCTGCTTTCTCTTGTGGGCATTTAGTGCTATAAATTTCCCTCTACACACTGCTTTAAATGTGTCCCAGAGATTCTGGTATGTTGTATCTTTGTTCTCATTGGTTTCAAAGAACATCTTTATTTCTGCTTTCATTTCGTTATGTACCCAGTAGTCATTCAGGAGCAGGTTGTTCAGTTTCCATGTAGTTGAGCGGTTTTCATTGAGTTTCTTAGTCCTGAGTTCTAGTTTGATTGCACTGTGCTCTGAGAGACAGTTTGTTATAATTTCTGTTCTTGAACATTTGCTGAGGAGTGCTTGACTTCCAATTATGTGGTCAATTTTGGAATAAATGTGATATGCTGCTGAGAAGAATGTATATTCTGTTGATTTGGGGTGGAGAGTTCTATAGATGTCTATTAGGTCCGCTTGGTGCAGAGATGAGTTCAATTCCTGGATATCCTTGTTAACTTTCTGTCTCGTTGATCTGTCTAATGTTGACAGTGGGGTGTTGAAGTCTCCCATTATTATTGTATGGGAGTCTAAGTCTCTTTGTAGGTCTCTAAGGACTTGCTTTATGAATCTGGGTGCTCCTGTATTGGGTGCATATATATTTAGGAGAGTTAGCTCTTCCTGTTGAATTGATCCCTTTACCATTATGTAATGGCCTTCATTGTCACTTTTGATCTTTGGTGGTTTCAAGTCTGTTTTATCAGAGACTAGGATTGCAACCCCTGCTTTTTTTTGTTCTCCATTTGCTTGGTAGATCTTCCTCCATCCCTTTATTTTGAGCCTATGTATGTCTCTGCATGTGAGATGGGTCTCCTGAATACAGGAGACTGATGGGTCTTGAATCTTTATCCAGTTTGCCAGTCTGTGTCTTTAATTGGAGCATTTAGTCCATTTACATTTAAGGTTAATATTGTTATGTGTGAACTTGATCCTGTCATTATGATATTATCTGGTTATTTTTCCTGTTAGTTGATGCAGTTTCTTCCTAGCCTCGATGGTCTTTACATTTTGGCATGTTTTTGCAATGGCTGGTACTGGTTGTTCCTTTCCATGTTTAGGGCTTCCTTTAGGGTCTCTTGTAAGGCAGGCCTGGTGGTGACAAAATCTCTAAGCATTTGCTTATCTGTAAAGGATTTTCTTTCTCCTTCACTTATGAAACTTATTTTGGCTGGATATGAAATTCTGGGTTGAAAATTCTTTTCTTTAAGAACGTTGAATATTGGCCCCCACTCTTTTCTGGCTTCTAGAGTTTCTGCCGAGAGATCTGCTGTTAGTCTGATGGGCTTCCCTTTGTGGGTAACCCGACCTTTCTCTCTGGCTGCCCTTAAGATTTTTTCCTTCATTTCAACTTTGGTGAATCTGGCAATTATGTGTCTTGGAGTTGCTCTTCTGGAGGAGTATCTTTGTGGCGTTCTCTGTATTTCCTGAATTTGAATGTTGCCCTGCCCTACTAGGTTGGGGAAATTCTCCTGGATGATATCCTGAAGAGTGTTTTCCAACTTGGTCCCATTTTCCCCCTCACTTTCAGGCACCCCAATCAGACGTAGATTGGTCTTTTTACATAATCCCATACTTCTTGCAGGCTTTGTTCATTTCTTTTTCTTCTTTTTTCTTTTGGTTTCTCTTCTCGCTTCATTTCATTCATTTGATCCTCAATCGCTGATACTCTTTCTTCCAGTTGATCGAGTCTGTTACTGAAGCTTGTGCATTTGTCACGTATTTCTCGTGTCATGGTTTTCATCTCTGTCATTTCGTTTATGATCTTCTCTGCATTAATTAGTCTAGCTGTCAATTTTTCCACTCTTTTTTCAAGATTTTTAGTTTCTTTCCGTTGAGTATGTAATTCCTCCTTTAGCTCTGACAAATTTGATGGACTGAAGCCTTCTTCTCTCATCTCGTCATAGTCATTCTCTGACCAGCTTTGATCCATTGCTGACGATGGGTTGCACTCCTTTGCAGGTGGAGATGCGCTCTTATTTTTTGAATTTCCAGCTTTTCTGCCCTGCTTCTTCCCCATCTTTGTGGTTTTATCTGTCTCTGGTCTTTGATGATGGTGACGTACTGATGGGGTTTTGGTATAGGTGTCCTTCCTGTTTGACAGTTTTCCGTCTGACAGTCGGAAGGACTGTCTGTTGGTATGTTGGAGATTGCTTGAGGTCCACTCCAGACCCTGTTTTCCTGGATGTCAGCAGCAGAGTTTGCCGAAGATAGAATATTGCTGAACAGCGAATGTACCTGTCTGATTCTTCCTTTGGAAGTTTCCTCTCAGGGGTGACTCCACCCTGTGAGGTGTGGGGTGTCAGACTGCCCCTAGTAGGGGATGTCTCCCAGCTAGGCTACTCAGGGGTCCGGGACCCACCTGAGCAGGCTCTCTGTCCGTTCTCGGATCTCAACCTCCGTGTTGGGAGATCCACGGCTCTCCCCAAAGCTGTCAGACAGAGTCATTCGCGTCCGCACCGGCCCCCGCTGCTTCCCCTATTGGACTTCAGCTGTACGCTGTCCCCAGAGGTGGAGTCTACAGAGACAGTCAGGCTTCCTTGAGCTGCTGTGAGCTCCACACAGTTCGAACTTCCCAGCGGCTTTGTTTACCTACTTAAGCCTCAGCAATGGCGGGCGCCCCTCCCCCAGCCTCGCTGCTGCCTTGCGGACCGGTTGCGGCAGACTGCTGTGTTAGCAGTGAGGGAGACTCCATGGACGTGGTACCCTCCCGACCAGGTGTGGGATATATTCTCCTGGTGTGCCTGTTTCCTTAAAGCGCAGTATTGGGATGGGAGTTACCCGATTTTCCAGGTGTTGTGTGTCTCAGTTCCCCTGGCTAGGAAAACGGATTTCCTTCCCCCCTTGTGCTTCCAGGTGAGGTGATGCCTCGCCCTGCTTCAGCTCTCGCTGCTCAGGCTGCAGCAGCTGACCAGCACCGATTGTCCGGCACTCCCTAGTGAGATGACCCCAGTACCTCAGTTGAAAATGCAGAAATCACCGGTCTTCTGTGTCGCTCGCGCTGGGAGTTGGAGACTGGAGCTGTTCCTATTCGGCCATCTTGCTCCCCCCCTCGAGGTAAATATCAATACTGCACAGTTTTCTTTAAATCTGCAGTGGGACACTTCTTAGCGCAATGAAGCTTACGGTGACAAAGGAAATATCCCAGGATACAAACTAGAAAGAGCATTCGCAGAAACTTCTTTGTGATGTGTGAATACATCTCATGGAGTTACACATACGTTTCATGGAGTGGTCGAAAAAGACTGCCTTTGAGGAAGCTGAGAAGGGCTACATTGGATCGCATTGAGGCCTATGCTGATAGAGGAAATATCCTCAATTAAAACATTGATAGAAGCTTTGTGAGAAATTTCTTTGTGATATGTGAATTCATCTCACAGAGTTACATTTCCCTCTTTATGAAGCAGTTTGTTAACAGTGTTTTGGAATTTGTAAAGTGATATTTGGAAGCGCATTGAGGTGTATGGTGAAAAAGAAATATACTCAGATAAAAACTGGAAAGATGCGTTCGGAGAAACTGCATTGTGACATGTGAATGGAACTCACAGAGTTACACTTTCCTTTCCATGGATCCGTTTGCTAACAGTGTTTTCTTGAAATCTACATTGGGATACTTCTTAGCGCAATGAAGCTTACGATGACAAAGGATATATCCTCAAATAAAAACTAGAAAGAAGCTTTCTGAGAAACTTCTTTGTGATCTCTGAATTCATCTCGCAGAGTTACAACCTGGTCTTCATGAAGCAGTTTGCTAACACTGTTGTCGTGGAATCTGCAAAGTGATATTTGGGAGCGCAAGGAGCCCTATGGTGAAAAAGGAAATATCCTCAGATAATAACTAGAAAGAAGCTTTCTGAGAAATTGCTTTCTGATATGTGAATTCATCACGCAGAGTTTCACCTTTCCCTTCTGGTAGCAGTTTGCTAACACTGTTTTCGTGGATTCTGTAACGTGATATTTGGGAGCTCATTGTGGGCTATGGTGAGAAAGGAAATATCCTCAGATAAAACCTGGAAAGAAGCATTCAGAAAAACTGCAATGCGATGTGTGAATGCACCTCACACAGTTACCCTTTTCTCTTCAGGAAATATCCTCAGATAATAACTAGAAATAAGCTTTCTGAAAAATTGTTTCCTGATGTGTGAATTCATCACGCAGAGTTTCACCTTTCCCTACTAGTAGCAGTTTGCTAACACTGTTTTCGTGGTCCCTGCAAAGTGGGAACCTGTTCAGGGCTATGGTGAAAGAGGAAATATCCTCAAATATAAACTGGAAAGAACCGTTCAGAGAAACTGCATTGCGAAGTGTGAATGCAATTCATACAGATACACTTTTCTGAAGTTTGCTAACACAGTTTTCTATAAATTTACAATTGGATACTTCTTATTGCTATGCAGCTTACAGTGAGAAAGGAAGTATCCTCAGATAAAAACGTGAAGGAAGCTTTCTGAGATATTGCTTCCTGATATGTGACTTCATCTCACAGGGTTACACCACTATTTCGTGCAGCCGTTTGCTATCAACTTTTTTGTAGATTCTGAGAACTGATATTTCGGATGGATTTGAAGAGTACAAGGAAAAAGGGAATACCCTCCGAGAAAAACTGGAATGAAGCTTTCTGAGAAACTGCTTTGTGCTGTGTGAATTCAACTCACTGAGATACACCGGTATTTCGTGGAGCCGTTGGCTAGCCCTATTTTGTAGAATCTGAGAACTGATATTTCGGATCCCATTTAAGACTATAGGGCCAAAGGAAATATCCTCCAATAAAAATGAGAAAGAAGCTTTCTGAGAGACTTCTTTGTGATCTGTGAATTCATCTCACAGAGTTACACCTTTCTCCTCATGAAGCCATTTGCTAAGACTGTTCTCGTGGAATTGGCAAAGTGATATTGGGAGCTCATGGAGGGCTAATGTGAAAAAGGAAATATCCTCCGATAAAAACTGTAAAGAAGCTTTTTGAGAAGCTGCATTGTGACATGTGGATGTAACTCACAGAGTTACACTTTCCTCTCCATGCTCCGTTTCCTAACAGTGTTTTCTTGAAATGTACATTGGGATATTTCTTAGTGCAATGAAGCTTACGAAGACAAAAGAAATATCCGGAAGTAAAAACTAGAAAGGAGCTTTGTGAGAAACGTCTTTGTGATATATGAATTCATCCCACAGAGTTACAACCTAGTCTCTATGAAGCAGTTTGCTAAGACTGCTAACGTGAATTCTGCAAAGCGTTATTTGGGAGCGCATTGAGGACTATGGTGAGAAAGGAAATATCCTCAGATAATAACTAGAAATAAGCTTTCTGAAAAATTGTTTTCTGATGTGTGAATTCATCACGCAGAGTTTCACCTTTCCCTACTAGTAGCAGTTTGCTAACACCTTGTTCGTGGTTTCTGCAAAGTGATATTTGGGAACCCATTGAGGGCTATGGTGAAAGAGGAAATATCCTCAGATAAAAACTGGAAAGAATCGTTCAGAGAAACTGCATTGCAATGTGTGAATGCAACTCACACAGTTACACTTTTCTCTTGGGGGATCAGTTTGCTAACACAGTTTTCTGGAAACCTGCAGTGGGATACTTCTTAGTGCAATGAAGCTTATGGTGACACAGGAAATGTCCTAGGATAGAAACTAGAAAGAAGCTTTCTCAGAAACTTCTTTGTGATGTGCGAATACATCTCACAGAGTTACACTTACGTTTCATGGAGCCGTCGAATAAGCCTGCCTTTGAGGAACCTGAGAAGGGCTACATTGGATCGCATTGAGCCCTATGCTGATAGAGGAAATATACTCCATTAAAAACTTGATAGAAGCTTTATGAGAAAGTTCTTTGTGATATGTGAATTCATCTCACAGAGTTACACCTTTCTCCTCATGAAGCAGGTTGATGACATTGTTGTTGTGGAATCTGCAGAGTGATATTTGGGAGCGCATTGAGGACTATGGTGAAAAAGGAAATATCCTCAGATAAATAGCGGAAAGAATCGTTCAGAGAAACTGCATTGTGACATGTGAATGCAACTCACAGAGTTACACTTACCTTTCCATGGATCCGTTTGCTAACAGTGTTTTCTTGCAATCTACATTGGGATATCTCTTAGTGCAATGAAGCTTACGGTGACTAAGGAAATATCCTCAAATAAAAACTAGAGAGGAGCTTTCTGAGAAACTTCTTTGTGATATGTGAATTCATCTCACAGAGTTACAACCTAGTCTTCATTAAGCAGTTTACTAACACTGTTGTGGTGTAATCTGCAAAGTGATATTAGGGAGCACATTGAGGCCTATGGTGAAAAAGGAAATATCCTCAGATAATAACTAGAAAGAAGCTTTGTGAGAAATTGCTTTATGCTGTGTGAATTCATCACGCAGAGTTTCACCTTTCCCAGCTAGTAGCAGTTTGCTAACACTGTTTACATGGATTCTGCAAAGTGATATTTGGGAGCTCATTGAGGGCTATGGTGAAAAAGGAAATATCCTCAGATAAAACCTGGAAAGAAGTGTTCAGAGAAACTGTAGTGTGATGTCTGAATGCAACTCACACAGTTACCCTTTTCTGTTCAGGGATCAGTTTCCTAACAAAGATTTCTTGAAAACTGCAATGGGACACTATTTAGCGCTATGCAGCTTATAGGGAGAAGGGATATATCCACAGATAAAAACGAGACAAAGCTTTCTGAGAAATTGCTTCCTGGTATGTGACTTCATCTGGAATAGAATGGAATATGGAATGGAATAGAATGGAATGGAATATGAAATGCAATGGAATATGCAATTGAATGGAATTACACGGAATGGATAGGAATAGAAAGGAAGAGAATATGGAATGGAATGTAATAATGAAGGAATGGAATATGGAAGGGAATGGAATATGGAATGGAATTGAATTTGGAAATCTAAGGAATAGGGAATGGATTGGAATGGAAAAGAATGGAATGCAAACGAATGGAATATAAAATGGAATGGAATGGTATTGAATGGAATGGAATGGAATATGGAAGGGAATGGCATGGAATACAGAATGGAATGGAATATGGAATGGAATGGAATGTTATATAGAATGGAAAGTAACGGAATATGGAATGGAAGGGACTATGGAATGGGATGGAATGGACTGAAAGAGAACGGAATGGAATGGAATATGGAACGGAATGGAATGGAATGGAATAGAATGGAATATGGAATGGGATATGCAGTTGAATTGAATGAAATTGAATAGAATGCAATTGAATGGAATGGAATATGGAATGGAATGGAATGGAATAGAATGGAATGGAATGGAATATGGAATATAATGGAATATGGAACGGAACGGAATGGAATGGAATGGAATATGGAGTGGAACAGAATGGAATGGGATGGAATATGAAATGTAATGGAATGGAATATGGAATGCAAAAGAATATGAATTGGGATGGCATGCCTTGGAATACAATAAATATGTAAAGGAATGGAACGGAACGTAAAAAATGTAATGGAATATAAAGGGGCATGGAATATGGAAAGGAATGCAATGGAACGGAATAGAAAGGAATGGATTGGAATGGAATGTGGAATGGAATGGAATATGGAATGGAATGGAATATGGAATGCAGTGGAATATGGAATGAAATGGAATATGGAATGGAATGGAATGGAATATGGAATGAAATGGAATATGGAATGGAATGGAATGGAACATGGAATGCAATGGTATGAGATATGGAATGAAATGGAGCAGAATGGAACGGGATATGCAATGGAATGGAGTGGAATACGGAATGGAATGGAATATGAAATGGAATGGAATGGAATGGAATATGGAGTGGAATGCAATGGTATATAGAATGGGATATAATGGAGTGTGGAGTGGAATGGAATTGAAAAGAATGGAATGGAATGGAATATGGAATGGAATGGAATAGGAATGGAATGGAATATGGAATTGAAAAAAAATGGAATGGAATGATATGGAAGGAAATTGAATGGAATGGAATGGAAAGGAATATGTAACAGAATGGAATATGGAATGGAAGGCAATGGAATTGAATGGAATGGGATATGGAATGCAATGGAATAAGGAATGGAATGGCATGGAATAGAGTGGAATATGGAATGGAATGGAATAGAATATGGAATTGAATGGAATGTAATATAGAATGGAATGGTATGGAAGGGAATGGAATGGAATATGGAATGGAATAGAATGGAATGAAAAGGAATGGAATGGAATATGGAATGCAATGCAATACGGAATGGAATGGAATATGAAATTGAATGGAACAGGAAATGGAATGGAATGGAATGGAATATGGAATGAATTGGAATATGGAATGGAATGGAATGGAATGGAATATGGAATGAATTGGAATATGGAATGGAATGGAATTGAATATGCAATGGAATGGAATGGAAAATGGAATGGGATGGAATGCAATGCAATGGAATGGAATGGAATATGGAACGGAATGGAATGGAATGGAATGCAATATGGAATAGAATGTCATGAAATGGAATGGAACATGGAATGGATTTGAATATGGAATGGAATGGCATATGGAATGGAATGGAATAGGGAATGGAATGCAATGCAGTGAAATATGGAATGGAATGGAATGTGAAAAGGAATGGAATGGAATAGAACGGAATGGGATATGGAGTGTAATGTAATATGGAATGGAATAGAGTGTAATGGAATGGAATATGGTATGGAATGGACTATGGAACGGAATTAAATGGAACGAAATTGAATGGAATGGAATGGAATATGGAATATGGAATGGAATGGAATATGGCGTTGAATGGAATGGAATGGATCAGAATGCAGTGCAATAGGAAATGGAATGGAATATGAAATGGAAAGCTATATGGAGTGAATTTGAATATGGAATGGAATGCAATATGTAATGGAATGGATTGGAATATGGAATGAAATGGAATGGAATGGAATATGGAATGGAATGGAATGGAATATGGAAAGGAATGGAATGGAAAGGAATGGAACAAAATGGAATGGAATGGAATATTGAATGGAATGGAATATGCAACAGAATATAGAATGGACTGGTATATGGAATAAAATGGAACGGGACTGCACGGTATGCACTGGAACAGAATATGAAATGGAACGGAAGGGAATGGAATGGAATGGAATGCAATGAAATACGGAATGGATTGGAATATGGAATGGAATATGGAATGGAATGAAATATGCAAAGCAATCGATTGGAATATGGAATGGAATGCAATATAAAATGGAATGGAAAATCGAATCTAATGGAATATGGAATGAAATAGAGTGGAACGGAGTTGCATGGAATGGAATGGAATATTTAATGAAATGGAATGGAATATGGAATGGAATTGAATATGCAACGGAATGAAATGAAACGAAATGGAATGTAATGGAATATGGAATGGAATCGAATATGGAATGGAAAGGAATACAATGGAATGGAATGTAGAATGAAATTAAATACGGAATGAAATGGAATATGAAATGGAATGGAATATGGAATGGAATGGAATATGGAATGGAATGGAAGGTGGAATGGAATGGAATATGGAATGAAAAGGTGTGGAATATCGAATGGAATGCAATGGAATGGAATTGAATGGAATATCGAATGAAATGGAATAAAAATGGGTATGAAATGGAATATGGAATGGAACGAAACGGAATGGAATGGACTGGAGCGGAATGGAATGGAACGGAATATGAAGTGGAATGGATGGGATTGTAATGAAATAGGGAATGGAATGTAATGGAAAACGTAATAGAAAGGAATATGAAATTGGATGGAATGGAATGTAACCTAATGGATGGAATGGAATAGAATAAGGAACGAAATGTCATGGAGTGGAATATGGAATGGAATATGGAGTGGAAGGGAATGGAATGCAGAGAATGGAATGGATGGAATATGGAATGAAATGGAATGGAATGGAATATGGAATGGAATGGAATGGAATATGGAAAGGAATGGAATGGAAAGGAATGGAACAAAATGGAATGGAATGGAATATTGAATGGAATGGAATATGCAACAGAATATAGAATGGACTGGTATATGGAATAAAATGGAACGGGACTGCACGGTATGCACTGGAACAGAATATGAAATGGAACGGAAGGGAATGGAATGGAATGGAATGCAATGAAATACGGAATGGATTGGAATATGGAATGGAATATGGAATGGAATGAAATATGCAAAGCAATCGATTGGAATATGGAATGGAATGCAATATAAAATGGAATGGAAAATCGAATCTAATGGAATATGGAATGAAATAGAGTGGAACGGAGTTGCATGGAATGGAATGGAATATTTAATGAAATGGAATGGAATATGGAATGGAATTGAATATGCAACGGAATGAAATGAAACGAAATGGAATGTAATGGAATATGGAATGGAATCGAATATGGAATGGAAAGGAATACAATGGAATGGAATGTAGAATGAAATTAAATACGGAATGAAATGGAATATGAAATGGAATGGAATATGGAATGGAATGGAATATGGAATGGAATGGAAGGTGGAATGGAATGGAATATGGAATGAAAAGGTGTGGAATATCGAATGGAATGCAATGGAATGGAATTGAATGGAATATCGAATGAAATGGAATAAAAATGGGTATGAAATGGAATATGGAATGGAACGAAACGGAATGGAATGGACTGGAGCGGAATGGAATGGAACGGAATATGAAGTGGAATGGATGGGATTGTAATGAAATAGGGAATGGAATGTAATGGAAAACGTAATAGAAAGGAATATGAAATTGGATGGAATGGAATGTAACCTAATGGATGGAATGGAATAGAATAAGGAACGAAATGTCATGGAGTGGAATATGGAATGGAATATGGAGTGGAAGGGAATGGAATGCAGAGAATGGAATGGAATGGAATGGCGTGGAATATGAAATGGAATGAAACATGTAACGGAATGTAATGGAATGGAACGGAATATGGAATGGAGTAGAATGGAATATGGAATGGAATGGAATATGGAACAGAATGGAATGGAATGGAATGGAATATGGAATGGAACGAAACGGAATGCAATGGACTGGAGCGGAATGGAATGGAACGGAATATGAAGTGGAATGGATGGGATTGTAATGAAATAGGGAATGGAATGTAATGGAATACGTAATAGAAAGGAATATGAAATGGGATGGAATGGAATGTAACCTAATGGATGGAATGGAATAGAATAAGGAACGAAATGTCATGGAGTGGAATATGGAATGGAATATGGAGTGGAAGGGAATGGAATGCAGAGACTGGAATGGCGTGGAATATGAAATGGAATGAAACATGTAACGGAATGTAATGGAATGGAACGGAATATGGAATGGAGTAGAATGGAATATGGAATGGAATGGAATATGGAACAGAATGAATGGAATGGAATGGAATATGGAATGGAATAGAATGGAATGGATTGGAATATGGAATGGAATGAAATGCAATGGAATATGGAATGGAATGGAATAGAATGCAGTGGAAAGGAATAGAAAATGGAGTGGAATTTAATAATGAATGGAATGGAACAAAAGGAACTAAATGTAACGAAATAGGAAATAAAATGGAATGGAACGAAAGGGAATGGAATGGAATAGAAAGGAATATGGAAAGGAATCCAATATGCAATGGAATGAATGGAATGGGATGGAATGGAATGGAATGGAATGAAATGGAACATGGTATGGAATACAATTGAAGAATGGAATAGAATGGAGCATGGAACCGAATATGGAATGGAATGGAATATGGAATGGAATGGAATGGAATGGAATATGGTATGGAATCGAAAATGGAATTGAATTGAATGGAATGGAACGGGAGGGAATGGAACGGAAAGGAATATGAAATGGAATGGAATATGGAATGGAATGGAATATGGAATGGAAAGCAATATGGAATGGATTGGAAAGGAACGGATTGGAACGGAAAGTAATGCAGAAGAAAATGGAATGGAATAGAATGGAATGGAATATGGAAGGTAATGGAATGGAACATGGAATGGAATGAAATATGGAATGGAATGAAATGAAATATGTAATGGAATGGAATATGGAATGGGATGGAACGGAATTAAATAGAATGGAATGGAATGAAATATGGAACAGAATGGAATGGAATGGAAAATGAAATGGAATAGAGAGGAATGGAATGGAATATGCAATGGAATGAAATGGAATGGAATGGAATATGTAGTAGAATGGAATGGAATGGAACAGAATGGAATGGAAAGGAATGGAATGTGGAATGGAATAGAATATGGAAAGGAATCAAACGCAATGGAACGTAATGGAACGGAACGAAGTATAAAATGAAATGAAACTGAATGGAATGGAATCGATTGCAATGGGAAGGAATATCGAATGGAATGGAATGGAACATGGAATGGAATGGAATATGGAATTCTATGGAATGGAACAGAATGGAATGAAATCTAATGGACTATAGATGGAAATGAAATATGGAATTGAATGCAATGGAACTGAATATGGAATGGAATGGAAAATAAAACGGAATGGAATATGGAATGGAATGCAATATGGAATGGAATGGAATATGGAATGGAATAGAATGGAATGGAATATGGAATGTAATGTAGTATGCAATTGAAAGGAATGGAACTGAACGGAACGGAATGGAAAGGAAGGGAATATGGAAGAGAATGGAATGGAATGGAGTATGGAACGGAACGGAATATAAAATAGAATGGAATATGGAAAAATAAGGAATAAGGAATGTATTGGAATGGAAAGGAATTTAATAGAAAGGAATAGAATATAAAATGAAGTGGAATGGAATTGAATGGAATGGAATGGAATATGGAAGGGAATTGCATGGAATATGGAATGCAAAGGAATATGGAATGGAATGATATGGAATGGGATGTTATATAGAATGGAAAGTAAAGGAATATGGAATGGAATGTACTATGGAATGGGATGGAATGGAATATGCAATAGAATGAAATGGAATGGAATGCAATATGGAATGGTAAGAAACGGAAAGCAACGGAATGGAACATAACGAAAAATGACATGAAACCGCATGGACCGGAAGGGAATGGAATGGAATGCAAAGGAATATGGAATGGAATTTAATATGGAATGGAATGGAATATGGATTGCAATGGAATGGAATGCAATATGGAATGGAATGGAATGGAATAGAATGGAATATGGAATGGAATGGAATGGAATTTCATGGAAGGGAATATTGAGAGGAATAGAATGGAATATGGAATGGAATGGAACGGAATATGGAATGGAATGGAAAGCAATATACATAGGAATGGAATGGAATGGAATTCAATTTAATATGGAATACAATGGAATGAAATACAAAATGGAATGGTATATGGAATGGAATGAAATATGGAACGGAATGCGACGGAATTGAATACAAGGGAATGGAATGGAATATGGAACAGAATGGAATGGAGTGGAATATGGAATGGAATAGAATGGAATGTATTGGAATAAGGAATGGAATGAAATGGAATGGAATGGAATATGGAATGGAATGGAATGGAATGGAATAGAATGCAGTGGAAAGGAATAGAATACGGAACGGAATGGAGTAATAAATGGAATGGAACGGAAAGGAACGAAATGTAACGAAATATGAAATAAAATGGAATGGAAGGAAAGGGAATGGAATGGAATGGAAAGGAACATGGAAAGGAATCGAATATGGAATGGAATGGAATCAAATGGAATGGAATATGGAATGGATTACAATGGAACAGAATGGAACATGGAAAGGAATGTTGAATGGAATGGAATGTGGAATGGAATGGAACAGAATGGAATGAAATATGGTATGGAATACAATATGGAATTGAACGGAATGGAACGGAACGGAATGGAATGGCACGGAATGGAATATGTAATGGAACGGAATGGAGTATCGAATCGAATGGAATATGGAAAGGAAAGGAATATGGAATGGATTGGAATGGAACGGATTGGAATGGAAAGTAATGCAATAGAAAACTGAATGGAATGGAATGAAATGGAATATGGAAGGGATGGAATGGAATATGGAATGGAATGAAATATGGAATGGAATTAAATGAAATATGTAATGGAATGGAATATGGAACGGGATAGAATGGAATAAAATGGAATGGAATGGAACAAAATATGGAACGGAATGGAATGGAATGGAACATGGAATGGAATTTGCAGTGGAATGCAAGGAAATGGAATAGAATGCAATTCAACTGAATGGAATATGGAAATGAATGGAATATGTTATGGAATGGAATGGAATGGAATGCAATGGAATATGAAATGGAACAGAATGAAATGGAATGGAATATGGAATGGAATGAAATGAAATGGAATGGAATATGGAATGGAATGGAATCGAATATGGAATGGAATGGAATGGAATGGAATGGAATGGAATGGAATAGAATGTGGAATGGAATGGAATATGAAACGGAATGACATGGAACTAAATTGAATAGCATGGAATGGTATGGAATATGGAATGGAATGAAAGATGAATGGAATGGAATGGAATATGGGATGGAATGGAATATGGAAATGAATTAAATGGAAAGAAATTGAATGGACTGGAAAGGAATGTAGTATGCAATGGAACGGAATATGGAATGGAATGGAATATGAAATTGAATGCAATATGGCATGGAATGGAATGAAATGGAATGGAATGTGGAATGGATTGGATTATGGAATGGAATGGAATATGGAATGGATGGGAATGGCATATGGAATGGATTTCAGTGGAATGGAAAGGAATATGGAATGAAATGGAATGGAATGGAATATGGAATTGAATGGAATGGAATGGAATGGAATGGTATATGGAATGGAATGGAATAGGGAATGGAATGGAATATGGAATGGCATGGAATGAAACATGGAAATGAATGGAATGGAAAAGAATATGGAATCGTTAGAAATATGGAATGAATCGGAATGGAACGGAAATGAATATGGAATGGAATGGAAAGGAATATGGAATGGAATGGGATGGAATGGAATATGGAATGGAATGGAATGGAATATAGAATGGAATAGAATCAAATGCAATGGAATGGAGTATAATATGGAATGGAATGGAATTGAATTGAATGGAATATGGAATGGAATAGAATGGAATGCAATCGTATATGGAACGGAATGGAATGGAACAGAATGGAATGGATTGGAATATGGAACTGAATGGAAATTAGAATGGAATAGAATACAACAGGGAAGGGAATGGAATTGAATGGAATGCAATATGGAATGCAATGGAATATGGAACGGAGTGGAATATGGAAGGGAATGGAACATTTAATGATGTGGAATCTTTTATGGAACGGAAGGGAATTTAGAATGGAAAGGAATATGGAATGGAATGGAAAGGAATATGGAATGGAATGGAATGGAATAAGGAATGGAATGGAATCGAATGGAATGGAATATTGAATGGAATACAATGGAATGGAATGGAATGGAATGGAATAGATATGCAATGAATGTAATTGAATGGAATGGAATAGAATATGCAATGGAATGTAATTGAATGGAATGGAATATGGAATGGAATAGAATGGAATGGAATCGTATATGGAACGGAATGGAATGGAACAGAATGGAATGGATTGGAATATGAATTGAATGGAAATTGGAATGGAATAGAATACAACAGGGAAGGGAATGGAATTGAATGGAATGCAATATGGAATGCAATGGAATATGGACGGAGTGGAATATGGAAGGGAATGGAACATTTAATGGAGTGGAATATTTTATGGAACAGAAGGGAATTTAGAATGGAAAGGAATATGGAATGGAATGGAAAAGAATATGGAATGGAATGGAATGGAATAAGGAATGGAATGAATCGAATGGAATGGAATATTGAATGGAATACAATGGAATGGAATGGAATGGAATGGAATAGAATATGCAATGGAATGTAATTGAATGGAATGGAATAGAATATGCAATGGAATGTAATTGAATGGAATGGAATATGGAATGGAATAGAATGGAATGCATCGTATATGGAACGGAATGGAATGGAACAGAATGGAATGGATTGGAATATGGAACTGAATGGAAATTAGAATGGAATAGAATACAACAGGGAAGGGAATGGAATTGAATGGAATGCAATATGGAATGCAATGGAATATGGAACGGAGTGGAATATGGAAGGGAATGGAACATTTAATGATGTGGAATCTTTTATGGAACGGAAGGGAATTTAGAATGGAAAGGAATATGGAATGGAATGGAAAGGAATATGGAATGGAATGAATGGAATAAGGATGGAATGGAATCGAATGGAATGGAATATTGAATGAATACAATGGAATGGAATGGAATGGAATGGAATAGAATATGCAATGGAATGTAATTGAATGGAATGGAATAGAATATGCAATGGAATGTAATTGAATGGAATGGAATATGGAATGGAATAGAATGGAATGCAATCGTATATGGAACGGAATGGAATGGAACAGAATGGAATGGATTGGAATATGGAACTGAATGGAAATTAGAATGGAATAGAATACAACAGGGAAGGGAATGGAATTGAATGGAATGCAATATGGAATGCAATGGAATATGGAACGGAGTGGAATATGGAAGGAATGGAACATTTAATGATGTGGAATCTTTTATGGAACGGAAGGGAATTTAGAATGGAAGGAATATGGAATGAATGGAAAGGAATATGGAATGGAATGGAATGGAATAAGGAATGGAATGGAATCGAATGGAATGGAATATTGAATGGAATACAATGGAATGGAATGGAATGGAATGGAATAGATATGCAATGGAATGTAATTGAATGGAATGGAATAGAATATGCAATGGAATGTAATTGAATGGAATGGAATATGGAATGGAATAGAATGGAATTGAATCGTATATGGAACGGAATGGAATGGAACAGAATGGAATGGATTGGAATATGGAATTGAATGGAAATTGGAATGGAATAGAATACAACAGGGAAGGGAATGGAATTGAATGGAATGCAATATGGAATGCAATGGAATATGGAACGGAGTGGAATATGGAAGGGAATGGAACATTTAATGGAGTGGAATATTTTATGGAACAGAAGGGAATTTAGAATGGAAAGGAATATGGAATGGAATGGAAAGGAATATGGAATGGAATGGAATGGAATAAGGAATGGAATGGAATCGAATGGAATGGAATATTGAATGGAATACAATGGAATGGAATGGAATGGAATGGAATAGAATATGCAATGGAATGTAATTGAATGGAATGGAATAGAATATGCAATGGAATGTAATTGAATGGAATGGAATATGGAATGGAATAGAATGGAATGGAATCGTATATGGAACGGAATGGAATGGAACAGAATGGAATGGATTGGAATATGGAATTGAATGGAAATTGGAATGGAATAGAATACAACAGGGAGGGAATGGAATTGAATGGAATGCAATATGGAATGCAATGGAATATGGAACGGAGTGGAATATGGAAGGGAATGGAACATTTAATGAGTGGAATATTTTATGGAACAGAAGGGATTTAGAATGGAAAGGAACATGGAATGGAATGGAAAGGAATATGGAATGGAATGGAATGGAATAAGGAATGAATGGATCGAATGGAATGGAATATTGAATGGAATAGAATGGAATGGAATGGAATGGAGTAGATTATGGAATAGAATGTAATTGAATGGAATGGAATATGGAAAGGAATAGAATGGAATGGAATCGTATATGGAACGGAATCGAATGGAACAGAATGGAATGGATTGGAATATGAAATTGAATGGAAATTGGAATGGAATAGAATACAACAGGGAAGGGAATGGAATTGAATGGAATGCAATATAGAATGCAATGGAATATGGAACGGAGTGGAATATGGAAGGGAATGGAACATTTAATGGAGTGGAATCTTTTATGGAACGGAAGGGAATTTAAAATGGAAAGGAATATGGAATGGAATGGAATGGAATGAAATGAATGGAATGGGATCGAATGGAATATGGAAGGGAATGTAACGTAATGGAATATAGAATGGATTGGAATATGGAATGGAATGGCAGACTTGACTGATTGAATGGGAATGGGATATGGAATAAACTGGAATGGAATTTAATATGGAATGGAATAGAATGGAATGCAAAAGAATATGGAATGGAATGGAATGGAATAGGGATTGGAATGGAATATGGAATGGAATGGCAGGGAGTGGAATATGGAATGGAATGGACCATGGAATGGAATGGATTATGGAATGGAATTGAATGGAATGCAACATTGAATGGAATGGAATAGAATGGAAAATGGATTGGAACGGAATGGAACAGAATGGAATGCAATGGAATATGGAATGGAATGGAAAGGAATAAGGAATGGATTGGAATAATGAATGGAATGGATATAGAATGGAATGGAATATGGAATGGAATGGAGTATGGAATGAAATGGAAAGGAATACCTCATGGAATGGAATGTGGAATGGAAAGGAATTTGGAACGGAATGGAATGAATCTCAAAGGAATGGAATGGAATGGAACGAAATATTGAACGGAATAGAATATGGAATAGAATATAGAATGGAATGGAATATGAAATGGAAAAGAACGGAATGAAATGTTACGTAACGCAATGGAACAGAATGTGAAATTGAATGGAAAGGAATGAAATGAAATGGAATGCAATGGAATATGGGATGGAATGGAATATGCAATGGAATGGAATGGAGTGGAAAGGAAAGGAATATGGAATGGAAAGGAATATGGAATAGAAAGGAAGGATATGGATAGAAACGTATTGTAATGGAATGGAATATGAAATTGAATGGAAGGGAAAGGAATGAAATGGAATACAATGAAATGCGGAATGGAATGGAATATGGTATGTAATGGAATGGAATATAGAATGGAATGGAATGCAATGGAATGCAATGAAATATGGAATGGAATGGAATATGAAATGGAATTTAATATGGAAAGGAATGGAACAGAAAGGAATGGAATAGAATGGAATATGGAATGGAATGCAATATGGAAGTGAATGGAAACGAATGCAATGGAATATGGAATGAAATAGAATGGAATCAAATATGGAATGGAATGCAATATGGAACGCAATGGAATGGAATGGAATTGAATGCAATGGAATATCGATTGGAATGGAATGGAATGGAATGGAATGGATTGGAATGGAATGGAATGGAATATGGAATGAAATGGAATATGGAATGAAATGGAATGCAACATGGAATGGAAAGGAAAGGAATATGGAATGGAATGGAATGGAATGGATTGGAATGGAATGGAATGGAATATAGATATAAAGGAACTGAATATGGAAAGGAATGGAATATGGAATGGAATGGAATGGAATGCAATGTAATATGGAATGGAATGCAATGGAATGGAATATGAAATGGAATGGAATATGGAATGAAATGGAATGCAACATGGAATGGAAAGGAAAGGAATATGGAATGGAATGGAATGGAATGGAATATGGAATGGAATGGAATGGAATATAGAATATAAAGGAACTGAATATGGAAAGGAATGGAATATGGAATGGAATGGAATGGAATGGAATGGAATGAAATGCAATGTAATATGGAATGGAATGCAATGGAATGGAATATGAAATGGAATGGAATATGGAATGGAATGGAATGGGTTATGGAATGGAATTTAATGGAATGTATTGGAATATAGAATGGAATGGAATGGAAAGGAATGGAAAGCAATGGAATATAAAAAGGAATGGAATGGGATATGCAATGGAATGGAACATGCAATGGAAGGCAATGGCATGGAATATGTAATGGAATGGAACGGAATACGGAATGAAATGGAATGGGATATGGAATGGATTGGAATATGGAATGTATTGCAATGTGAATTGGAATGGAATAGAATGAAAGATGGAATGGAATAAAATGGAATATGGAATGGAATGCATATGGAATGGAATGGAATATGGAGCAGAATGGAAAGGAATGGAAAAAAATGGAATATAGAATGTAAATAAATGGAAAGGAATGGAATGAAACATGAAATGGAATGGAATATGGAAAGTAATATGGAATGGAATTGAACATGGAGTGGAATGGAACGGAATGGAACAGAACATACTGGGATGGAACGGAACATAGAAAGGATTAGAAGGGAAAGGAAAGAAATGGAATGAAATGGAATGTGCATTGCAATGGAGTGGAAAAGAATGGAATGGTATGGAATATGGAATCGAATGGAACGGAATGAAATAGAATGGAATGGAATGGAATGGAATTTGAAATGGAACAGAACGGAATGGAACCAAACATGAAATGGAATGGAATGGAAGGGAAGGGAATGCAATGGAATGGAATGGAATATGGAATGGAATGGAACGGAATGGAATGGAATGTGGAATGAAATGGAATGCAATGGAATGGAATGGAGAGGAATATGCAATGGAATGGAATATGGAATGGAATGAAATTGAATATGGAATGGAATCGAATTGAATGGAATGGAATATGGGATGGAATGGAATGGAATATGGAATGGAGAAGAATGGAATGGAATGGAATGGAATATGCAACGGAATGGAATGGAATATGCAATAGAATGGAATGGAACATATAATGTAATGGAATAAGGAATGGAATATAGAATGGAATGAAATATGGAATGCAATGGAATGGAACAGAACGGAATGGAACGGAATATGAAATCGAATGGAAGGGAACGCAATGGAATGTTATGCAATGGAATATGGAATGAATGGAATATGGAATGGAATGGAATGGAATAGAAAGGAATATGGAATAGAATAGAAGATGGAATGGAATGGAATATGGAATCCTATCGAATGGAATGGAAAAAGGAATGGAATTGAATGGAATATGGAATGGAATGGAATGGAATGGAAGTTGGAATACGGAACGGAATGAATCAACGAAATTGAATGGATTCCATTGGAATAGAATATGTAGTGGAAAGGAATATGGAATGGAATGGAATGCAATGGAATGGAATAAGGAATGGAATGCAATACGCAACGCAATGTAATGCAACGAACTTGAATGGAATGGAATGGAATATGGAATGGAATTGAATGGAATGTGGAATGGAATGGAATACGGAATGGAGTGGAATATGAAATGGATTGGAATATGGAATGGAATGGAATGGAATGCAAAGGAATATGGAATGGAATGGAATGGAATGGAATATGGAATGGAATGGAATATGGAATGGAATGGAATATGGAATGGAATGGAATGTAATATGGAATGGAATGGAATAAAATATGGAATGGAATGGAATGGATGGAATATGGAATTGAATGAACAGGAATGGCATGTAATGGAATAAGGAAGAGAAGGGAATATGGAATGGAATATAGAATGGAATGCAATAGGGAATGGAATGAATCGGAAAGGAATCAAACGTAACGGAATGGAACGGAATATGAAATTCAATGGAAGGGTATGGAATTGAAGGGAATGCAGTAGATTACGGAATGGGGTGGCATAAGTAATGGAAGGCAATGGAATAGAACGGAATGGAAGAGAAGTGATTGGAATACGAATGGAATGGAGTATGGAATGGAATAGAATGGAATGGAATGGAATATGAAATGAAATGGAAAGGAATGGAATGGAATCTGGAATGGAATGGAATGGAATGGAATAGAATGGAATGGAATGCAATAGAATATGGAATGGAATGGCATATTGAATGGAACAGCACATGCAGTGCAATGGAATGGAATGGAATGGGATGGAATATGAAAAGGAATAGAGTGGAATGGAATATGGAATGGAATGGAATGGAATATGGAATGCAATGTAATATGGAATGGAATGCAATGGAATGGAACATGAAATGGAATGGAATATGGAATGGAATATGGAATGGAATGGAATGGATTATGGAATGGAATTTAATGGAATGGATTGGAATATAGAATGGAATGCAATGGAAAGGAATGGAAAGCAATGGAATATAAAAAGGAATGGAATGGAATATGCAATGGAATGGAACATGGAATGGAATGCAATGGCATGGAATATGTAATGGAATGGAACGGAATACAGAATGAAATGGAATGGGATATGGAATGGAATTGAATATGGAATGTAATGCAATGCGAAATGGAATGGAACAGAATGAAAGATGGAATAGAATAAAATGGAATATGGAATGGAATGCAATATGGATTGGAATGGAATATGGAGCAGAATGGAAAGGAATGGAAAAAAATGGAATATTGAATGTAAATAAATGGAAAGGAATGGAATAAAATATGAAATGGAATGGAATACGGAATGTAATATTGAATGGAATTGAATATGGAATGGAATGAACGGAAAGGAACAGAACGTACTGGGATGGAATGCAACATGGAAAGGATTAGAAGGGAAAGGAAAGAAATGGAATGAAATGGAATGTGCATTGCAATGGAATGGAATAGAATGGAATGGAATGGAATATGGAATCGAATGGAATGGAATGAAATAGAATGTAATGGAATGGAAACGAATATGGAATGGAACAGAACGGAATGGAACCAAATATGAAATGGAATGGAAGGGAATGCAATGGAATGGAATGGAATATGGAATGGAATGAAATGGAATGGAAAGGAATATGAAATGGAATGATAGGGAATGCAATGGAATGGAATGGAATGGAATATGGAAAGCCAAAGAATATGGAATAGAATGAAATGGAATGGAATAGAATGGAATACAGAGTGGAATTTAATATAGCATTGAATGGAATGGAATGAAATATGAATGGAATGGAATATGGAATGGAATAGAATATGGAATGGATTGGAATGGAATATGGAATGGAATGGAATATGGAATGGAATGGAATGGAACGGAATAGAATGGAATATGGTATGGAATGGAATATGGAATGGAATGGAACGGAATGGAATGGAATATGGAATGGAATGGAATGTGGAATGGATGGAATATGAAACGGAATGACATGGAATGTGGAATGGAATGAAATATGAAACGGAATGACATGGAACAAAATTGAATAGAATGGAATGGTATGGAATATGGAATGGAATTAAAAATGGAATGGAATGGAATGGAATATGGAATGGAAAGGAATATGGAAATGAATTAAATGGAAAGAAAATGAATGGACTTGAATGGAATGCAATATGCAATGGAATGGAATACGGAATGGAATAGAACATGAAATTGAATGGAATATGGAATGTAATGGAATGGAATGGAATGTGGAATGGATTGGATTATGGAATGGAATGGAATAAGGAATGGATTGGAATGGCATATGGAATGGATGCAGTGGAATGGAAGGAATATGGAATGAAAAGAAATGGAATGGAATGGAATGAAATGGAATATGGAATTGAATGGAATGGAATGGAATGGAATATGGAATGGAATGCAATATGTGATGGAATGGAATGAAACATGGAATGGAATGGATATGGAATGGTAAGAAATATGGAATGAAATGGAATGGAACGGAAAGGAATATGGAATGGAATGGAAAGCAATATGGAATGGAATGGAATGGAAATGGAATGAAATTGAATGCAATGGAATGGAATATTGAATGGAATGGAATGGAATAGGATAGAATATGGAATGGAATGGAATTGAAAGGAATGGAATATGAAATTGAATAGAATGAAATGGAATGGTATATGGATCGGAATGGAATGGAACAGAATGGAATGGGTTGGAATATAGAATTGAATGGATATTGGACTGGAATAGAATACAAAAGGGAAGGGAATGGAATTGATTGGAATGAAATATGGAATGGAATGGAATATTGAACGGAATGGAATATGGAATGGAATGGAATTGAATGGAATGCAATATGCAATGGAATGGAATGGAATGGATTATGGAATGGAATGGATATGGAATGGAATGGAATGGAATGAAATGGAATATGGAATGGAATCGAATGGAATATGGAAGGGAATGTACTGGAATGGAATATGGAATGGAATGGAATATGGAATTAAATGGCAGATTGAATGAATGGAAACGGAATATGGAATAAAATGGAATGGAATTTAATACGGAATGGAATGGAATGGAATGGAATGCAATAGAATATGGAATGGAATGGAATGGAATAGGGATTGGAATGGAATATGAATGGAATGAAATGGAATGGAAAGGAATATGAAATGGAATGATAGGGAATGCAATGGAATGGAATGGAATGGAATATGGAAAGCCAAAGAATATGGAATAGAATGAAATGGAATGGAATAGAATGGAATACAGAGTGGAATTTAATATAGCATTGAATGGAATGGAATGAAATATGGAATGGAATGGAATATGGAATGGAATAGAATATGGAATGGATTGGAATGGAATATGGAATGGAATGGAATATGGAATGGAATGGAATGGAACGGAATAGAATGGAATATGGTATGGAATGGAATATGGAATGGAATGGAACGGAATGGAATGGAATATGGAATGGAATGGAATGTGGAATGGATGGAATATGAAACGGAATGACATGGAATGTGGAATGGAATGAAATATGAAACGGAATGACATGGAACAAAATTGAATAGAATGGAATGGTATGGAATATGGAATGGAATTAAAAATGGAATGGAATGGAATGGAATATGGAATGGAAAGGAATATGGAAATGAATTAAATGGAAAGAAAATGAATGGACTTGAATGGAATGCAATATGCAATGGAATGGAATACGGAATGGAATAGAACATGAAATTGAATGGAATATGGAATGTAATGGAATGGAATGGAATGGATGGAATATGGAATGGATTGGAATGGAATGGAATAAGGAATGGATTGGAATGGCATATGGAATGGATTGCAGTGGAATGGAAGGAATATGGAATGAAAAGAAATGGAATGGAATGGAATGAAATGGAATATGGAATTGAATGGAATGGAATGGAATGGAATATGGAATGGAATGCAATATGTGATGGAATGGAATGAAACATGGAATGGAATGGAATATGGAATGGTAAGAAATATGGAATGAAATGGAATGGAACGGAAAGGAATATGGAATGAATGGAAAGCAATATGGAATGGAATGGAATGGAAAATGGAATGAAATTGAATGCAATGGAATGGAATATTGATGGAATGGAATGGAATAGGATAGAATATGGAATGGAATGGAATTGAAAGGAATGGAATATGAAATTGAATAGAATGAAATGGAATGGTATATGGATCGGAATGGAATGGAACAGAATGGAATGGGTTGGAATATAGAATTGAATGGATATTGGACTGGAATAGAATACAAAAGGGAAGGGAATGGAATTGATTGGAATGAAATATGGAATGCAATGGAATACGGAACGGAGTGGAATATGAAATAGAATGGACCATTTAATGGAGTGGAATCTTCTATGGAATAGAATGGAATTTAGAATGGAAAGGAATATGGAATGGAATGGAATGGATGAATGGAATATGGAATGGAATCGAATGGAATATGGAAGGGAATGTACTGGAATGGATATGGAATGGAATGGAATGGAATGAAATGGAATATGGAATGGAATCGAATGGAATATGGAAGGGAATGTACTGGAATGGAATATGGAATGGAATTGAATATGGAATTAAATGGCAGATTGAATGAATGGAAACGGAATATGGAATAAAATGGAATGGAATTTAATACGGAATGGATGGAATGGAATGGAATGCAATAGAATATGGAATGGAATGGAATGGAATAGGGATGGAATGGAATATGGAATGGAATTGAAGGGACTGGAATATGGAATGGAATGGATTATGGAATGGAATGGAATATTGAATGCAAAGTAATGGAATGGAATATGGATTGGAATGGAATGGAATGGAATGCAATGGAATATGGAATGGAATGGAAAGGAATAGGGAATGGATTGGAATAATGAATGGAATGGAATATTGAACGGAATGGAATATGGAATGGAATGTAGTATGGAATGGAATGGAATGGAATATGGCATGGAATGGAATATGGAGTGGAAAGGAATACGGAATGGAATGGAATGAATCTGAAAGGAATGGAATGGAATGGAATATGGAATGCAATGTAATGAAATGGAATGAAATATTGAACGGAATAGAATATCAATAGAATATAGAAAGGAATGGAATATGAAGTGGAAAGGAATGGAATGAAATGTTACGTAACACAATGGAACAGAATATGAAATGGAATGGAAAGGGACGAAATGAGACTGAATGCAATCGAATATGGGAAGCAATGGAATATGGAATGGAATGGAATGGAATGGAATGGAAAGAAATATGGAATGGAAAGGAACGAAATGGATCGGAACGTATCGTAATGGAATGGAATATGAAATTGAATCGAAGGGAAAGGAATGAAATGGAATACAATGAAATGTGGAATGGAATGGAATATGGTATGGAATGGAATGGAATTCAATGAAATATGGAATGGAATGGAATATGCAATGGAATTGAATATGGAATGGAATGGAACAGAAAGGAATGGAATGGAATGGAATATGGAATGGAATGCAATATGGAACGGAATGGAAGGGAATGCAATGGAATATGGAATGAAATAGAATGGAATGGAATATGGAATGGAATGCAATATGGAACGAATGGAATGGAATGGAATGAGTGCAAAGATATGGAATGAAATAGAATGGAAGGGAATGGAATGGAATGGTTGGAATGGAATGGAATATGGAACGAAAAGAAATAAGGAATGGAATGGAATGCAACATGGAATGGAAAGGAAAGGAATATGAACTGGAGTGGAATGGAATTGAATATGGAATGGAATATAGAATAGAATGGAATTGAATATGGAATGGAATGGAACATGGAATGGAATGGAATGTAATAATGAATGGAATGGAATGGAATATTGAATGGAATGGAATACGTAATGGAATGGAATGTGGAATGGAATGGAATATGGAATGGAATGGAATAGAATGAGATATGGAATGGAATGGAATATGCAATGGAATGGAATGGAATGGAGGAAAGAATGAAATGGAAGAAGGAATGGAATCGAACGGAATAGAATGGAAATCAATATGGAATGCAATGAAATGGAATATGGTATGCTATGTACTGTAAAGAAATGGAATGGAATATGAAGTGGAATGGAATGGACTATGTAAATGAGAGAAATATGGAATGGAATGGAGTTTATGGAATATGGAAAGGAACAGAATGGAATGGAAAGGAATGGAATGGGATAAGGAATGGAATGGAATGGAATGGAATATGCAATGGAATGGAACGGAAAGGAATATGGAATGCAATGGAATGGCATATGGAATGGAATTGAATATGGAATCGAATGGAATGCAATGGAATGGAATATGGAACAGAATGGAATAGAATGAAATGGAAAGGAATGGACTATGGAATGGAATATGGAATGGAAAGAATGGAATGGAATGGAATGGAATAAGGAATGGAATGCAATATGGATTGCAATGGATTTGAAAGGAATGGACTATGGAATGCAATGGTATATGGAACGGAATTAAATGGTATGAAATTGAAGGGAATGGAATGGATTGAAATATGGAATGGAATGGAATATGGAATGGAATGGAATGAAATGGAATACGGAAAGAATGGCATATGGAATGGAATAGAATGGAACGGAATGGAAAGGAATATGGAATGGAATGGTATATGGAATGGAACAGAAAGGAACTGACCGGAGCAGAACGAAATATGAAATGCAATGGAATGGAACAGTAGGGAATGGAATGGAATGGAAAGCGATATGGAATGGAATGGAAAATGGAATGTAATGGAATATGGAATGGAATGGAATGTGGAATGGAATGGAATGGTATGGAATGGAAAGGAATATGAAATGGAGTGGAAAGGAATATGGAATGGAATGGAATATGAAATGGAATGGAATTGAATATAGCATAGAATGGAATGGAATATGGAATGGAATGGAATATGGAATGGAATGGAATATGGTTGGAATGGAATGGAATATGGAATGGAATTACATAGAACACAATGGAATATAACGAAATGGAATGGAATATGAAATGGAATTGAAGGGAACGGAATGGAATGGAATGCAATGGAGTATGTAATGGAATGGAATATGGAATGGAATATACTGGAATGGAATGGTATGGAATATGGATTGGAATGGAATATGGAAGAGAATGGAAGGGGGTGGAATATTTAATGGAATGGAATGGAATAGGAATGGAGTGAAATAATGAATGGAATGGAATACGGAATGGAATGCAATATGGAATGTAATGGAATATGTAATGGAGTGGAATGGAATGGAATGGAATACGGAATGGAATGGAATGCAATAATGAATGTAATGAAATAATGAATGAAATGGAATATGAAATACAATGGAAAATGGAATGGAATGGAGGTTGTAATGGAATGGAATGGAATATGGAATTGAATGAAATGGAACAAAATGGAACGAAGTGGAATGGAGTGGAATATGGAATGCAATGGAAAGGAATGGAATATGGAATGGATTGGAATGGAAAATGTAATGGAAAGGAATATGGAGTGGAGTGGAATGGAATGGAAAGGAATGGAATGGGATGGAATATGGAATGGAATGGAATTTGGAGGGAAATGGCATAAGGAATGGAATGGAATGGAATCGAATATGGAATGGAATATGGAATGGAATGGAATGAAATATGGAATGGAATAGAATGGAATGGAATGGAATGGAACAAAGAATGTAATGGAATATGGAATGGAACTGAATGGAATGGAATGCAGTATGGAATGTAATACAACATGGAATTGAATGAAATGTAACAGAACGGAATGGAATGGAACGGAGCAGAACATGGAATGTAATGGAATGGAATATGGAATGGAATATGGAATGGAAAGGAATATGGAATGGAATGGAATGGAAAGGAATGTAAATGGAATGGAATGGAGTATGGAAAGTAATGAAATAGAATCTGGGATGGAATTATATATGGAATGGAATGGAATATGGAATGGAATGTAAGGGAATACGGAATGGAATGGAATACTGAACATGATGGAATGGAATATGAAATGGAATGGAATAGAACGGAATAGAATGGAATGTAATGAAATATGGAATGGAATGGAATATGGGACGGAATGGTATAGAATGGAATGGAAAGGAATACGGAATGAAATAGAATGGAATGGAATATGGAATGGAATGGAATGTGAAACGGAATGGAATGGGATGGAGTGAAACAGGGAAAGGAATAAAATGGAATGGAATGGAATGAAATGGAATATCGAATGGAATTGAAAATGGAATGGAATGGAATATCAAACGGAATGGAATATGGAATGGAATGGGATGGAACGGAATGGAATATGGAATGGAATGGAATGGAAAATGGAATGGAATGGGATGGAACGGAATGGAATATGGAATGGAATGGAATGCAATATGGAATGGAATGGAATGGACTGGACTGGAACGGAATGGAATGGAATATGGAATGGAATGGAAAGGAATATGGAATGGAATGGAATATGGAACGGAAGGGAATGCAACGGAATGGTATGGAATGGAATATGCAATGAAATGGTATATGGAATTGAATGGAATATGGAATGGAATAGAATGGAATGGAATGGAATGAAATTGAATGGAATGCAATGCAATGGAATCCAATTCAATATGGAATGGAATGGAACATGGAATATAATGGAATATGGAATGGACTATGGAATGGAATATGGAATGCAGTGGAATATGAAATTGAATGGAATGGAATGGAAAGGAATGGAATGGAATATGGAATGGAATATGGAATGGAATGGGATGGAATGGAATGCAATGGAGTGGAATATGCAATGAAATGGTACATGGAATTGAATGGAATATGGAATGTATAGAATGGAATGGAATGAAATGGAATTGAATGGAATGCAAAGCAAGGGAATCCAATGGAATACGGAATGGAATGGAATATGGAATAGAATGGAATATGGAATGCACTATGGTATGGGATGTGGAATGGAATGGAATGGAATAGAATACAATAGAATGGAAAGGTATATGGAAAGAAATCGAATATGGAATGGAATGGAATACAATAAAATGGAATGGAACGGAATATGGAATGAAATGGAGTATAGAATGGAATGGAATTGAATGGAATGGAATGAAATATGGAATGGAATATGGAGTGGAATTAAATATGGAATGGAATGGAAAGGAATATGGAATGGAAAGGAATATGATATTGAATGGAATGGAATATGGAATGGAATGGAATATGGAACGGAAGGGAATGGAACGGAATGGAATGGAATGGAATATGCAATGAAATGGTATATGGAATTGAATGAATATGGAATGGAATAGAATGGAAAGGAATGGAATGGAATCAATGGAATGCAATGCAATGAAATCCAATTGAATATGGAATGGAATGGAATATGGAATAGAATGTAATATGGAATGGACAATGGAATGGAATATGGAGTGGAATGGAATGGAATAGAATAAAATAGAATGGAGAGGAACATGGATTCAAATCGAATATGGAATGGAATGGAATACAATAAAATGAAATGGAACTGAATATGGAATGAAATGGAGTATGGAATGGAATGGAATGGAATGCAATGGAATACGGAATGGAATATGGAGTGGAATGGAATATGGAATGGAATGGAATATGAAATGAAATGGAATGCGGAATGGAATATAGAATGGAATGGAAAATGGAATGGAATGAAATTGAACGGAACAGAAAGTAACACGATGGAATGGAATATGAAATGGAATGGAAGTGAATGGAAAGGAATGGAATGCAAAGGAATACGGAATGGGACGGAATATGGAATGGAATGAAATGTAATACGGAATGGAATGGAATATGGAATGGAATAGAATGGAACGGTATGGAATGGAACATAGAATGGAATTAATTGGAAGGAATGGAATGGAATCAGGAATGGAATGTAATGGAATGGAACAGAATGGAATGGAATGCAACGGTATATGGAATGGAACGGATATGGAATGGAATGAAATGTAATACGGAATGGAATGGAATATGGAATGGAATAGAATGGAACGGTATGGAATGGAACATAGAATGGAATTAATTGGAAAGGAATGGAATGGAATCAGGAATGGAATGTAATGGAATGGAACAGAATGGAATGGAATGCAACGGTATATGGAATGGAACGGAATATGGAATGGATCAGAATTGAATGGAACAGTAAAAATATAAAATGGAATGGACTGCAAGGGAAGGGAATGGAATGGAATGTAAAGGAATATGGATGGAATGGAATATGGAATGGAATTGAAAGGAATGCAATAGACTGAAATGGAATGGAATGGAATATGAAATGGAATGAAATGGAATGGAACGAAATGGAATGGTATGCAATATGGAATGGAATGGAAGGTAGTGGACTGGAATGGAATTTAATGGAATATGGAATGGAATGGAAAGGAAGTTGGAATGGAATGGAATATGAAATGGAACGGAATGGAATGGAAAGGAATGGAATGGAATATGGGGGGAATGGAATATGGAATGGAATGGATGGAACAGAATGGAATGGAATGGAATTGAACAGAATGGAATGGAATCAATTATGGAATGAAATGGAATATGAATGGAATGGAATATGGAATGGAATAGATTGGAATGGAATGGAATATGGAATGCAATGGAATGTAACATGGATTGGAATGGAATGGTTCGGAATGGAATGGAACGTGGAATGGAATGGAGTGGAATATGGAATGGAATATAATATGGAATGGAAAGGAATTAAATATGGAATGGAATGGAATGTGGAATGGGATGGAATGGAATGAATGGGAATGCAATGGAATGGAATATGGAATGGAATGGAGTATGGAATGGAATATGCAGTAGAATGCAATCAAATGGAAGAGAATGAAATTGAACGAAATGGAATAAGGAATGGAATGGAATATGGATTGGAATGGAATAGAATGGAATGGAATATGGAATGGAATTGAATGAAATGGAATGGAATATTGAGCGGTATGGATTGGAAGATGGAATGGAATGGAATATGGAATGGAAAGGAATGGAATGGAAAGGAATATAGAATGGAATGAAACACGGAATGGAAAGGAATAAGAAATGGAGTGGAATATGGAATGGAAGGGAATATGGAATGGAATGGAAGATGGAATGGAATGGAATATGGAATAGAAAGGAGTGGATTTGGAATGGAATGGAATAAAATATGGTATGAATTGGAGTAAAAAATGGAATGGAATGGAAGGGAATGGAATATGAAATGGAATGCAGTGTGAAATGGAATGGAATGGTTCGGAATGGAATGGAATATTGAATGGAATATAATTTGGAATGGAATGGAATGTAGTGAAATGGAAAGGAATGGAGTATGGAATGGAATATGCAGTGGAATGCAATGAAATGGAAGAGAATGCAATTGAAAGGAATGGAATATGGAATGGAATGGAATTGAATGGAATGGAATGGAATATGAAATGGAATAGAATGGAATGAAACGGAATATGTAATGGAATGAAATGGAATGGAATAGAATGGAATGGAATATGGAATGGAATGGAATGGAATGGAATGGAATATGTAATGTAATGGAATGGAATGGAATAGAATGGAATGGAAAGGAATGGAATATGGAATGTAATTGTATATGGAACGGAAGTAAATGGAATGGAACGGAATGGAACGGAAAGAAACATGAAACGAAATGGAATGGATCGAAAGGGAATGGCATGCAATGGAAAGGAATATGGAATGGAATGCAATATGGAATGGAATGGAATATGGATTTGAAAGGCATGGAATGGAATGGAATATAGAATGGAAAGGAATGGAATGCAATTGAAGGGAATGGAATATGAAATGGAATGGAATGGAATGGAATATGAAATGGAATGGAATGGAATGGAATACGAAATGGAATGGAATGGAAAGGAATATGGAAGGCAATGAAATATGGAATGGAATGGGATGGAATGAATGGAATAAAATATGGAATGGAATAGAAAGGAATGGAATGGAATGGAATGAACTATGACATTGAATGCAGTGGAATGGAATATGGAATGGAATGGATTATAGAATGCAATGGAATGGAATAGAATATGGAATTCAATGGAAATAAATGGAATAAGGAATGCAATGGAATGGAATGGAATATGGAATTCAATGGAAATAAATGGAATAAGGAATGCAATGGAATATGGAATGGAATGGAATGGAATCCAAAATGGAATCGAATGGAAAATGGAATGGAATACAATGGAATGGAATGGAATATGGAATTGAATGGAATATGGAATGGAATGGCATATGGAATGGAATGGAATGGAATGGAATGTGGAATGGAATGGAATGGTATAGAATCGAATGAAATGGAATATTTAATGGAATGGAATGGAATATGTAACGGAATGAAATGCAATGAAATTGAATGGACTGGAATGGAATGGAATATGGAATGGAATGTAATATGGAATGCGGCGGAATGGAATGGAATGAAATATAGAATGAAATGGAATACGGAATGGAAAGGAATATGAAATGGAATGCAATATGGAATTCAATGGAATATGAAATTGAATGGATTGGAACGGAATGGAATGGAATATGGAATGGAATGCAATATGGAATGGAATGGAATATGGAATGGAATAGAATGGAATGAAACATGGAATAGAATGTCATATGCAATTGAATGGAATGGAACGGAACGGAACGGAATGGAATGGAACAGGATATGGAAGAGAATGAAATGGAATGGAATATTGAAGGGAACGAAATATAAAGCGTAATGGAATATGGAAAGCTAAGGAATATGGAATGTATTGGAATGGAACGGAATTTAATGGAATGCAGAAGAGAATAGCATGGAATATGGAAAGGAATGGAATATGGAATGGAATGGAATGGAATGGGATGTTATATAGATTGGAAGATAAAGGAACATGGAATCGAATTGACTGTGGAATGGGATGGAATGGAATGAAATAGAATGCAATGGAATGGAATATGGAACGGAATGGAATGGAATGGAATGCAATGAAATGGAATATGGAATGGAATATGCAATGGAATGGAATAAAATGGAATAGAATGCGATTGAATGGAACGGAATATGGAACGGAATGGAATGGAATTGAATATGGAATGGAATAGAATGGAAAGGAATATGGAATGGAATGGAATGGAAAGGAATATGGAATGGAATGGCATGGAATATGGAATGGAATGGAAAGGAATATAGATAGGAATGTAATGGAATGGAGTTCAATTTAATATGGAATGCAATGGAATGGAACATGGTTTGGAATGGAATATGGAACGGAATGAAATATGGAATGGAATTCGATGGAATGGAATAGAATGGAATAGAATGCGATATGGAATGGAATGGAATACGGAATGTAATACAGAATGGAATGGAATATGGAATAGAATGAAACTGAACGGAACAACACATCACGAAATGGTATGGAATATGAACTTGAATGGCAGAAAATGGAAAGAAATGGATTGCAATGAAATATGGAATGTAATGGTATATGGAATGTAGTGGAATGGAATATAGAAAGGAATGTATTATAGAAACGAATGGAATATAGAATGGAATGGAATGGAATATGGACTGGAAAGGAATGGATTATGAAATGGAAAGGAATGGAATATGGGATGGAATGAAATGGAATGGAATAGAATGGAATATGGAATGGAATGGATTGGAATGCAATGGAATATGGAATGGAAAGGAAGGGAATACAATGAAATTTGATGGAAAGTGGAATGGAATGGAATGGAATGCAATGGAATGGTATGGAATGGAATGGAATATGGAAAGAAATGGAATATGGAATGGAATGGAATGGAATATGGAAACGAATGGAATGGAATATAAAATGGAATGGAATACGGAATGGAATGGAATACTGAATGGAGTGGAATAGGAATGACATGGAATGCAACGTAATATGGAATGGAATGGAATAGAATACGGAATGGAATGGAATGGAATAGAATGTTGAATGAACGGAATGAAAAAGAATGGAATGGAATGAAGTATGGAATGGAATGGAATGGAATCGAATATGGAATGAATTGGAATGCAATGGAATTGAATATCGAATAGAATGGAATATGGAACAGAATGAAATGGAAAGAAATAGAATGGAATGGAATCGAATGGAATATGGAATGGAATGGAAAATGCAATAGAATGGAATGGAATGGAACGGGACATGGAATGGAATGGAATAAGGAATGGAATGGAATGGAATATGGAACAGAATGGAATGGAATGGAATGGAATGGAATATGGAAAGGAATGAAATGGAATAAAATGGAAAGGAATGGAAAAAGGAATGGAATGGAATGGAATGGAATATGGATTGGAATGGAATGGAATTAAATGGAATGGAATGGGACAGAACGGAATGGAACGGAACAGAATATGGAATGCAATGAAGACGAATGGAATGGAATACCAAATGGAAAGGAATATGGAATGGAATGGAATGGAACGGAATGGAATGCAGAGGAATGGGATATAAAATGCAATGGAATGGAAAACATTATGGAAAGGGATAGAATGGAATATGGAATGGGTTGCAAACGAAAGGAATGAAATAGGGAATGGAATGTAAGATATGGAATGGAATGGATATGGAATGGATGGAATGGAATGGAATGGAATACAATGGAATGAAATAAAATATGGAATGCAATGGAATATGGAATGTTATGGAATGGAATGGAATATGTAATGGAATGCAATGGAATGGAATATGGAATGGAATGGAATGGAATAGGAATGAAATGGAATAGAATGGATATCGGATAAAATGGAAAATGGAATGGAATGGAATGTGGAATGGACTGAAACGGAGCATTACATAAGGTAACGGAATGGAACGTCATATTAAATGGAATGGAAGGGAATGGAATGTCATGGAATGCAATGGAAAATGGTTTGGGATGAAATATGGAATGGAATGGAATGGAATGCAATACGTAATGGAATGGAATATGGAATGGAATGAAATATGGACTGGACTGCAATGAAATGGAAAATACACTGGAATGAAATGGAATGTAACGTAATGTGGAATGGAATGGAATATGGAATGGAATGGAATGGAATATGGAATGGAATTTAAAGTAATGGAATGGAAGGGAATATGGAATGGAATGGAATATGGAATGGAATGAAATGGAATGGAATGGAATGGATTGGAATATGGAATGGAATGGAATATGGAATGGAATGGAATATGGAGTGGAATGAAATGGAAAAGAATGGAATGGAAAATCGAATGGAATCGAATGGAATTTGCAGTGGAATGTAATATGCACTGGAGTGGAATATGGAATGGAATTGAGTATGGAAAGGAATGGAATGGTATATGGAATGTAATGTAATACGAAATGTAATGGAATATGGAATGGAATGGAATATAAATGGAATGGAAGGCAATGAAATATGGAAAAAAATAGAATAAGTGATGGAATGGAATATGGAATGGAATGGAATTGAATATGGAATGAAATGGAATAAGGAATGCAAAGGAATGTAATGGAATGGAATATGGAATGGACTATGGAATGGAATGGAATACGGAGTAGAATGGAATACGGAATGGAATGGAATATGTAATAGAATATAATATGGAATGGAACGCAATATAGAATGGAATGGTACAGAAAGGAATGGAATGCAATATGAAATGAAATGAAATGGAATGGAAAGGAATAAAAAGGAATAGGGAATGGAATTGATTATCAAATGGAATTGATTATGGAATGAAATGGAATGGAATGCAATGGAGTATGGAATGGAATGGAATGGAATGGAATGGAATATGGAATGGAATGGAATGGAATAGACTGGAATTTAATGGAATATGTAATGGAGCGTAATGAAATGCAATCTAATGGAATATGGAATGGAATGGAATGGAATATGGAAAGGAAAATAATATGGAAAAGAATGGAATGGAATGGAATATGGAAAGGAATGGAATATTAAATGGAATGGAGTATGGAATGGAATGGAACACGGAATTGAATGGAATATGGAATGGAATGGAATGGATCGTAATATGGAATGGGATGGAATATAATACGGAATGGAATGAAATGGAATGGAATGTTGAATGAAATGGAATGGAATAGAATGGAATGGAATGGAACATGGAATGGAATGGAATCGAATATGGAATGAAATGGAAAGGAATGAAATGGAGTGGAATATAGAATGGAATGGTATATGTAACAGAATGAAATGGAAAGAAATGAATGGAATGGAATGGAATGGAATGGAATGGAATGGAATGGAATATGGAATGGAATGGAATATGGAATGGAATGGAATGGAATATGGAATGGAATGGAATATGGAATGGAATGGAGTGGAATGGAATGGAAGGGGATATGGAATATAATGGAATAAGAAATGGAACGGAATGGAATGGAACATGGAATGCAATGGAATATGGAATTGAATTGAATGGAACGGAATGGAACGGAACAGAATATGGAATGGAATGGAATCGAAATGAATGGAATGGAATGCAATATGGAATGAAACGAATATGTAATTGATGGAATGGAAGGGAATGGAATGGAGAGGAATGGGATATAAAGTACAATGGAATGCAAAGGAATGGAATTGATTATGGACAGTAATGGATTGGAATATGAAATGGAATGGAATATGGAATGGAATGGAATGGAAAAGAATGAAATAGGGAATGGAATGTAATGGAATACGGAATTGAATGCAATATGGAATGGGTTGGAATAAAATGGATTGGAATGGAATGGAACGGAAGATGAAATGCAATGGAACATGGAATGCAATGGAATGGAATGGAATGGAACATGGAATGGAGTGGAATGCAGTGGAATATGGGATGGAATATAGAAGGGAATTAAATATGGAATGGAATGAAAGGGAAGAGAAGGGAAGGTAACAGAATGAAACAAAATATGAAATGGAATGGAAGATAACTCAATGGAATGGAATGCAATGGAATATGGTATGAGATGGAAAATGAAATGGAATGGAATGGAATGCAATGCCATGGAATATGAGATGGAATGAAATATGGAATGAAATGGAATGGAATGGAACATGGAATTGAATGGAATTTGCTACGGAATGCAATGGAATGGAATGGAATATGGAATGGAATGGAATGGAATGTTGCAATGGAATGGAATATGGAATGGAATGGAATATGGAATGGAACGGAATGCAATGGAATGAAATGGAATGGAATGGAATGGAAGGAAATATGGAATGTAATTGAATGGAATGGAATGGAATGGAATATATAACGGAATGGAATGTGGAATGGAATATAGAATGGAATGGAATGTGGATTGGATTGGAATGGTCCAGAATGGAATGGATCGGAATATGAAATGGAATGGAAGGAAATGGAATGGAATGGAATAGAATATGGAATTAAATGAAATATGGAATGGAAAGGATTATGGAATGGAATGGAATAAAGAATAGAATGGAATGGAGTGGAATGGAATATGGAATTGAATGGACTGGAATGGAATTTGCAATGGAATGGAATATGGAATGGAATGGAATGGAAGGAATGGAATGGAATGGATGGAATATGGAATGGAATGAATGGAATATGGAAAGGAATGGAATGGAATGGAATCGAAATGAATGGAATGGAATGGAAGGAATGGAATATGGAAAGGAATGGAATGGAATGGAATGGAATTGTATGGTATGGAATGGAATGGAATGGAATATGGAAAGGAATGGAATGGAATATGGAATGGAAAGGAATATGAAATGGAATTGATGATGGAATGAAATGGAATGTAATGCAATGGACTATGGCTTGGAAAGGAATGGAATGGAATGGAATATGGAATGGAATGGTATATGGATTGGAATGGAATATGGAATTGAACGCAATGAAATGAAATATGAAATGGAATGGAATATAACGGAAGGGAATGGAATAGAATGGAATGGAATATGGAATGGAACACGGAATGGGATGGAATGGAATGTATTTGAATGGAATATGGAACAAAATGGAATGGAATGGAATGAAATGCTATATGGTTTCAAATTTGGAATGGAATGGAATGGAATCGAATAGAATGGAATGCAATGGAATTGATTGGAATATGGAGTGAAATGTAATGTGGAGCGTAATGGAATGGAATGGAGTGGAATGGGATATGGAGAAGAATGGAATGCAATGGAATATGGAATGGAATAGAATGAAATGGAATGGAATGGAATGGAATATGGAATGGAATGGAATGGATTGGAATGGAATGGATTGGAATGGAATAGAACGGAATGGAATGGAAAAGAGGATGGAATGGAATGAAATGTGAAATGAAACGGAATGGAGCAGAACGGAATGAAATATGAAATGGAATGGAATGCAACGCAAGGGAATGGAATGGAATGCAAAGGAAAATGGATTGGAATTGAATATGGAATGGAATGGATCATGGAATGGAATGGAATCGAATGGAATATGGAATGGAATGGAATTTAAATGAATGGAATATGAAATGGAATGCAATGGAATATGCAATGGAATGGAATGCAATATGGAATTGAAAGGAATATGGAATGGAATGGAATGGAAAGGAATTTAAAATGGAATGGAATGGACTGGAATGGAATGGAATTGAATGTGGAAAGGAATGAAATGGAATATGAGATCGAATGGAATATGGAATGGAATGGAATGAAATATGGAATGGAATGGAATGGAATATGGAATGGAATGGAATATACAATGGGATAAAATGGAATGGAATGAAGTGGAATATGGAATGGAATATGGAATGGAATGGGAAAGAATGGACTGGAATGGGAAGGAATGGAATATGCAATGGAATGGAATATGGAACGGAATGGAATAGAATGGAATGGAATGGAATACGGAATGGAATAAAATGGAATGGAATATGGAATGGTATGGAATATGAAACGGAATGGAATGCAATGGAGTCTAATATCGAATGGAATAGAATGGAATGGAATGAAATATGGAATGGAATTGAAAGTGGAATTGAATGGAATATGGAATGGAATGGAATGGAATATGGAATGGAATGCAATGGAATATGGGTTATAATGGAATATGGAGTGGAATGGGATGGAATGGAATGAATGGAATGGAATGGAATGGAATATGGAATGGAATGGAATGGATTGGAATGGAATGGATTGGAATGGAATAGAACGGAATGGAATGGAAAAGAGGATGGAATGGAATGAAATGTGAAATGAAACGGAATGGAGCAGAACGGAATGAAATATGAAATGGAATGGAATGCAACGCAAGGGAATGGAATGGAATGCAAGGAAAATGGATTGGAATTGAATATGGAATGGAATGGATCATGGAATGGAATGGAATCGAATGGAATATGGAATGGAATGGAATTTAAATGAATGGAATATGAAATGGAATGCAATGGAATATGGAATGAATGGAATGCAATATGGAATTGAAAGGAATATGGAATGGAATGGAATGGAAAGGAATTTAAAATGGAATGGAATGGACTGGAATGGAATGGAATTGAATGTGGAAAGGAATGAAATGGAATATGAGATCGAATGGAATATGGAATGGAATGGAATGAAATATGGAATGGAATGGAATGGAATATGGAATGGAATGGAATATACAATGGGATAAAATGGAATGGAATGAAATGGAATGGAATGGATGGAATATGGAATGGAATGGAAAGAATGGACTGGAATGGGAAGGAATGGAATATGCAATGGAATGGAATATGGAACGGAATGGAATAGAATGGAATGGAATGGAATACGGAATGGAATAAAATGGAATGGAATATGGAATGGAATGGAATGAATGGAATGGAATTAGAAATGGAATGGAGTGGAATATGGAATGGAATGAATGGAATGGAATGAAATATGGAATGGAATTGAAAGTGGAATTGAATGGAATATGGAATGGAATGGAATGGAATATGGAATGGAATGCAATGGAATATGGGTTATAATGGAATATGGAGTGGAATGGGATGGAATGGAATGGAATGGAATGGAATATGGAATGCAATGGAATGGAAACCAATGGAGTATGGAATGGAATCGAATGGAATATAGAATGGAAGAGATATGGAATGGAATGGAAAGGAATGGAATATGGAATGGAACGGAATGGAATCTGGAATGGAATTGAATATGGAACAGAAAGAAATGAAGGAAATTGAATGGAATGGAATGGAATATGGAATGGAAAGAAATATGAAATTGAATCGAATGGAATGGAATATGAAATGGAATGGTATTGAATATGTGGTGGAATGGAATAGAATGGAATGAAATGGAATGGAATGGAATTAGAAATGGAATGGAGTGGAATATGGAATGGAATGGATATGGAATATGGAATGGAATGGAATATGGAATGGAATGCAATATGGAATGCATTGGAATATGGAATGCCATGGAATATGGAATGGAATGGAATGGAATGGAATATGGAATGGAATTGAATATGATATGGAAGGGAATATGGAATGGAATGGAATCGAATGGAATATAGAATGGCATCAAATATGGAATGGAATGTAGAATGGAATGGAATATGGAATGGAATGGAACAGAATGGAAAGGAACGAAATATGAAATGGATTGGAATGGAATCACAGTCAGTCTTAGAGGGTTCAGCGATGGGATAGTAATTGGCAACCGGAGGCCTGTGTCAAGCAAGGACATGTCTTCCATCGAATATATCAGAGAAGCTTTCTGCGCAACACTTTTGTGAAGTTTGTACTCATCCCATAGACCTAAATCATTCTTTGGATTGAGTAGTTTGAAATCACTGTTTCTGTGGAATCTTGAAAGGCCATTTGGAAACACGCCTTAGATAATCCTGAAAAAAGAAATAACCTCAGAGAGAAACCAGAGGGAAGCTTTCTGTGAAACTGCTCTGTGTCACGTGAATTCCGCTCACACAGTTAAACTTTTCTTTTCATTGAGCAGTATCATATCACTGTGCTTGTATGGTCTGCGAAGGGATATTCAGGAGCACTTTGAGACCTACGGTGAGAAAGGAAACGTCTCCACTTAGAAACTGGAGAGAAGCTTTCTGAGGAGCTGCTTTGTGATGTCTGCTTTCCACTCACAGAATTCCACTCCCAGATGACGTGTGCATTCCACTCACAGAATGACGTGTGTATTCCACTCACCTTTCTTCTGCTAGAGGATTCCGGAATCCCTTTTGGAGAAAAAGCTACCAAGAGACATTTGGGAGTATAGGGATGGCTATTGTGAAAAAGGAAATATCCTCAGACAAAAACTGGAAAGAAGATTTCTGTGAAACTGCTTTGTGTTAGATATATTTATTCATCTCGCAGAGATAAAACGTTTCTTATATTACACAGTTTGGAAACTCCATCATGCACGAATCCGAGAAGAGACATTCGAGAGCACGTTCAGGCCTACGGTGAAAGAGGAGATATCTTCAGATAAAAAGTGGATAGAAGCTTTCTGAGAAAAGACTTTTTGATGTATGCATTCCACTCAGGGAGTTATACCTCTTTTCTCACAAGGCAGTGTTTGAACACTGTTCCTGTGAAACCAAAAAACCGATATTTTGGAGCGCATTGAGGACTATGTCAAATAGTGAAATATACTGAAATAAAATTGAGGAAGAAGCGTTCCTAGAATATGTTCTCTGATATGTGCATTCACTTCACAGACTTAATGCTTACTCTATGTTGCCCACTTTCGAAACTGTCTTTGAAGGATCTGTGAAGGGATATTTAGTGACGCCTGGATGCTTTTGGTGAGCAAGGAAATATTTTCCGATGAAACTTGCAGAGAAACTTTCTGAGCAACTGCTTTGCGATGTGTGCATTTGTCTCATAGAGCTAAACCATTCTTTGGTTTGAACAGCTTGAAATCACTGTTTTTGTGGAATCTGAGGAAGGACATTTGGGAACGATCCTTAGAACATGGAGAAAGAAATATCCTCAGGGAAAATCCAGACGGAAGCTTTCTGTGAATCCGCTCTGTGTCTCTCATGGCTCTCACTCAGTTAAGCCCCTCTTTTCATTGAGCAGGTTTCTAACCCTGTGTATGCTTAGCATGTGACAGGATATTCGGGATCACTTTGAGACTTATGGTGAAAAAGGAAATATGTTAAGATCAAAACTGGAGAGAAGCTTTCCGAGGACCTGTCTTGTGACGTGTGCATTCCACTCAGTGTTATACCTCTCTTCTCATACAGTGTTGGGGAAACCCTTTTGGAAAAACAGGTACCAAGTTATATTCAGTAGCATGTTGATGACGATGGTTAAAAGTGAAATAGCCTCAAACTAAAACTGGAAAAATCTTTCTTTGAAACTGCCCTGTGATATGTATAATCATCTCACATCTACGTTATCTATTATCTATAATGCTTTCTTTACATTACGCAGCTTGGAAACTGTCATGGACGGATCCACGAAGGGACCTTTGGGTGCACTTTGAGGACTATGGTGAAGAATGAAATATCTTCAGAACAGAACGGGAAAGAAGCTTTCTGTGAAACTGCTTTTTGCTATGTTTATTCATCTCACATAGATGAAACTTTCTTTATATTACACAGCTTGGAAACTCCCTAGTGGATGGATCTGCAAAGAGATATTTGGGATCACATTCCGGCCTATAGTGAAATAGGAAATTTAGTCAGATCAAAACGGGAGAGAAGCTTTCTGAGAAACTGCTTGGTGTCATGCGCATTCCACTCAGGGCGTTATAACTTTCTTCTCATAAGGCACAATTTGAACACTGTTACTGTAATACCAAAAGAGTGATATTCGGAGCTCATTGAAGATGATGGCAAAATTGAAATGTCCAAAAAAAACAGAAAGAAGCACTCGAAGAAACTGCTCTCTGACATGTCCATTTTTACACAGGGTTAAAGCTTACTCTACATTTCCCAGTTTGAAAATAATTCCTTGAGGGTTCTGCAAAGGAATAGTAAGTGGCAACCGGAGGCTTGTGTCGAGCAAGGAAATGTCTTCTATCGAATATTTGAGAGAAGCTTTCTTCACAACTCTTTTGTGTAGTTTGTGTTCATCACATAGAATTAAATCATTCTTTGGATTGAGTAGTTTGAAATCACTGTTTCTCTGGAATCTGAGAAAGGACATTTGGAAACGCTCATTAGAATATCCTGAAAAAGAAATAACGTGAGAGAGAAACCAGAAGGAAGACTCTGTCAAACTGCACTGTGTAAGGTGAATTCCGCTCACACATTTAAGCTTCTCCTTTCATTGAGCAGTATCATAACACTGTTTCTGTTTTGTCTGTGAAGGGATAATCAGGAGTGCTTTGAGGCTTACTGTGAGAAAGGAAACGTCTTCACATAGAAACTGGAGAGATGCTTTCTGAGGAGCTGTTTTCTGACGTGTGCATTCCACTCACAGAATGACGTGTGCATTCCACTCACCTTTCTTCTCCTAGAGGATTCTGGAGTCCCTTTTGGAGAAAAAGCTACCAAGAGACATTCGGGAGTATAGGGATGGCTATGGTGAAAAATGTAATATCGTCAGACAAAAACTGGAAAGAAGATTTCTGTGAAATTGCTTTGTATTAGATATATTTATTCATCTCACATAGTTAAAACTTTTCATATATTACACAGTTTGGGAACTCTGTCATGCACGGATCTGCGAAGGGACATTAGGGAGCACATTCAGGCCTACGGTGAAAGAGGAGATATCTTCAGATAAAAAGTGGAGAGAAGCTTTCTGAGAAACGACTATGAAAAAGTGATATTTTGGAATGCATTGAAGACTAGGGCGAATAGTGAAATATACTGAAATAAAATCGAGGAAGGAGCGTTCCAAGAATCTGCTCTCTGGTATGTGCATTCACATCACAGAGGTAATGCTTACTCTATGTTGTCCAGTTTCGAAACTCTGTCTTTGAAGGATCTGTGAAGGGATATTTAGTGATGCCCGGAGGCTTGTGGTGAGCAAGGATATGTCTTCCCATGAAACCTGCAGAGAAACTTTCTGAGCAACTGCTTTGAGATGTGTGTATTTGTCTCATAGAGTTAAACTGTTCTTTGGATAAAACAGCTTGAAATCACTGTTTTTGTGTAATCTGAGGAAGGATATTTGGGAACGATCCTTAGAACATGGAGAAAGAAATATCCTCAGGTAAAATCCGGAAGGAAATTTTCTGTGAAACTGCTCTGTGTCTTCTTAATGGCTCTCACTCAGTTAAGCCAACTTTTCATTGAGCAGTTTTCTAACCCTGTGTATGCTTAGAGTGTGACGGGATATTCGGGAGCACTTTGAGGCTTAAGGTGAAAAAGGAAATATGTTCAGACCAAAACTGGAGAGAAGCTTTCCGAGGAAGTGCCTTATGACGTGTGCATTCCACTCACAGTGTTATACCTCTCTTCTCATACAGCGTCGTGGAAACCTTTTGGGAGAAAAATGTGCCAAGTGGTATTCGGGAGCATGTTGGTGCCAGTGGTGAAAAGGGAAATAGCCTCAGACTAAAACTGGGAAAACCTTTGTGGGAAACTACTGTGTGATACGTGTAATCATCTCACAACGATAATGCTTTCTTAACATTATGGAGCTTGGAAACTGTCATGGATGGATACACGAAGGGACATTCGGGAGCACTTTGAAGAGTATGGTGAAAAACGAAATATCTTCAGAAAAAAACAGGGAAGAAGCTTTCTGTGAATCTGCTTTTTGCTATGTTTATTCATCTCACATAGATGAAGATTTCTTCACATTACACAGATTGGAAAATCCCTCATGGATGGATCCACGAAGGGATATTTGGGATGACATTTGGGCCTATAGTGAAATAGGAAATATAGTCACATCAAAACGGGAGAGAAGCTTTCTGCGAAACTGCTTGGTGACGTGTGCATTCCACTCAGGGTGTTATAACTTTCTTTTCATAAGGCACAATTTGAACACTGTTCCCGTAAAACCAAAAGAGTTATATTCGGAACACATGAAGACTATGGCAAAATTGAAATGTCCAATAAAAAACAGAAAGAAGCACTCGAAGAAACTGCTCTCTGACATGTCCATTTTTACACAAGGTTAAAGCTTACTCTACCTTTCCTAGTTTGAAAGTCGGTCTTTGAGGGTTCTGTGAAGGGACAGTAAGTGGCAACCAGAGGCCTGTGTTGAGCAAGGAAATGTCTTCCATCGAATATTTGAGAGAATCTTTCTGCACAACTCTTTTGTGAAGTTTGTGCTCATCTCATAGACTTAAATCATTCTTTGGATTGAGTAGTCTGAAATCACTGTTTCTGTCGAATCTGAGAAAGAACGTTTGGAAACTCTCTTTAGAATATCCTGAAAAAAAAAATAACCTCAGAGAGAAAGCAAAAGGAAGCTTTCTGTGAAACTGCTCTGTGTCCCTTGAATTCCGCTCACACAGTTAAGCTTCTCTTTTCATTGATCAGTATGATAACACTGTTTTTGTTTAGTCTGTGAAGGGATATTCTGGGGTGCTTTGAGGCTTACGGTGAGAAAGGAGACATCTTCAGATAGAAACTGGAGAGAAGCGGCCGGGCGCGGTGGCTCAAGCCTGTAATCCCAGCACTTTGGGAGGCCGAGACGGGCGGATCACGAGGTCAGGAGATCGAGACCATCCTGGCTAACATGGTGAAACCCCGTCTCTACTAAAAAAATACAAAAAACTAGCCGGGCGAGGTGGCGGGCGCCTGTAGTCCCAGCTACTTGGGAGGCTGAGGCAGGAGAATGGCGTAAACCCGGGAGGCAGAGCTTGCAGTGAGCTGAGATACGGCCACTGCACTCCAGCCTGGGCGACAGAGCGAGACTCCGTCTCAGAAAAAAAAAAAAAAAAAAGAAACTGGAGAGAAGCTTTCTGAGGAGCTGCTTTGTGACGTGTGCATTCCACTCACAGAATTCCAATCACAGAACGACGTGTGCATTCTACTCACAGAATGACGCGTGCATTCCACTCACCTTTCTTCTCCTAGAGGATCCCGGAATCCGTTTTGGAGAAAAAGCTACCAAGAGACATTCGGGAGTATAGGGATGGTTATGGTGAAAAAGGATATCTCCTCAGACAAAATCTGGAAAGAAGATTTCTGAAATTGCTTTGTGTTATATATATTTGTTCATCTCGCATAGTTAAAACTTTTCTTATATTACACAGTTTGGAAACTCCGTCATGCACGGATCCGTGAAGGAACATTCGGGAGCACATTCAGGCCTACGGTGATAGAGGAGATATCTTCAGATAAAAAGTGGATAGAAGCTTTCTGAGAAACGACTTTGTGATGTATGCATTCCACTCAGGGAGTTATATAACTTTTCTAACAAGGCAGTGTTTGAACACTGTTCCTGTGAAACCGAAAATGTGACATTTCGGAGTCCATTGAGGACTGTGGTGAATAGTGAAATATACTGAAATAAAATTGAGGAAGAAGCATTCCAAGAGTCTGCTCTCTGATATGTGCATTCACTTCACAGAGTTATTGCTTACTCTATGTTGCCCAGTTTCGAAACTCTGTCTTTGAAGTATCTGTGAAGGAATATTTAGTGACGCCCAGAGGCTTGTGATGAGCAAGGAAACGTCTTCCAATGAAAAGTGCAGAGAAACTGTCTGAGTAACTGCTTTGCGTTGTGTGTATTTGTCTCACAGATTTAAACCATTCTTTGGATTGAGCAGCTTGAAATCACTGTTTTTTGGAATCTGAGGAAGGACCTTTGGGAACGATACCTAGAATATGGAGAAAGAAGTGTCCTCAGGTAAAATCCAAAAGGTAGGTTTCAGTGAAACTGCTCTGTGTCGTCTTAATGGCTCTCACTCAGTTAAGCCTCTTTTTCATTGAGCATTTTTATAACCCTATGTGTGTTTAGCGTGTGATACAATATTCGGGAGCACTTTGAGGCTTACGGTGAAAAAGGAAATATGTTCAGACCGAAACTGCAGAGAAGCTTTCCGAGGAACTGCTTTGTTATATTTGCATTCCTGTCAGAGTGTTATACCTCTCTTCTCATACAGCCTTGGGGATACCCTTTTTAAGGAACAGGTACCAAGTGATGTTCAGGAGCATGCTGATGCCGATGGTGAAAAGGGAAATAGCCTCAGAGAAAAACTGGAAAGAAGCTTTCTAGGAAACTACCCTTTGATATGCATAATCATATCAAGAAGGGACTTTCAGGAGCACATTCAGGACCATGGTGAAAAAGAAAATCTCTTCAGATAAAAACTGGAAAGCAGCGTTCTGTGAATCTGCTTTTTGCTATGTTTATTCATCTCACAGAGATGAAGTTTTCATTACATTATGCAGCTTGGAAACTCCCTCTTGGATGGATACACGAAGGGATATTTAAGATCACATTCGGGCCTATGGTGAAATAGGAAATAGAGTCGGATAAAAACTGGAGAGAAGCTTTCTGAGAAACTGCTTGGTAATGTATGCATTCCACTCAGGGAGTTGTAACTTCCTTCTCATAAGCCACAGTTTGAACACTGTCCCTGGAAAACCAAAAGAGAGATATTCGGAGCACATTGAAGACTATGGCAAAAAGTGAAATGTCGTTCAATAAAAAACAGAAAGAAGCACTCGAAGAAACTGCTCTCTGACATGTCCATTCTTTTCACAGGGTTAAAGCTTACTGTACATTTCCCAATTGAAAGTCAGTCTTTGAGGATTCTGCGATGGGATACTAAGTGACACCCGGAGGCCTGTGTCCAGCAGGGAAATGTCTTCCTTCGAAAACTGGTGAGAAGCATTCTGCGCAACTCTTTGCCAAGTTTGTATTCATCTATAGAGTTTAATCATTCTTTCGATTGAGCAGTTTGAAATCACTGTTTCTGTGGAATCTGAGGAAAGACATTTGAAACGCTCTTTAGAATATCCTGAAAAAGAAATAACGTCAGATAGAAACCAGAAGGAAGCTTTCTGTGAAACTACTCTGTGTCACGTGAATTCCCCTCACACAGTTAAGCTTCTCTTTTCATTGAGCAGTATCATAACAGTTTTTTTGTTTAGTCTGAGAAGGGATATTCAGGAGCTCTTTTAGGCTTACGGTGAGAAAGGAAACGTCTTCAGAAAGAAACTGGAGACAAGCTTTCTGAGGAGCTTCTTTGTGACGTGTGCATTCCACTCACAGAAATATACCTTTCTTCTCCTAGAGGATTCCGGAATCCCTTTTTGATAAAGAGCTACCAAGAGACATTCTTTGGTATAGGGAGTGCTAAAGTGAAAAAGGTAATATCCTCAGAGAAAAACTGGAAAGATTTCTGTGAAACTACTTTGTGTTAGATATATTTATTCATCTCGCATAGTTAAAACTTTTCTTATATTATGCAGTTTGGAAACTCCATCATGCACGGTTTTGCAAATGGACATTCGGGAACTCATTCAGGCCTACAGTGAAAGAGGAGATATCTTCAGATAAAACTGGATAGAAGCTTTCTGAGAAACTACTTTGTGATATATGCATTCCACTCAGGGATATATACCTCTTTTCTCATAGGGCAGCGTTTGAACACTGTTCCTGTGAAACCGAAAAAGTGATATTTTGGTGCGCATTGAGGACTATGGCGAATGGTGAAATATACTGAAATAAAATCGAGGAAGAAGCTTTCCAAGAATCCACTCTCTGATATGTGCATTTACTGCAAAGCATTAATGCTTACTCTATGTTGCCCAGTTTTGAAACTCTGTCTTTGAAGAATCTGTGATGGAATATTTAGTGACGCCCGGAGGCTTGTTTTGAGCAAGGTAATGTCTTCCAATGAAACCTGCAGAGAAACTTTCTGAGCAACTGCTTTGTGATGTGTGTATTCGTCTCCTAGAGGTAAACCATTCTTTGTATTCAGCAACTTGAAATCACTGTTTTTGTGTCATCTGAGGTAGGACATTTGATAACGACCCTTAGAATATGGAGATAGAAATATCCTTAGGTAAAATCCAGAAGGAAGCTTTCTGTGAAACTGCTCTTTGTTGTCTTAATTCCTCTCGGTCAGTTAAGCCTCTCTTTTCATTGAGCAGTTTTCTAAACTTGTGTATGTTTAGCGTGTGATGGGATACTGCGGAGTACTTTGAGGCTTGCAGTGTAAAGGGAAATATGTTCAGACCAGAACTGGAGAGAAGCTTTCCGAGGAATTGCTTTGTGACGTGTGCATTCCACTCACAGTGCTATACCTCTCTTCTCATACAGCCTCAGTGATACCCTTTTGGAGAAACAGGTAACACGTGATATTCGGGAGCACGTTGATGCTGATGGTGAAAAGGGAAATAGGCTCAGAGCAATACTGGAAAGAAGCTCACATAGATAAAGCTTTCTTTACATTATGCAGCTTGGAAAATGTCATGGACGGATCCACTAGGGACCTTCGGAGCACATTCAGGACTAAGGTGAAAAAGGAAATATTTTCAGATAAAACAAGAAAGAAGCCTTCTGTGAGTCTCCTTTTTGCTATGTTTATTCATCTCACGTAGATGAAGCTTTGTTTACATTACACAGCTTGGAAACTCCCTCGTGCATTCATCTGCGAAGGGATATTTGGGATAATATTCGGGCCAATGGTGAAATAGGAAATATGGTCAGATATAAACTGGAGAGAAGCTTTCTGAGAAACTGTTTGGTGACGTGTGCATTCCACTCAGGAACTTATAACTTTCTTCTCATAAGGGACAGTTTGAACACTGTTCCTGTAAAACCAAAAGAATGATATTTGGAGCATATTGAAAATTACGCCAAAAAGTGAAATGTCGTCCAATAAAAAGCAGAAAGAAGCACTCGAAGAAACTGCTCTCTGACCTGTCCATTCTTTTCAAAGAGTTAAAGCTTACTCTACATTTCCCAGTTTGAAAGCCGGTCTTTGAGGATTCTGCGAAGGGATAGTAAGTGGCAACAGGAGGCCTGTGTCGAGCAAGGAAATGCCTTCCATGAGAAATTGGAGAGAAGCTTTCTGCACAACCCTTTTGTGACGTTTGTATTCATCTCATCGAGTTAAACCATTCTTTGGATTGAGCAGTTTGGAAACACTGTTTCTGTGGAATCTGAGAAAGGACATTTGGAAATGCTCTTTAGAATATCCTGAAAAAGAAATAACCTCAGAGAGAAACCAGAAGGAAACTTTCTGTGAAACTGCTAGGTGTCACTTGAATTCCACTCACACAGTTAAGTTTCTCTTTTCATTGAGCAGTATCATAACACAGTTCTTGTTTAGTCTGAGAAGGGATATTCAGGAGAGCTTTGAGACTCATGGTTAGAAAGGAAACGTCTTCAGAAAGAAACTGGACAGAAGCTTTGTGAGGAGCTGCTTTTCGTGTGCATTCCACTCACAGAAATATACCTTTCTTCTCCTAGAGGATTCTGGAATCCCTTTTGGAGAAAAAGCTACCAAGAGACATTCGAGAGTATAGGGACCGCTATGGTGAAAAAGGAAATATCCTCAGACAAAAACTGGAAAGAAGATTTCTATGAAACTGCTTGGTGTTAGATATATTTATTTATCTCACATAGTTAAAACTTTTCTTATATTATACAGTTTGGAGACTCCGTCATGCATGGATACTGAAGGGACATTCTGGAGCACATTCAGGCCTACGGTGAAAGAGGAGATATCTTCAGATGAAAACTGGATAGAAGCCTTCTGAGAAACTACTTTGTGATGTATGCATTCCACTCAGGGAGTTATACTTGTTTTCTCTCAAGGCAGTGTTTGAACACTGTTCCTGTGAAATCGAAAAAGTGATATTTTGGTGCGCATGGAGGACTATGGCGAATAGTAAAATATACTGAAATAAAATCGAGAAAGAAGCGTTCCAAGAATCTGCTCTCTGATATGTGCATTCACTGAAAAGCATTAATGCTTAGTCTATGTTTCCTAGTTTCGAAACTCTGTCTTTGCAGAATCTGTGATGGAATATTTAGTGACGCCTGGAGGCTTCTGGTGAGCAGGGTAACATCTTCCAATGAAACCTGCAGAGAAACTTTCTGAGCAACTGCTTTGCGATGTGTGTATTCATCTCCTAGAGATAAACCATTCTTTGGATTGAGCAGCTTGAAATCACTGTTTTTGTGACATCTGAGGAAGGACATTTGATAACGACCCTTAGAATGTGGAGAAAGAAATATCCACAGTTAAAATCCAGAAGGAAGTTTTCTGTGAAACTGCTCTGTGTCATCTTAATTCCTCTTGGTCAGTTAAGCTTCACTTTTCATTCAGCAGTTTTCTAACCTTGTGTATGTTTAGCGTGTGATGGCATGCCCGGAGTACTTTGAGGCTTGTGGTGTAAAATGAAGTATGTTCAGACCGAAACTGGAAAGAAGCTTTCCGAGGAATTGCTGTGTGACCTGTGCATTCAACTCACAGTGCTATACCTCTCTTGTCATACAGCGTCAGTGAAACTTTTTTGGAGAAACAGGTACCAAGTGATATTCGGGAGCATGTTGATTTCGATGGTGAAAAGGGAAATAGTCTCAGACTAAAACTGGAAAGAAGCTTTCTAGGAAAGTACTCTGTGATATGTTTAATCATCTCACATAGATAAAGCTTTCTTTACATTATGCAGCTTGGAAACTGTTATGGACGGATCCACTACGGGACATTCAGAGCACATTCAGGACTAAAGAGAAGCTTTCTGCGCAACTCTTTTGTCAAGTTTGTATTCATCTCATACAGTTTAATCATTCCTTGTATTGAGCAGTTTCAAATCACTGTTTCTGCAGAATCTGAGGAAAGACATTTTAAACGCTCTTTAGAATATCATAGAAAAGAAATAACCTCAGATGGAAACCAGAAGGAAGCTTTCTGTGACACTACTCTGTGTCAGGTGAATTCCGCTCACACAGTTAAGCTTCTGTTTTCATTGAGCAGTATCATAACACTGTTTTTGTTTAGTAAGATAAGAGATATTTAGGAGCACTTTACGGCTTATTGTGAGAAAGGAAACGTCTTCAGATAGAAACTGGAAAGAAGCTTTCTGAGGAGCTGCTTTGTGATATGTGCATTCCACTCACAGAAATATATCTTTCTTCTCCTAGAGGATTCTGGAATTCCTTTTGGATAAACAGTTACCAAGAGACATTCGGGAGTATACAGAGGGCTAAGGTGAAAAAGGTAATAGCCTCAGACAAAAACTGGAAAGAAGATTTCTGTGAAACTGCTTTGTGTTAGATATATTTATTCATCTCACATAGTTAAAACTTTTCTTATATTATGCAGTTTGGAAACTCCGTCATGCACGGATCTGCGAAGGGACATTCGGCAGCTGTTTGTAGATGTGAGCATTCCACTCAGGGAGTTAAAACTTTCTTCTCATAAGGCACAGTTTGAACACTGTTCCTGTAAAACTAAAAGAGTGATATTCGGAGCACATTGAAGACTATGGCAAAAAGGGAAATGTCGTCCAATAAAAAACAGAAAGAAGCACTCGAAGAAACTGCTCTCTGACATGTTCATTCTTTGTACAGGGTTAAAACTTACTCTACATTTCCCAGTTTGAAAGTCGGTCTTTGAGGGCTCTGCAAAGGGATAGTAAGTGGCAACCGGAGGCCTGTGTTGAGGAAGGTAATATCTTCCGTCAAAAATTGGAGAGAAGCTTTCTGCGCAATTCTTTTGTGATGTTTGTATTCATCTCATAGAGTTAAATCATTCCTTGGATTGAACAGTTTGAAATCAAGGTTTCTGTGGAATCTCAGAAAGAACATTTGGAAACACTCTTTAGAATATCCTGAAAAGGAAATAACCTCAGAGAGAAACCAGAAGGAAGCTTTCTGTGAAACAGCACTGTGTCACGTGAATTCCGCTCACACAGTTAAGTTTCTCTTTTCTTTTCTTTTTTTTTTATTATACTTTCAGTTCTAGGGTACATGTGCATGACGTTTATACCATGTATAACTCCCCAATGCAATCCCTCCCTCCTCCCCCCTCCCCATGATAGGCCTCAGTGTGTGATGTTCCCCTTCCCGAGTCCAAGTGATCTCATTGTTCAGTTCCCACCTATGAGTGAGAACATGCGGTGTTTGGTTTTCTCTTCTTGTGATAGTTTGCTAAGAATGATGGTTTCCAGCTGCATCCATGTCCCTACAAAGGACGCAAACTCATCCTTTTTGATGGCTGCATAGTATTCCATGGTGTATATGTGCCACATTTCCTTCATCCAGTCTGTCACAGATGGACATTTGGGTTGATTCCAAGTCTTTGCTATTGTGAATAGTGCTGCAATAAACATACGTGTGCATGTGTCTTTGTAGTAGAGTAATTTATAATCCTTTGGGTATATACTCAGTAGTGGGATGGCTGGGTCATATGGTACATCTAGTTCTAGATCCTTGAGGAATTGCCATACTGTTTTCCATAATGGTTGAACTAGTTTACAATCCCACCAACAGTGTAAAAGTGTTCCTATTTCTCCACATCCTCTCCAACACCTGTTGTTTCCTGACTTCTTAATGATTGCCATACTAACTGGTGTGAGATGGTATCTCATTGCGGTTTTGATTTGCATTTCTCTGATGGCGAGTGATGATGACCATTTTTTCATGTATCTGTTGGCTGTATGGATGTCTTCTTTTGAGAAATGTCTGTTCATATCCTTTGCCCACTTTTTGATGGGGTTGTTTGTTTTTTTCTTGTATATTTGTTTGAGTTCTTTGTAGATTCTGGATATTAGCCCTTTGTCAGATGAGTAGGTTGCAAAAATTTTCTCCCATTCTGTAGGTTGCCTGTTCACTCTGATGGTAGTTTCTTTAGCTGTGCAAAAGCTCTATAGTTTAATTAGACCCCATTTGTCAATTTTGGCTTTTGCTGCCGTTGCTTTTGGTGTTTTAGACATGAAGTCCTTGCCCATGCCTATGTCCTGAATGGTACTATCTAGATTTTCCTCTAGGGTTTTTATGGTATTAGGTCTAACATTTAAGTCTCTAATCCATCTTGAATTAATCTTCGTATAAGGGGTAAGGAAGGATCCAGTTTCAGTTTTCTACTTATGGCTAGCCAATTTTCCCAGCACCATTTATTAAATAGGGAATCCTTTCCCCATTTCTTGTTTCTCTTAGGTTTGTCAAAGATCAGATGGCTGTAGATGTGTGGTATTATTTCTGAGGACTCTGTTCTGTTCCATTGGTCTATATCTCTGTTGTGGTACCAGTACCATGCTGTTTTGGTTACTGTAGCCTTGTAGTATAGTTTGAAGTCAGGTAGCGTGACGCCTCCAGCTTTGTCCTTTTGACTTAGGATTGTCTTGGCAATGCGGGCTCTTTTTTGGTTCCATATGAACTTTAAAGCCGTTTTTTCCAATTCTGTGAAGAAACTCATTGGTAGCTTGATGGGGATGGCATTGAATCTATAAATCACCTTGGGCAGTATGGCCATTTTCACGATATTGATTCTTCCTATCCATGAGCATGGTATGTTCTTCCATTTGTTTGTGTCCTCTTTGATTTCACTGACCAGTGGTTTGTAGTTCTCCTTGAAGAGGTCCTTTACATCCCTTGTAAGCTGGATTCCTAGGTATTTTATTCTCTTTGAAGCAATTGTGAATGGAAGTTCATTCATGATTTGGCTCTCTGCTTGTCTGTTACTGGTGTATAAGAATGCTTGTGATTTTTGCACATTAATATTGTATCCTGAGACTTTGCTGAAGTTCCTTATCAGCTTAAGGAGATTTTGGGCTGAGACGATGGGGTTTTCTAAATATACAATCATGTCATCTGCAAACAGGGACAATTTGACTTCTTCTTTTCCTAACTGGATACCCTTGATTTCTTTCTCTTGTCTGATTGCCCTAGCCAGAACTTCCAACACTATGTTGAATAGGAGTGGTGAGAGAGGGCATCCTTGTCTTCTGCCAGTTTTCAAAGGGAATTTTTCCAGTTTTTGCCCATTCAGTATGATATTAGCTGTGGGTTTGTCATAAATAGCTCTTATTATTTTGAGGTACGTACCCTCAATACCGAATTTATTGAGCGTTTTTAGCATAAAGGGCTGTTGAATTTTGTCAAAAGCCTTTTCTGCATCTATTGAGATAATCATGTGGTTCTTGTCTTTGGTTCTGTTTATATGCTGGATTACGTTTATTGATTTGCGAATGTTGAACCAGCCTTGCATCCCAGGGATGAAGCCCACTTGATGATGGTGGATAAGCTTTTTGATGTGCTGCTGATTCCAGTTTGCCAGTATTTTATTGAGAATTTTTGCATCGATGTTCATCAGGGATATTGGTCTAAAATTCTCTTTTTTTGTTGTGTCTCTGCCAGGCTTTGGTATCAGGATGATGTTGGCCTCATAAAATGTGTTAGGGAGGATTCCTTCTTTTTCTATTGATTGCAATAGTTTCAGAAGGAATGGTACCAGCTCCTCCTTGTACCTCTGGTAGAATTCAGCTGTGAATCCATCTGGTCCTGGACTTTTTTTGGTGGGTAGGCTATTAATTGTTGCCTCAATTTCAGAGCCTGCTATTGGTCTATTCAGGGATTCAACTTCTTCCTGGTTTAGTCTTGGGAGAGTGTAAGTGTCCAGGAAATTATCCATTTCTTCTAGATTTTCTAGTTGATTTGCGTAGAGGCATTTATAGTATTCTCTGATGGTTGTTTGTATTTCTGTGGGGTCGGTGGTGATATCCCCTTTATCATTTTTTATTGCATCTATTTGATTCCTCTCTCTTTTCTTCTTTATTAGTCTAGCTAGCGGTCTGTCACTTTTGTTGATCGTTACAAAAAACCAACTCCTGGATTCATTGATTTTTTGGAGGGTTTTTTGTGTCTCTATCTCCTTCAGTTCTGCTCTGATCTTAGTTATTTCTTGCCTTCTGCTAGCTTTTGAATGTGTTTGCTCTTGCCTCTCTAGTTCTTTTAATTGTGATGTTAGAGTGTCAATTTTAGATCTCTCCTGCTTCTCTTGTGGGCATTTAGTGCTCTAAATTTCCCTCTACACACTGCTTTAAATGTGTCCCAGAGATTCTGGTATGTTGTATCTTTGTTCTCATTGGTTTCAAAGAACATCTTTATTTCTGCTTTCATTTCGTTATGTACCCAGTAGTCATTCAGGAGCAGGTTGTTCAGTTTCCATGTAGTTGAGCGGTTTTGATTGAGTTTCTTAGTCCTGAGTTCTAGTTTGATTGCACTGTGCTCTGAGAGACAGTTTGTTATAATTTCTGTTCTTGTACATTTGCTGAGGAGTGCTTGACTTCCAATTATGTGGTCAATTTTGGAATAAGTGCGATGTGGTGCTGAGAAGAATGTATATTCTGTTGATTTGGGGTGGAGAGTTCTATAGATATCTATTAGGTCCGCTTGGTGCAGAGATGAGTTCAATTCCTGGATATCCTTGTTAACTTTGTGTCTCGTTGATCTGTCTAATGTTGACAGTGGAGTGTTGAAGTCTCCATTATTATTGTATGGGAGTCTAAGTCTCTTTGTAGTCTCTAAGGACTTGCTTTATGAATCTGGGTGCTCCTGTATTGGGTGCTTAGATATTTAGGAGAGTTAGCTCTTCCTGTTGAATTGATCCTTTACCATTATGTAATGGCCTTCTTTGTCTCTTTTGATCTTTGATGGTTTCAAGTCTGTTTTATCAGAGACTAGGATTGCAACCCCTGCTTTTTTTTGTTCTCCGTTTGCTTGGTAGATCTTCCTCCATCCCTTTATTTTGAGCCTATGTATGTCTCTGCATGTGAGATGGGTCTCCTGAATACAGCAGACTGATGGGTCTTGACTCTTTATCCAGTTTGCCAGTCTGTGTCTTTTAATTGGAGCATTTAGTCCATTGACATTTAAGGTTAATATTGTTATGTGTGAACTTGATCCTGTCATTATGATATTAACTGGTTATTTTGCTCGTTAGTTGATGCAGTTTCTTCCTACCCTCGATGGTCTTTACATTTTGGCATGTTTTTGCAATGGCTGGTACCGCTTGTTCCTTTCCATGTTTAGGGCTTCCTTCAGGGTCTCTTGTAAGGCAGGCCTGGTGGTGACAAAATCTCTAAGCATTTGGTTATCTGTAAAGGATTTTTTTTCTCCTTCACTGATGAAGCTTAGTTTGGCTGGATATGAAATTCTGGGTTGGAAATTGGCTGGATATGAAATTCTGGGTTGAAAATTCTTTTCTTTAAGTACGTTGAATATTGGCCCCCACTCTCTTCTGGCTTGAAGAGTTTCTGCCGAGAGATCTGCTGTTAGTCTGATGGGCTTCCCTTTGTGGGTAACCCGACCTTTCTCTCTGGCTGCCCTTAAGATTTTTTCCTGGCCGGGCGCGGTGGCTCAAGCCTGTAATCCCAGCACTTTGGGAGGCCGAGATGGGCGGATCATGAGGTCAGGAGATCGAGACCCTCCTGGCTAATACAGTGAAACCCCGTCTCTACTAAAAATACAAAAACTAGCCGGGCGAGGTGGCGGGCGCCTGTAGTCCCAGCTACTCGGGAGGCTGAGGCAGGAGAATGGCGTAAACCCGGGAGGCGGGCTTGCAGTGAGCTGAGATCCGGCCACTGCACTCCAGCCTGGCGACAGAGCGAGAGTCCGCCTCAAAGAAAAAAAAAAAAAAAAAAAAAAAAAAAAAGATTTTTTCCTTCATTTCAACTTTGATGAATCTGCCAATTATGTGTCTTGGAGTTGCTCTTCTGGAGGAGTATCTTTGTGGCGTTCTCTTTATTTCCTGAATTTGAATGTTGGCCTGCCCTACTAGGTTGGGGAGTTCTCCTGGATGATATCCTGAAGAGTGTTTTCCAACTTGGTTCCATTTTCCCCCTCACTTTCAGGCACCCCAATCAGACGTAGATTTGGTCTTTTTACATAATCCCATACTTCTTGCAGGCTTTGTTCATTCTTTTTCTTCTTTTTCCTTTTGATTCTCTTCTTGCTTCATTTCTTTCATTTGATCCTCAATCGCTGATACTCTTTCTTCCAGTTGATCGAGTCGGTTACTGAAGCTTGTGCATTTGTCACGTATTTCTCGTGTCATGGTTTTCATCTCTGTCATTTCATTATGATCTTCTCTGCATTAATTAGTCTAGCTGTCAATTCTTCCACTCCTTTCTCAAGATTTTTAGTTCTTTGCACTGGGTACGTAATTCCTCCTTTAGCTCTGAGAAGTTTGATGGACTGAAGCCTTCTTCTCTCATCTCGTCAAAGTCATTCTCTGACCAGCTTTGATCCGTTGCTGGCGATGGGCTGCGCTCCTTTGCAGGTGGAGATGCGCTCTTATTTTTTGAATTTCCTGCTTTTCTGCCCCGCTTCTTCCCCATCTTTGTGGTTTTATCTGTCTCTGGTCTTTGATGATGGTCACGTACTGATGGGATTTTGGTATAGGTGTCCTTCCTGTTTGATAGTTTCCGTCTGACAGTCAGAAGGACTGTCTGTTGGTCTGTTGGAGATTGCTTGAGGTCCACTCCAGACCCTGTTTGCCTGGGTATCAGCAGCAGAGGTTGCCGAAGATAGAATATTGCTGAACAGCGAGTGTACCTGTCTGATTCTTTCTTTGGAAGTTTCCTCTCAGGGGTGACTCCACCCTGTGAGTTGTGGGGTGTCAGACTTCCCTTAGTGCAGGATGTCTCCCAGCTAGGCTACTCAGGGGTCAGGGACCCACCTGAGCAGGCAGTCTGTCCGTTCTCAGATCTCAACCTCCGCGTTAGGAGATCCACGGCTCTCCCCAAAGCTGTCAGACAGAGTCGTTCGCGTCTGCGCCGGCCCCTGCTCTTTCCCCTATTGGATTGCAGCTGTGCGCTGTCTGCAGAGGTAGAGTCTACAGAGACAGGCAGGCTTCCTTGGGCTGCTGTGAGCTCCACCCAGTTCGAGCTTCCCAGCGGCTTTGTTTACCTACTTAAGCCTTAGCAATGGCGGACGCCTCTCCCCCAGCCTCGCTGCTGCCTTGCGGATAGATCGCCGCAGACGGCTGTGTTAGCAGTGAGGGAGGCTCCGTGGGCCTGGGACCCTCCCGGCCATGTGTGGGATATATTCTCCTGGTGTGCCTGTTTCCTTAAAGCGCAGTATTGGGGTGGGAGTTACCCGATTTTCCAGGTGTTGTGTGTCTCAGTTCCCCTGGCTAGGAAAAGGGATTCCCTTCCCCCTTGCACTTCCAGGTGTGGCGATGCCTCGCCCTGCTTCAGCTCACGCTGGTCAGGCTGCAGCAGCTGACCAGCACCGATTGTCCGGCACTCCCTAGAGAGATGACCCCAGTACCTCAGTTTAAAATGCAGAAATCACCGGTCTTCTGTGTCGCTCGCGCTGGGAGTTGGAGACTGGAGCTGTTCCTAATCGGCCATCTTGCTCCCAAGTTTCTCTTTTCATTGAACAGAATCATAACACTGTTTTTGTTTAGTCTGTGAAGGAATATTCTGGAGTGCTTTGAGGCTTACGGTGAGAATCTAAACGTCTTTAGATAGAAACCGGAAACAAACTTTCTGAGGAGCTGCTTTGTGACGTGTGCATTTCACTCACAGAAATAAACCTTTCTTCTCCCAGGGTATTCCAGAATCTCTTTTGAAGGAAAAGCTACCAAGAGACATTCAGGAGTACCAGGACGGCTATGGAGAAAAAGGAAATAACCTCAGACAAAAACTGGAAAGATGATTTCTGTGAAACTGCTTAGTGTTAGATATATTTATTCATCTTGAATAGTTAAAACTTTTCTTATATTACACAGTTTTGAAACTCCGTCATGCACGGATCCGCGAAGGGACATTCGGGAGTACATTCAGGCCTACGGTGCAAGAGGAGATATCTTCAGATAAAACTGCATAAAAGCTTTCTCAGAAACTACTTTGTGATGTATGCATTCCACTCAGGGCATTATACCTCTTTTCTCACAAGGTAGCGTTTGAACACTGTTCCTGTGAAACCGAAAAGGTGATATTTTGGAGTGCGTTGAGGACTATGGTGAATAGTGAAATATAGTGAAATAAAATCGAGGAAGAAGCGTTCCAAGGATCTGCTCTCTGATATGTGCATTCATTTCACAGAGTTAATGCTTACTCTATGTTGCCCAGTTTTGAAACTCTGTCTTTGAAGGATCTGTGAAGGAATATATTGTGATGCCCGGAGGCTTGATGTGAGCAAGAAACGTCTTCTGATGCAACCTGCAGAGAAACTTTCAGAGCAACTGCTTTGCAATATGTGTTTTCGTCTCATAGAGTTAAATCATTCTTTGGATTGAGCAGCTTGAAATCACTGTTTTTGTGGAATCTGAGGAAGGACATTTGGGAATGATCCTTAGATTATGGAGAAGGAAATATCCTCAGGAAAAATCCAGTTGGAATCTTTCTGTGAAAGTGCCCTGTGTCGTCTTAGTTCCTCTCACTCAGTTAACCCTCTTTTTCATTGAGCAGTTTTCTAATTCTGTGTATGTTTAGCATATAATGGGATATTCGGGAGCACTTTGAGGATTACGTTTGAAAAGGAAACGTGTTCAGACTGAAACTGAAGAGAAGCTTTCTGAGGAACTGCTTTGTGATGGGCGCATTGCACTAACAGTGTTATACCTCCCTCTCATACAGTGTCGGGGAAACCCTTTTGGAGAAACAGGTACCAAGTGGTATTTGGGAGCATGTTGATGCCAACGGTGAAAAGGGAAATAGTCTCAGACAAAAACTGGATGGAACCCTTCTAGGAAACTACTCTGTGATGTGTGTAATCATCTTACATAGATAAAGCTTTCTTTACATTAAGCACCTTGGAAAACGTCATGGATGGTTCCACCAAGGGACCTTCGAGAGCATATTCAGGACTATGGTGAAAAAGGAAATATCTTCAGTTAAAAACTGGAAAGAAGCTTTATGTGAATTTGCTTTTTGCTATGTTTATTCATCTCACATAGATGAAGCTTTCTATACATCACACAGCTTGGAAACTCCCTGGTGGATGTATCCGCAAAGGGATATTTGGGGTCACAGTCGGGCCTATGGTGAAATAGGAAATATTGCCAGATAAAAACTGGAGAGTAGCTTTCTGAGAAATTGCTCTGTGATATGTGCATTCCACTCTGGGAGTCATAACTTTCTTCTCATAAGTCACAGTTTTATCACTGTTCCTGTAAAACCAAAAGAGTGATATTTGGAGCACATTGAAGACCATGGTAAAAAGTGAAATGTCGTCCAATATAAACAGAAAGAAGCACTCGAAGAAACTGTTCTCTGACATGTCCATTCTTTTCACAGGATTAAAGCCTACTCTAGATTTCCTAGTTTGAAAGTCTGTCTTTGAGAGTTCTGTGTAGGGATAGTATGTGGCAACCAGAAGCCTGTGTTGAGCAAGGAAATGTCTTCCATCAAAAACTGCAGAGTAGCTTTCTGCGCAATTCTTTTGTGATGTTTGTATTCATCTCATAGAGTTAAATCATTCCCTGGATTGAACAGTTTGAAATCACTGTTTCTGTGGAATCTGAGAAAGGACATTTGGAAACGCTCTTTAGAATATCCTGAAAAATAAATAATCTCAGAGAGAAACCAGAAGGAAGCTTTCTGTGAAACTGCTCTGTGTCACGTGAATTCCACTCACACAGTTAAGCTTCTCTTTTCATTCAGCAGTATGATAACACTGTTTTTGTTTAGTCTGCAAATGGATATTCTGGAGTGCTTTAAGGCTTACAGTGAGAAAGGAAATGTCTTCAGATAGAAAATGGAGAGAAGCTTTCTGAGGAGATGCTTTGTGGCATGTGCGTTCCACTCACAGAAATATATCTTTCTTCTCATAGAGGATTCTGGAATCCCTTTTGGAGAAAAAGCTACCAAGAGACATTTGGGAGTACCGGGATGGCTATGGTGAAAAAAGAAATATCCTTAGACAAAAATTGGAAAGAAGATTTCTGTGAAACTGCTTCCTGTTAGATATATTTATTCATCTCACATAGTTAAAATTTTTCTTATATTATGGAGTTTGGAAAATCCCTCATACACGGGTACTGAAGGGACATTCGGCAGCACATTCAGGCCTATGGTGAAAGAGGAGATATCTTTAGATAAGAACTGGAGAGAAGCTTTCTGAGAAACTACTTTGTGATGTATGCATTCCACTCAAGGAGTTATACCTCTTTTCTCACAACGTAGTGTTTCAACACTATTCCTGTGAAACCGAAAAAGTGATATTTTGGAGCGCATTGAACACTATGTCGAATAGTGAAATATACTGAAATAAAATTGAGGAAGAAGTATTCCAAGAATCTGTTCTCTGATATGTGCATCCACTGCAAAGTGGTAATGCTTACTCTGTTGCCCAGTTTCGAAACTCTGTCTTTGAAGAATTTGTGAAGCAATATTTAGTGACACCTGGAGGCTTGTGGTGAGCAAGGTAACACCTCCAATGAAACCTGCAGAGAAACTTTCTGAGCAACTGCTTTGCGATGTGTGTATTCGTGTCCTAGAGTTACACCATTCTTTGTATTGAGCAGCTTGAAATCACTGTTTTTGTGGAATCTGAGGAAGGACATTTGGGAACAATCCTTAGATTATGGAGAAAGAAATATACTCAGGAAAAATCCAGTAGGAATCTTTCTGTGAAACTGCTCTGTGTTGTCTTAATTCCTCTTGCTCAGTTAAGCCTCCCTTTTCACTGAGGAGTTTTCTAACCCTCTGTATGTTTAGCGTGTGATGGGATATTTGGTAGCACTTTGAGGCTTATGGTGAAAAAGGAAATATGTTCAGAGTGAAACTGGAGAGAAGCTTTCTGAGGAACTGCTTTGTGACGTGTGCTTTACACTCACAGTTTTATACCTCTCTTCTCATACAGCATTGGGAAAACCCTTTTGGAGAAACAGGTACCAAGTGATATTCGGGAGCATGTTGATGCCGATGATGAAAAGCGAAATAGCCTCAGACAAAAACTGGAAAGAAGCTTTCTAGGAAACTACTCTGTGATATGTGTAATCGTCTCACATAGATACAGCTTTATTTACATTGCACAGCTTGGAAACTGTCATGGACGGATACACCAAGGGAGCTTCAGGAGCATTTTCAGGACTATGGTGAAGAAGGAATATATTCAGATATAAACTTGAAAGAAGCTTTCAGTGAATCTTGTTTTTGCTATGTTTATTCATCTCACATAGATGAAGCTCTCTTTACATTACACAGGTTGGAACCTCCCGCGTGGATGGATCCGTGAAGGGATATTTGGAATCACATTCGGGCCTATGGTGAAATAGGAAATATAGTCAGATAAAAACTGGAGAGAAGCTTTCTGAGAAACTGCTTCGTGTTGTGAGCATTCCACTCAGGGACTTATAGCTATCTTTCCATGAAGCACAGCTTGAACACTGTTCCTGTAAAACCAAAAGAGTGATATTCAGAGCACATTGAAGACTGTGACAAAAAGTGAAATGGCGTCCAATAAAAAACAGAAAGAAGCACTCCAGGAAACTGGTCTCTGACATGTCCATTCTTTTCACAGGGGTAAAGCTTACTCTACATTTCCCCGTTTGAAAGTCGATCTTTGAGGGTTCTGTGATGGGATAGTAAGTGGCAACTGGAGGAATGTGTCGAGCAAGGAAATGTTTCGATCGAAAATTTGGGAGAAGCTTTCTGCGCAACTATTTTGTCATGTTTGTATTCATCCCATAGAGTTAAATCATTATTTGGATTGAGCAGTTTGAAATCACTGTTTCTGTGGAATCTGAGAAAGGACATTTGAAACACTCTTTAGAATATCCTGAGAAAGAAGTAACCTCAGATAGAAACCAGAAGGAAGCTTTCTGTGAAACTACTCCGTGTTACGTGAATTCCCCTCACATAGTTAAGCTTCTCTTTTCATTGAGCAGTATCATAACACTGTTTTTGTTTAGTCTGAGAAGGAATATTCAGGAGAGCTTTCAGACTCACCGTGAGAAAGAAAACGTCTTCAGATAGAAACTGGGGAGAAGCTTTCTGAGCAGCCGCTTTGTGACGTGTGCATTCCACTCACAGAAATATACCTTTCTTCTCCTAGAGGATTCCGCAATCTCTTTTGGAGTAACCGGTACCAAGAGACATTCGGGAGTATAGGGAGGGCTATGGTGAAAAAGGAAATATCCTCAGACAAAAAGTGGAAAGAAGATTTCTGTGAAACTGCTTTGTGTTAGATATTTTTATTCATCTCACATAGTTAAAACATTCCTTATAGTATGTAGTTTGGAAACTCCGTGATGCATGGATCCGTGAAGGGACATTTAGGAGCACATTCAGGCCTAGAGTGAAAGAGGAGATATCTTCAGATAAAAGTGGATACAAGCTTTCTGAGAAACTACTTTGTGATGTTTGCATTCCACTCAGGGAGTTATACCTCTTTTCTCACAAGGCATAGTTTGAACACTGTTGCTGTGAATCCGAAAATGTGATATTTCAGAGCGCATTGAGGACTATGGTGAATAGTGAAATATACTGAAATAAAATCGAGGAAGAAGCAATCCAAGAATCTGCTCTCTGATATGTGCATTCACTTCACAGAGTTAATGCTTACTCTATGTTGCCCAGTTTCAAAACTCTGTCTTTGAAGAATCTGTGATGGGATATTTAGTGACACCCAGAGGCTTCTGGTGAGCAAGGAAACGTCTTCTGATGAAACCTGCAGAGAAACTTTCTGAGCAACTGCTTTGCACTGTGTGTATTCGTCTCATAGAGTCAAACCGTTCTTTTGATTGAACAGCTTAAAATCATTGTTTTTGTGGAATCTGAGGAAGGACATTTGGGAACCATCCTTAGATTATGAGAAAGAAATATCCTCAGGAAAAATCCAGTAGGAATCTTTCTTTAAACTGCTTTCTGTCATCTTAATTCCTTAAGCTCAGTTAAGCCTCTCTTTTCATTGAGCAGTTTTGTAACCCTCTCTATGTTTAGCATGTGATGGGATATTCGGGAGCACTTTGAGGCTTATGGTGAAAAAGAAAATATGTTCAGACCGAAACTGGAGAGAATCTTTCCGAGGAACTGCTTTGTGACGTGTGCTTTCCACTCACAGTGTTATACCTCTATTCTCATACAGCATCGGGGAAACCCTTTTTGAGAAACAGGTACCAAGTGATATTCGGGAGCACGTTGATGCCGATGGTGAAAAGAGAAATAGCCTCAGACCAAAACTGGAAAGAAGCTTTCTAGGAAACTACTCTGTGATATGTGTAATCATCTCACATAGATAAAGCTTTGTTTAAATTACGCAGCATGGAACTGTCATGGACGGATCCACGAATGGACCTTCGGGAGGACATTCAGGATCATGGTGAAAAAGGAAATATCTTCAGATAAAAACTTGAAAGAAGCTTTCTTTGAATCTACTTTTTGCTTTGTTTATTCATCTCACATAGATGAAGCTTGGTTTACATTATGCAGCTTGGAAACTCCCTCGTGGATGTAACCGTGAAGGGATATTTGGGATCACATTCGGGTCTATGGTGAAATAAAGAATATAGTCAGATAAAAACTGGAGAGACGCTTTATGAGAAACTGCTTGGTGATGGGAGCACTCCACTCAGGGAGTTATAACTTTCTTCTCGTAAGGCACAGTTTGAACAGTGTTCCTGTAAAACCAAAAGAGTGATATTCGGAGCACATTGAAGACTAAGGCAAAGAGTGAAATGTCTTCCAATAAAAAACAGAAAGAAGTACTCGGAGAAACTGCTCTCTGACTTGTCCATTCTTTTCGCACGGGTAAAGCTTCCTCTACATTTCCCAGTTTGAAATTCGGTCCTTGCGATTCTGTGAAGGAATAGTAAGTGGCAACCAGAGGCCTGTGTCGAGCAAGGAAATGTCTTTCATCGAGAATTGGAGAGAAGATTTCCACGCAACTCTTTTGTGATGTTTGTATTCATCTCATAGAGTTAAATCATTCTTTGGATTGAGTAGTTTGATATCACTGTTTCTGTGGAATCTGAGAAAGGACATTTGGAAACGCTCTTTAGAATGTCCTGAAAAAGAAATAAGCTCAGAAAGAAACCACAAGGAAGCTTTCTGTGAAACTGCTCTATGTCTCGTCAATTCTGCTCACACTGTTAAGCTTCTCTTTTCATTAAGCAGTATCATAGCAGTGTTTTTGATTAGTCTGAGAAGGGATATTCAGGAGCGCTTTGAGACTCATGGTGAGAAAGGAAACATCTTCAGATAGAAACTGGAGAGAAACTTTCTGTGGAGCTGCTTTGTGACGTGTGCATTCCACTCACAGAAATATACCTTTCTTCTCCTGGAGGATTATGGAATTCCTTTTGGAGAAAAATCTACCAAGAGACATTCGGGAGTATAAGGACGGCTCTGGTGAAAAAGGAAATATCCTCAGACAAAAGCAGGAAAGAAGATTTCTGTGAAACTGCTTTGTGTTAGATATATTTCTTCATCTCACATAGTTAAAACTTATCTTACGCAGTTTGGAAACTCCGTCATGCACGGTTCCGCGAACGGACATGTGGGAGCATATTCAGGCCTATGGTGAAAGAGGAGATATCTTCAGATAAAAAGTGGAGAGAAGCTTCCCGAGAAACGACTTTGTGATGTATGCATTCCACTCAGTGAGTTATACCTATTTTCTAACAAGGCAGTGTTTGAACACAGTTCCTGTGAAATGGAAAAAGTGATATTTCGTAGCACATTGAGGACTATGGGGAATAGCAAAATGTACTGAAATAAAATCGAGGAAGAAGCGTTCCAAGAATCTCCTCTCTGATATGTCCACTCACTTCAGAAAATTAATGCTTACTCTATGTTGCCCAGTTTCTAAACTCTGTCTTTGAATAATCTGTGAAGGATATTTAATGATACCTGGAGACTTGTGGTGAACAAGGAAATGTCTTCCAATGAAACCTGCAGGGAACTTTCTGAGCAACTTCTTTGTGATGTGTGTATTCGTCTCATAGAGTTAAACCATTCTTTGGATTGAGCAGCTTGAAATCACTTTTTTTCTGGCATCTGAGGAAGGACATTTGGAATGATCCTTAGAATATGGAGAAAGAAATATCCTCAGGTAAAATCCAGAAGGAAGCTTTCGGTCAAACTGCTGTGTGTTTTCTTAATTACTCTCACTCAATTAAGTCTCACTTTTCATTGAGCAGTTTTCTAATCCTGTGTATGTTTAGCGTGTGATGGCATTTTTGGGAGCACTTTGAAGCTTGCGGTGTAAAAGGAAATGTTCAGACCGAAACTGGAGAGAAGCTTTCCGAGGAACTGCTTTGTGTGACATGTGCATTCCACTCACAGTGTTGTACTTCTCTTCTCATAAAGCGTCGGTGAAACCCTTTTGGAGAAACAGGTATCAAGTGATATTCGGGAGCATATTGATGCTGACGGTGAAAAGGGAAATAGCCTCAGACAAAAACTGGAAAGAAGCTTTCTAGGAAACTAGTCTGTGATATGTGTAATCATCTTACATAGATAAAGCTTTCTTCCTATCCATGAGCATGGATAGGAAGAATCAATATCGTGAAAATGGCCATACTGCCCAAGGTGATTTATAGATTCAATGCCATCCCCATCAAGCTACCAATGACTTTCTTCACAGAATTGGAAAAAATGGCTTTACAGTTCATATGGAACCAAAAAAGAGCCCACATTGCCAAGACAATCCTAGGTCAAAAGGACAAAGCTGGAGGCATCACGCTACCTGACTTCAAACTATACTACAAGGCTACAGTAACCAAAACAGCATGGTACTGGTACCACAACAGAGAAATAGACCAGTGGAACAGAACAGAGTCCTCAGAAATAATACCACACATCTACAGCCATCTGATCTTTGACAAACCTGACAAAAACAACAAATGGGGAAAGCATTCCCTATTTAATAAATGGTGCTGGGAAAATTGGCTAGCTATAAATAGAAAGCTGAAACTGGATCCTTTCCTTACCTCTTATACGAAAATTAATTCAAGATGGATTAGAGACTTAAATGTTACACTTAATACCATAAAAACCCTAGAAGAAAATCTAGGTAGTACCGTTCAGGACATAGGCATGGGCAAGGACTTCATGTCTAAAACACCAAAAGCAACGGCAGCAAAACCCAAAATTGACAAATGGGATCTCATTAAACTAAAGAGCTTTTGCACAGCTAAAGAAACTACCATCAGAGTGAACAGGCAACCTACAGAATGTGAGAAAATTCTTGCAACCTACTCATCTGACAAAGGGCTAATATCCAGAATCTACAAAGAACTCAAACAAATATACAAGAAAAAAACAAACAACCCCATCAAAAAGTGGGGAAAGGATATGAACAGACATTTCTCAAAAGAAGACATCCATACAGCCAACAGACACATGAAAAAATGCTCGTCATCACTCGCCATCAGAGAAATGCAAATCAAAACCACAATGAGATACCATCTCACACCAGTTAGAATGGCAATCATTAAGAAGTCAGGAAACAATAGATGTTGGAGAGGATGTGGAGAATTAGGAACACTTTTACACTGTTGGTGGGATTGTAAACTAGTTCAACCATTATGGAAAACAGTATGGCGATTCCTCAAGGATCTAGAACTAGATGTACCATATGACCCAGCCATCCTACTACTGGGTATATACCCAAAGGATTATAAATGACTCTACTACAAAGACACATGCACACGTATGTTTATTGCGGCACTATTCACAATAGCAAAGACTTGGAATCAACCCCAATGTCCATCTGTGACAGACTGGATTAAGAAAATGTGGCACATATACACCATGGAATACTATGCAGCCATCAAACAGAATGAGTTTGCATCCTTTGTAGGGACATGGATGCAGCTGGAAACCATCATTCTTAGCAAACTATCACAAGAACAGAAAACCAAACACCGCATGTTCTCACTCATAGGTGGGAACTGAACAATGAGATCACTTGGACTCGGGAAGGGGAACATCACACACTGGGGCCTATCATGGGGAGGGAGGAGGAGGGAGGGATTGCATTGGGGAGTTATACATGATATAAACGTTATGCACATGTACCCTAGAACTTAAAGTATAATAAAAAATAAAAAATAATAAAAAAAAAGCTTTCTTTGCATTATGCAGCTTGTAAACTGTCATGGATGGATCTACAAAAGGACCTTTGGAAGCACATTCAAAAATATTGTGAAAAGGGAAATATACTCAGATAAAAACTGGAAAGAAGCTTTCTGTGACTCCGTCTTTTCCTATGTTTATTCATTGAAAATAGATGAAGCATTCTTTACGTTACGCAGCTTGGAGACTCCCTCGTGGATGGATCCGTGAAGGGATATTTGGGATCACATTCGGCCTAGCTTGGAAACTCTTTCATGGATTGATTCGCGGGGGGATATTTGGGATCACAGTCGGGCCTATGGTGAAATAGAAAATATAGTCAGATAAAAACTGGAGAGAAGCTTTCTGAGAAACTGGTTGGTGATGTGTGCATTCCTCTCACGGAGTTATATTTTGTTCTCATAAGGCACAGTTTGAACACTGTTCCTGTAAAACCAAAAGAGTGATATTCGGAGCACATTGAAGATTATTGCAAAAAGTTAAATGTCGTCCAATAAAACACAGAAAGAAGCACTCGAAGAAATGCTCTCTGACATATCCAATCTTTTCAGTGTTAAAGCTTACTCTACATTTTCCAATTTGAAAGTCTGTCTTTGAGGGTTCTGCGAAGTGATAGTAAGTAGCAACTGGAGGTCTGTGTCAAGCAAGGAATCAACTTCCATCGAAAATTGGAGAGAAGCTTTCTTCACAAATTTTTGGTGATGTTTGCATTCATCTCATAGAGTTAAATCATTCTTTGGATTGAGAAGTTTGAAATCACTGTTTCTAAAGAATCTGAGAAAGGACATTCAGAAACGCGTTTAGAATATCCTGAAACAGAAATAATCTCAGAGAGAAACCAGAAAGAATCTTTCTGTGAAACTGCTCTGTGTCACGGGAATTCCGCTCACACAGTTAACCTTCTCTTTTCATTGAGTAGTATCATAACACTGTTTTTGTTTAGCCTGTGAAGGGATACTCAGGAGCGCTTTGAGGGTTACGGTGAGAAAGGAAACGTATTCAGATACAACCTGGAGATATGCTTTCTGAGGAGCTGCTTTGTGACGTGTGCATTCCACTCACAGAAATATACCGTTCCTCTCATAGAGGACTCTGGTATCACTTTTGGAGTAAAAGCTAAAAAGAGATATTCGGGAGTATTGGGACGGCTCTGGGGATAAAAGAAATATCCTCAGACAAAAACTGGAAAGAAGATTTCTGTGAAACTGCTTTGTGTTAGATATACTTATTTATCTCGCATAGTTAAAACTTTTCTCATATTATGCAGTTTGGAAACTCCGTCATGCACGGATCCGTGAAGGGACATTCGGGAGCACATTCAGGCCTACGGTGAAAGAGGAGATATCTTCAGATAAAAACTGGATAGAAGTTTTCTGAGAAACTACTTTGTGATGTATGCATTCCACTCAGGGAGTTATACCTCTTTTCTCACAAGGCAGCGTTTGAACACTGTTCCTGAAACCGAAAAAGTGATATTTCGGAGCACATTGAGGACTATGGCGAATAGTGAAATATACTGAAATAAAATCGAGGAAGAAACGTTCCAAGAATCTGCTCTCTGATATGTGCACTCAATTCACAGAGTTAATGCTTACTCTATGTTGCCCAGTTTCGAAACACTGTCTTTGAAGAATCTGTGAAAAGATATTAAGTGACGCCCGGAGGCTTGTGGTGAGCAAGGAAACGTCTTCTGATGAAACCTGCAGAGAAACTTTCTGAGGAACTGCTTTGCGATGTGTGTTTTTGTCTCATAGAGTTAAACCTTTCTTTGGATTGAGCAGTTTTAAATCACTGTTTTTGTGGAATCTGAGGAAGGACATTTGGGAATGATCCTTAGAATATGGAGAAAGAAATATCCACAGATAAAACCCAGAAGGAAGCTTTCTGTGAAACTGTTCTGTGTCATCTTTATTCAAGTCACTCACTTAAGCCTCTCTTTTCAGTGAGCAGTTTTCTAACCCTGTTTATGTTTAGCGTGTGATGGGATATTTCGGAGCACATTTAGGCTTATGCTGAAAAAGGAAATATGTTCTGACCGAAACTGGAGAGAAGCTTTCTGAGGAACTGCTTTGTAACGTGTGCATTCCATTCACAGTGTTATACATCTCTTCTCATACAGCGTTGGGGAAACCCTTTTTGAGAAACAGGTACCAAGTGATATTCGGGAGCATGTTGATGCCGATGGTGAAAAGGGAAATAGCCTCAGACAAAAACTGGAAAGAAGCTTTCTAGGAAACTAGTCTGTGATATGTGTAATCATCTCACATAGATAAAGCTTTCTTTACATTACACAGCTTGGAAACTGTGGAAACTGTCATGCACGGATTCATGAAGGGACCTTCAGGAGCACATTCAGGACTATGTTGAAAAAGAAAATATCTTCAGATAAAAACTGGAAAGAAACTTTCTGTGAAACTGCTTTTTGCTATGTTTATTTATCTCACAGAGATGAAGCTTTCCTTACATTATGCAGCTTGGAAACTCCCTCATACATGGATCCACGAAAGGATATTTGGGATCACAGTCGGCCCTATAGTGAAATAGGAAATATAGTCAGAAAAAACTGGAGAGAAGCTTTGTGAGAAACTGCTCTGTGATGTGTGCATTCCACTCAGGGAGTTATAACTTTCTTCTCATAAGGCACAGTTTGAACACAGTTCCTGTAAAACCAAAAGAGTGAAATTCGGAGCACATTGAAGACTATGGCAAAAAGTGACATGTCATCCAATAAAAAACAGAAAGAAGGACTCGCAGAAACTGCTCTCTGACATGTCCATTCTTTGTACAGGGTGAAAGCTTACTTTACATTTCCCAGTTTGAAAGTCGGTCTTTGAGGGTTCTGCGAAGGGATAGAAAGTGGCAACCGGACGCCTGTGTTGAGCAAGGTAATGTTTTCCATCGAAAATTAGAGAAAACTTTTCTGCGCAACTCTTTTCTGATGTTTGTATTCATCTCATAGAGTTAAATCATTCTTTGCATTGAGCAGTTTGAAATCACTGTTTCTGTGGAATCTGAGAAAGGACATTTGGAAATGCTCTTTAGAATCTAATGAAAAAGAATTAACCTCAAAGAGAAACCAGAAGGAAGCTTTCTGTGAAACTGCTCTGTGTCACTTCATTTCCGCTCACACAGTTAAGCTTCTTTTTTCATTTAGCAGTAACATAACACTGTATTTCTTTGGTCTGTGAAGGGATATTCTGGAGTACCTTGAGGCTTATGGTGAGAAAGGAAACGTCTTTACATAGAAACTGGGGCAAGCTTTCTTAGGAGCTGCTTTATGACGTTGCATTTCATTGAGAGAAATATATTTTTCTTCTCCTAGAAGATTCCAGAACCCCTTCTTGAGAAAAAGCTGCCAAGAGACATTCGGGAGTATAGGGAAGGCTATGGAGAAAAAGGAAATATCCTCAGAGAAAAACTGGAAAGATGATTTTTGTGAAACTGCTTTGTGTTAGATATATTTATTCATCTCACATAGTTAAAACTTTTCTTATATTACGCAGTTTGGAAACTCTGTCCTGCATGGATCCGCAAAGGGACATTTGATAGCATATTCAGGCCTATGGTGAGAGTGGAGATATCTTCAGATAAAAATTGGATAAAAGCTTTCTGAGAAACTATTTTGTGATGTATGCATTCCACTCAGGGAGTTCAAACAGTGTTTGAGCACTGTTCCTGTGAAACTGAAAAAGTGATATTTCAGAGCACATTGAGGACTATGGCGAACAGTGAAATATACTGAAAAAACATCGAGGAAGAAGCGTTACAAGAATCTGCTCTCCAATATGTGCATTCACTTCACAGGGTTAATGCTTTCTCTATGTTGCTCAGTTTCAAAACTCTGTCTTTGAAGAATCTTTGAAGGGATATTTAGTGGGCCTGGAGGCTTGTGATGAGCAAGGAAACGTCTTCCGATGAAACCAGCAGGGAAAGTTTCTTAGCAACTGCTTTGCGATGTGTGTATTCATCACATAGAGGTAAACCATTCTTTGGATTGAGCAGCATGAAATCACTGTTTTTGTGTAATCTGAAGAAGGACATTTGGGAACGTTACTTAGAATATGGAGAAAGAAATATCCTCAGGTAAAATCCAGAAGGAAGCTTTCTATGAAACTGCTCTGTGTCGTCTTAATTCCTCACGCTCAGTTAAGCCTCTCATTTCATTGAGCAGTTTTCTATCCCTGTGTATGCTTAGCATGTGATGGGATATTCGGGAGCACTTAGAGGGTTACAGTGGAAAAGGAAATATGTTCAGGCCGAAACTGGAGACAAGCTTTCCAGGGAACTGCTTTGTGACGTGTGCATTCCACTCACAGTGTTATATCTCTCTTCTCATACAGCGTCAGGCAAACCATTTCGGAGAAACAGGTACCAAGTGATATTCGGGAGCATGTTGATGCCAATGGTGAAAAGGGAAATAGCCTCAGACAAAAACTGGAAAGAAGCATCCTAGGAAACTACCCTGTGATATGTGTAATCATCTCACATAGATAAAGCTTTCTTTATATTATGCAACTTGGAAATTGTCATGGACGGATCCACGAAAGGACCTTCGGAAGCACATTCAGGACTATGGTGAATAAGGAAATATTCAGATAAAACTGGGAAGCAGCCTTCTGTGAATCTGCTTTTTTCTGTGTTTATTCATCTCACATAGGTGAAGCTTTCTTTACATTACACAACCTGGAAACTCCCTCGTGGATAGGTCCACGAAGGGATATTTGAGATCACATTCATGCCTATGGTGAAATAGGAAATATAGTCAGATAAAAACTGGAGAGAAGCTTTCTGAGAAACTGCTGTGTGATGTGTGCATTCCACTCAGGGAGTTATAACTTTCTTCTCATATGGCACAGTTTGAACACTGTTCCTGTAAAACCTAAAGGGTGATATTTGGAGCACATTGAAGACTACGTCAAAATGTGAAATTTCATCCAATAAAAAACAGAAAGAAGCACTCGAAGAAACTGCTCTCTGACATGTCCATTCTTTTCACAGGGTTAGAGATTACTTTACATTCCCCAGTTTGAAAGTCGGTCTTTGAGGGTTCTGCGAAGGGATATTAAGTGGCAACCAGAGGCCTGCATCGAGCAAGGATATGCCTTCCATCGAGAACTGGAAAAATGCTTTCTGCGCAACTCTTTTGTAATGTTTCTATTCATCTCATAGAGTGAAATGCTTCTTTGGATTAAGCAGATTGAAATCACTGTTTCTGTGGAATCTGAGAAAGGACATTTGGAAACGCTCTTTAGGATATCCTGAAGAAAAAGTAACCTCAGAGAGAAAGCAGAAGGAGCTTTCTGTGGAACTGCTCTGTGTCACGTGAATTCCGCTCACACAGCTAAGCTTCTCTTTTCATTGAGCAGTATCATAACACTGTTTTTGTTTAGTCTGTGAAGGGATAATCAGGAGTGCTTTGAGGCTTATGGTGAGAAAGGAAACGTCTTCAGATAGAAAGTGGAGAGAAGCTTTCTGAGGAGGTGCTTTGTGATGTGTGCATACCACTCACAGAAATATACCATTCTTCTCATAGAGGATTCCGGAATCCCTTTTGGAGGAAAAGCTACCAATTGACATTTGGGAGTATAGGGACGGCTATGGTGAAAAAGGAGATATCCTCAGACAAAAACTGGAAAGAAGATTTCCGTTAAACTGCTTTGTGTTAGATATACTTATTCATATACTTATTCATCTCACATAGTCAAAACTTTTCTTTTTTTTTTATTCTTTTTTTTTATTATACTTTAAGTTTTAGGGTACATGTGCATAACGTTTATATCATGTATAACTCCCCAATGCAATCCCTCCCTCCTCACCCCTCCCCATGATAGGCCCCAGTGTGTGATGTTCCCCTTCCCGAGTCCAAGTGATCTCATTGTTCAGTTCCCACCTATGAGTGAGAACATGCGGTGTTTGGTTTTCTCTTCTTGTGATAGTTTGCTAAGAATGATGGTTTCGAGCTGCCATCCATGTCCCTACAAAGGACGCAAACTCATCCTTTTTGATGGCTGCATAGTATTCCATGGTGTATATGTGCCACATTTTCTTAATCCAGTCTGTCACAGATGGACATTTGGGTTGATTCCAAGTCTTTGCTATTGTGAATAGTGCCGTAATAAACATACGTGTGCATGTGTCTTTGTAGTAGAGTAATTTATAATCCTTTGTGTATATACCCAGTAGTGGGATGGCTGGGTCATATGGTACATCTAGTTCTAGATCCTTGAGGAATCGCCATACTGTTTTCCATAATGGTTGAACTAGTTTACAATCCCACCAACAGCGTAAAAGTGTTCCTATTTCTCCACATCCTCTCCAACATCTGTTGTTTCCTGACTTCTTAATGATTGCCATTCTAACTGGTGTGAGATGGTATCTCATTGCGGTTTTGATTTGCATTTCTCTGATGGCGAGTGACGATGAGCAAAACTTTTCTTATCTTACGCAGTTTGGAAACTCCGTCTTTCACGGATCCGCGAAGGGACATTCAGGAGCACATTCAGGCCTATGGTGAAAGAGGAGATATCTTCAGATAAAAACTGGATAGAAGCTTTCTGAGAAACTGCTTTGTGATGTGTGCATTCCACTCAGGGAGTAATACCTCTTTTCTCAGGAGGCAGTGTTTTAACACTGTTCCTGTGAAACTGAAAAAGTGGAGAAAATCTTTCTGAGCAACTGTTTTGTGATGTATGTATTCATCTCATAGAGTTAAATCATTCTTTGGATTGAGCAGTTTGAAATCCCTGTTTCCGTGGAACCTGAGAAAGGAAATTTGGAACACTCTTTAGAATAGGCTGCAAAAGAAATACCTTCAGATAAAAACAAGAAGTAAGCTTCCTGTGAAACCACTCTGTGTCATGTGAATTCCACTCCGCCAGTTAAGCTTCACTTTTCATTGAGTAGTTTCCTAACACTGTTTATGTTTAGCATGCTTAGAGATATTCAGAAACACTTTGAGGCTTATGGAGAAAAAGAAAATATGATCTGATAGAAACTGGAGAGAAGCTTTCTGAGGATCTGCATTGTGACGTGTACATTCTACTCATGGTGTTATTCCTCTCTTCTCATACTACCTCTAGGAAACCCTTTTTGTGAAACCGTTCTTAGATACGCATATTCATCTCACATAGATAAATCTTTCTCTACATTTTGCAGCTTGGAAACTCTGTCATGGATGGATCCGTGAAGGGATATACGAAAGCACATTCAGGACTATGGTGAAAAAGGAAATATCTTCAGATAAAAACTGGAAAGAAGCTTTCTGTGAATCTGCTTTTTGCTGTGTTATTCATCTCACATAGATAAAACTTCTCTATATTACGCAGTTTGGAAACTCTGTCCAAGTATGGACGGATCCACGATTGGATATTCAAAAGGGCATTCAGGTCTATGGTGAAAAAGGAAATTTCTTCAGAGAAAAACTGGAGAGAAGCTTTCTGAGAAACTGCTTTGTGATGTGTGCATTCCACTCAGGGTGTTATACCTCTTTTCTCATAAGGCAGAGTTGCAACACTGTTCCTATAAAACGAAAAAGTGATATTCTGGAGTGCATAGAAGACTATGGTGCAAGGTGATATATCCTCAAATGAAACCCAGAGCGAAGCATTTGAAGAAACTGCTCTCAGATATATGCATTCATTTCACAGAGGTCAAGCTTAATCTACATTGCCGAGTTTGGAAATTCTGTCTTTCAGTAATCTGTGAGGGGATATTCAGTGGTGCCGGGAGGCCTGTGGTGAGTTTCTCTTTTCATTGTGTAGTATCATAAAACTGTTTTTGTTTGGTCTGCGAAGGGATATTCAGGAGCGCTTTACTGTGATGAGCAAGGAATGTCTTCCGTTGAAAACGGGGAGAAGTCTCTGAGCAACTGCTTTGTGATTTTTGTATTCATCTGTTAGTGTTAAATCGTTCCTAGGATTGAGCAGTTTGAAATCACTGGTTCTGTGGAATCTGAGGAAGGATATTCGGGAATGCTCTTTTGAATGTGGAGAAAGAGCTATCCTCAAATAAAAACCGGAAGGAAGCTCTTTGAGGCTTACGGTGAGAAAGGAAACGTATTCAGATAGAAACTGGAGAAAAGATTTCTGAGGAGCTGCTTTGTGACGTGTGGATTTCACTCACAGAAATATACCGTTCTTCTAGAGGATTCTGGAAACCCTTTTGCTGAAAAAGCTACCAAGAGACATTCAGGAGTATACGGATGGCTATGGTGAAAAAGGAAATATCTTCAGATAAAAACTGGAAAGAAGCTTTCTGTGAATCTGCTTTTTGCTGTGTTTATTCATCTCACATAGATAAAACTTTCTCTATATTACGCAGTTTGGAAACTCTGTCCAAGTATGGACGGATCCACGATTGGATATTCAAAAGGGCATTCAGGTCTATGGTGAAAAAGGAAATTTCTTCAGAGAAAAACTGGAGAGAAGCTTTCTGAGAAACTGCTTTGTGATGTGTGCATTCCACTCAGGGTGTTATACCTCTTTTCTCATAAGGCAGAGTTGCAACACTGTTCCTATAAAACGAAAAAGTGATATTCTGGAGTGCATAGAAGACTATGGTGCAAGGTGATATATCCTCAAATGAAACCCAGAGCGAAGCATTTGAAGAAACTGCTCTCAGATATATGCATTCATTTCACAGAGGTCAAGCTTAATCTACATTGCCGAGTTTGGAAATTCTGTCTTTCAGTAATCTGTGAGGGGATATTCAGTGGTGCCGGGAGGCCTGTGGTGAGTTTCTCTTTTCATTGTGTAGTATCATAAAACTGTTTTTGTTTGGTCTGCGAAGGGATATTCAGGAGCGCTTTACTGTGATGAGCAAGGAATGTCTTCCGTTGAAAACCGGGGAGAAGTCTCTGAGCAACTGCTTTGTGATTTTTGTATTCATCTGTTAGTGTTAAATCGTTCCTAGGATTGAGCAGTTTGAAATCACTGGTTCTGTGGAATCTGAGGAAGGATATTCGGGAATGCTCTTTTGAATGTGGAGAAAGAGCTATCCTCAAATAAAAACCGGAAGGAAGCTCTTTGAGGCTTACGGTGAGAAAGGAAACGTATTCAGATAGAAACTGGAGAAAAGATTTCTGAGGAGCTGCTTTGTGACGTGTGGATTTCACTCACAGAAATATACCGTTCTTCTAGAGGATTCTGGAAACCCTTTTGCTGAAAAAGCTACCAAGAGACATTCAGGAGTATACGGATGGCTATGGTGAAAAAGGAAATATCCTCAGACAAAAACTGGAAAGAAGATTTCTGTGAAACTGCTTTTTGTTAGATATATTTATTCATCTCACATAGTTAAAACCTTTCTTATATTACGCAGTTTGGAAACTCCATCATACACGGATCTGCGAAGGGACATTCGGGAGCACATTCAGGCCTATGGTGAAAGAGGAGATATCTTCAGATAAAAACTGGATGGAAGCTTTCCGAGGAACAACTTTGTGATATATGCATTCCACTCAGGGAGATATACCTCTTTTCTTACAAGGCAGTGTTTGAGCACTGTTCCTGTGTAACTGAAAAAGTGACATTTCGGAGCGCATTGAGGGCTATGATGAATAGTGAAATATACTGAAATAAAATCGAGGAAGAAGCATTCCAAGAGTCTGCTCTCTGATATGTGCATTCTCTTCAGAGAGTTAATGTTTACTCTATGTTGCCCAGTTTCGAAACTCTGTCTTTGAAGAATCTGTGAAGGGATATATAGTGACGCCCGGAGGCTTGTGGTGAGCAAGGAAACGTCTTCCGATGAAACCTGCAGAGAAACTGAGCCACTGCCTTGCGATGTGTGCATTCGTCTCATAGAGTTAAACCGTTCTTTGGATTGACCAGCTTTAAATCACTATGTTTGTGGCATCTGAGGAAGGACATTTGAGAACGATCCTTAGAACATGGAGAAAGAAATATCCTCAGGTAAAATCCAAAAGGAAGCTTTCTGTGAAACTGCTCTGTGTCGTCTTAATTCCTCTCACTCAGTTAAGCCTCTCTTTTCATTGAGCAGTTTTCTAACCCTGTGTATGTTTAGCATGTGATGGGAAATTTGGGAGCACTTTGAGGCTTACGGTGTAAAAGGAAATATGTTCAGGCCGAACCTGGAGAGAAGCTTTCCGAGGAACTGCTTTGTGACGTGTGCATTCCACTCACAGTGTTATACCTCTCTTCTCATACAGCGTCGGGGAAACCCTTTTAGAGAAACAGGTACCAAGTGATGTTTGGGAGCATGTTGATGCCGATGGTAAAAAGGGAAATAGCCTCAGACCAAAACTGGAAAGAAGCTTTCTAGGATACTACTCTGTGACATGTGTAATCATCTCACATACATAGATAATACTTTCTTTAAATTGCACAGCTTGGAAGCTGTAATGGATGGATCAACAAACGGACCTTCGGGAGCACTTTCAGAACTATGGTGAAAAAAATATCTTCAGATAAAAACTGGAAAGAAGCTTTCTGTGAATCTGCTTTTTGCTATTTTTATTCATCTCACATAGATGAAGCTTTCTTTACCTTACGCAGCTGGGAAACTCCCTCGTGGATGGATCCGCAAAGGGATATTTGGGTTCATATTCAGGCCTGTGGTGAAATCGAAAATATAGTCAGATAAAACTGGAGAGAAGCTTTCTGAGAAACTGTTTGGCGACATTTGCATTCTACTTGGGGGGTTATAACTTTCTTCACATAAGGCACAGTATGTATTCATCTCATAGAGCTAAATCATTCTATGGATTGAGAAAATACTTGGTGATGTGTGCATTCCAATAAGTGAGTTATACCATTTTTCTCATAAGACACTGTTTGAACACTGTTCTGTAAAACTAAAAAAGTGATATTTGGAGCACATTGAAGACTACAGCGAAAAGTGAAATGTCTTCAATAAAACCCGGAAAGAAGCCTTTCAAGAAACTGCTCTCTGACATGCCCATTCTTTTCACAGAGATAAGCTTACTCTACATTTCCCAGTTTGGAAAGTCTGTCTTTGAGGAATCTGCGAAAGGATATTAAGTGGCAACTGAAGGCCTGTAGCGAGCAACGAAATGTCTTCTGTTGAAAATTGGAGAGAAGCTTTCTGAGCAACACTTTTGTGATGTTTGTATTCATCTCAAAGAGTTAAATGATTCTTTCAATTGAGCAGTTTGAAGTCACTGTTTCTGTGGAATCTGAAAAAGGACTTCTGGGAACACTCTTTAGAATATCCTGAAGAAGAAATAACCTCAGATAGAAACCAGAAGAAGCTTTCTGTGAAACTGTTCTGTGTCACGTGAATTTCACTCACAGAGTTAAGCTTCTGTTTTCATTCAGCAGTATTCTAACACTGTTTATGTTTAATCTGCAAAGGGATATTCAGGAGCGCTTTGAGGTTTATGGTGAAAGAGGAAATATCTTCAGATAGAAAGTGGAGAGAAGCTTTCTGAGGAGCTGCTTTTTGACGTGGGCATTCCATTCAGGGACTTTTACCTCTTTACTCATAAGGCAGTGTTTGAACACTGTTCTTGTAAAATCGAAAAAGTGATATTTCAGAGAGCATTGAAGACGATGGCGAAAAGTGTAATAACCTCAAATAAAACACAGAAAGAAGCATTCCAAGAAACAGCTTTCTAATATGTGCATTCATTTCAGAGAGTTAAAGCTTACTCTACGTTGCTCAGTTTGGAAACTCTGTCTTTCAGGAATCTGTGAAGGGATATTAACTGTTGCCTGGAGGCTTTTGGTGAGCATGGAAACGTCTTCCGATGAAAACTGAAGAGAAGGTTTCTGAACAACTGTTTTGTGATGTGTGCATTCATCTCATAGAGTTAAACCATTCTTTAGATTGAGCGGTTTGGAATCACTGATTTTTTTGGCATCTGAGGAATGACATTTGGGAACGCTCTTTAGAACTTGGAGAAAGACATATCCTCAGATAAAATCCAGAAGGAAGCTTTCTGTGAAACTGCTCTGTGTCGTCTTAATTTCTCTCACTCTGTTAAGCCTCTCTTCATTGAGCAGTTGTCTAACCCTGTTTATGTTTAGCGTGTGCAGGGATATTCGGGAGTGCTTTGAGTCTTATGGTGAAAAAGAAAATATGTTCAGACCGAAACTGGAAAGAAGCTTTCCAAGGAACTGCTTTGTGACATGTGCATTCCACTCACAGTGTTATACTTCTCTTTTCATATAGCATCAGGGAAAGCCTTTTGGTGAAAAAGGTGCCAAGTTATATTCAGGAACATGTTGATGCCTATGGTGAAAAGGGAAATAGCCTCAGACAAAAACTGGAAAGAAGCATTCTTTGAATCTGCTTTTTGCTGTGTTTATTGATTTCACGTAAATAAAGCTTTCTTTACATTATGCACCTTGGAAACTCTGTCACAGATGGATCTGTGAAGGGATATTCGGGATCATATTCAGGCCTATGGTGTAAAAGGAAATATCATCAGATAAAAACTGTAGAGAAGCATTCTAAGAAACTGCTTGGTGATGTGTGCATTCCACTCAGGAAGTTATACCTTTTTTCTCATAAGGCACTGTTTGAACACTGTTCCTGTAAAACTATCAAAGTGATATTTGGAGCACATTGAAGATTATGGCGACCAGATAGAAGCATTGCAAGAAACTGTTCTCTGATATGTCCATGCATTTCACAGAGTTAAAGCTTACTCTATATTTCCCAGTTTGGAAAGTCTGTCTTTGTTGGATCTGCGCAGAGATATTAACTGGCAACTGGAAGCCTATAGTGAACAAGGAAATGTCTTCCATTGAAAATTGGAGAGAAGGTTTCTGAGCAACACTTTTGTGATGTTTGTATGCATCTCTAGAGTAAAATGATTTTTTGGATTGAGCAGTTTGAAATCACTGTTTCTGTAGAATCTGAAAAAGGGCATTTGGGAACGCTGTTTAGAATATCCTGAAAAAGAAATAATCTCAGATACAAACCAGAAGGAGCTTTCTGTGAAACTGCTCTGTGTTGCTTGGATTCCGCACACACAGTTAAGCTTCTCTTTTCATTGAGCAATATTCTAACACTGTTTATGTTTAGTCTGCAAAGGGATATTCGAGAGCGCTTTGAGGCTTATGGTGAAAAATGAAATATCTTCAGATAGAAAGTGGAGAGAAGCTTTCTGAGGAGCTGCTTTGTGACGTGTACATTCCACTCACAGAATTATATATTTCTGCTGATAGAGGATTGGGGAATCCCTTTTGGAGAAAAACCTACCAATGAACATTGGGGAGAATATGGACGGCTATGGTGAAAAAGGAAATATCCTCAGACAGAAATTGGAAAGATTTCTGTGAAACTGCTTTGTGATAGGTATGTTTATTCATCTCACATAGATGAAACTTTCTTTATATTACCCAGTTTGGGAATTCCGTCTAGGACAGATCCGGAAAGGGACATCCAGGAGCATATTCAGGCCTATGGTGAAAAAGGAGATATCTTCAGATAAAAACTGGATAGAAGCTTTCTGAGAATCTGCTTTGTGATGTGTGCATTCCACTCACGAAGTTATACCTCTTTTCTCCTAAGGCAGTGTTTGTACACTGCTACCATAAAACCGAAAATGTAATATTTCTGAGCGCCTTGAAGACTGTGGTGAAAAGTGCAATGTCCTCCAATGAAACCTGGAAAGAAGTGTTCCAGGAAATTGTTCCCTGATATATGCATTCATTTCGTAGAGTTAAAGCTTACTACGTTGCCCAGTTTGGAAAGTCTGTCATTGAGGAATCTGTGAAGGGATATTAACTGGCACCCAGAGGCTTGTGGTGAGCAAGGAAAACTATTCCGATGAATACTGGAGAGAATCTTTCTGAGCAACTGCTTTGTGATGTGTGTATTCATCTCATAGAATTAAACCATTTTTTTGGATTGAGCAGTTTGAAATCACTATTTTTGTGGAATCTGAGGAAGGACATTTGGGAACTCTCTTTAGAATATAGAGAAAGAACTATCCTCAGATAATAACCAGAAGGAAGCTTTCTGTGAAACTGCTTTGTGTGGTTTGAATTCCTCTCTCTCAGTTAAGCTTCTCTTTTCATTGAGCAGTTTTCGAACACTGTGTTTCCTTAGCGTGTCAAGGGATATTCAGGAACACTTTGAGGCTTACAGTGAAAAAGGAAATATGTTCAGATAGAAACAGGAGAGAAGCGTTCTGAGGAGATGCTTTGTGACGTATGCATTTAACTCAGTTTATATCTCTGTTCTCATACGACATCGGGGAAGCCCTTTTGGAGAAATAGGTACCAAGGTATATTCGGGAGGATATTGACACCTATGGCGAAAAGGGAAATAACTTCAGACAAAAAGAGAAAGAAAGCTTTCTGTGAAACTGCTCTATGCTATGTGTATTCATCTCACATAGATAAAGCTTCCTTTGCACTACGCAGCATGGAAACTCTGTCATGGACGGATCCACGAAGGGACATTCAGGAGCACATTCAGGACTAGGATAAAAAAGGAAATATCATCAGATAAAAACGGCAAAGAAACTTTCTGTGAACCTGCTTTTTGCTATGTCTTTTGATCTCACAAACATAAAGTTTTTTGTGTTAAGCAACTTGGAAACTAAGTCATGGACTGATCCACGAAGGGACATTTGGGAGCACATTCAGGACTCTGGTGAAAAAGGAAATATCTTAGATAAAAACTGGAAATAGGAGATATCTTCGGATAAATACTGGACAGAAGCTTTCCTAGAAACTGCTTAGTGATGTGTGCATTCCACTCAGTGAGTTATACCTCTTTCCTTATGAGGCAGTGTTTGAACACTGTTCCTGTAAAACTGAAAAAGTAATATTTCAGAGTGCATGCAAGACTGTGGTGAAAAGTGAAATATCCTGAAGTAAAACCCAGAGAGAAGCGTTCCAGGAAACTGCATGTTTCTGACATGTGCATTCATTTCAGAAAGGTGAAACTTACACTACATTTCCCAGTTTGGAAAGTCTCTCTTTGAGGATTCCGTGAAGGGATATTAAGTGGTGACCGGAGGCCTGTGGCAAGCAAGGAAATGTCTTCCTTTGAAAATTGGAGAGTTGCTTTCTGAGCAACTACTTTGTGATGTGTGTATTCATCTCATAATATTAAATCATTCTTTGGGTTGAGCAGTTTGAAATCACTCTTTCTCTGCCACCTGAGAAAGGACATTTGAGAATGCTCTTAAGAATATGCTGAAAAAGAAATATCCTTTGATAAAAACCAGAAGGAATCTTTCTGTGAAACTACTCTGTGTCATGTGAATTCCACTAGCACAGTTAAGCTTCTGTTTTCCTTGAGCTGTATTCAAACACTGTTTAGTTTAGTCAGCTAAGGGATACTCAGGAGCGCTTTGTGGCTTATGGTGAAAATGGAAATATCTTCAGATGGAAACTGGGGAGAAGATTTCCGAGGAGATGCTTTATGACCTGTGCATTCCACTCACAGTGTTATACTTTTCTTCTCATAGAGGATTGGTGAATCCCTTTTGGAGAAAAAGCTAACACGGACATTCGGGAATATATGGACGGCTATGGTGGATAAGGAAATATCCACACACAAAAACTGGAAAGAAATTTTCTGTGAAACTGCTTTGTGATAGATATGTTTATCCATCTCACATAGACAAAACTTTCCTTATATTACGCAGCTGAAAACTCTGTCATGGACATATCGCAGAAGGGACATTCGGGAGCACATTCAGGACTATGGTGAAAAAGAAAATATGTTCAGATTAAAACTGGAAAGAAGCTTTCTCTGAATCTGCTTTTTGCTATGTTTATTCATCTCACATAGATAAAGTTTCTTTACATTACGCAGCTTGGAAACTCCGTCATAGATGGAACGGCGAAGGGATATTCGGGATCACATTCGGGCCTAAGATGTAAAAGGAAATATCATCAGATAAAAACTGCAGACAAGCTTTCTGAGAAACTGCTTGGTGGTGTGTGCAGTATATCTTTCTTCTCATAAGGTACTGTTTGAACACTGTTCTTGTAAAACTAAAAAAGTGATAATCGGTGCACATTGAAGACTATTGTGAAAAGTGAAATGTCGTCAAATAAAACCCAGAAAGAAACATTCCAAAAAACTGCTCTCTGACATGTGAATTCATTTCACAGAGTTAAAGCTTATGCTCCATTTCCCAGTTTGGAAAGTCTGTCTTTGAGGATTTTGCGAATGGGTATTAAGTGGCAACTGGAGGCCTGTTGTGAGCAAGGAAATGTCTTCCCTTGAAAATTGGAGAGAAGCTTTCTGAGCAACTCTTTTGTGATGCTTGTATTCATCTGATAGAGTTAAATCATTCTTTGGATTGAGCAGTTTGAAATCACTGTTTCTGTGGAATCTGAGAAAGGACATTTGGGAAAGCTCTTTAGAATATCCTGAAAAAGGAATAACCTCAGATACAAAACAGAAGGAAGCTTTCTACGAAACTACTCTGTGTCGCGTGAATTCCACTTGCAGAGTTAACCTTCTCTTTCCATTGAGCATTATTCTAACTCTGTAATTGTTTAGTCTGTGAAGGGATATTCGGGAGTGCTTTGAGGCTTATGGTGATAACGGAAATATCTTCAGATAGAAACTGCAGAGAAGATCTCCAAGGAGCTGCTTTGAGATGTGTGCCTTTGACTCACACAGTTATACTTTTCTTCTCATAGAGGATTGGGGAATCCCTTTTGGAGAAAAAGCTACCAGGGGACTTTTGGGAGTATATGGGCGGCTATGGTGAAAAAGGAAATATCCCCAGAGAAAAAATGGAAAGAAACTTTCTGTGAAACTGCTTTGTGATAGGTATGTTTATTCATCTCACATAAACAAAACTTTCTTTCTTTTATACAGTTTTGAAACGACGTCATGGACGGATTCGCGAAGGGACATTTGGGAGCAGATTCAGGCCTATGGTGATATCTTCAGATAAAAACTGGAGAAAAGCTTTCGGAGAAACTGCTTTGTGATGCGTGCATTCCACTCAGGCAGTTATACATCTTTTCCCATAAGGCAGTGTTTGAACACTGTTTCTGTAAAATCGAAAAAGTGATATTTCTGAGTGCTTGGTAGATTATGGCGAATAGTGAAATATCCTCAAATGAAACCTAGAAAGAAGCGTTCCAAGAAACTGCTCTCTGATATGTGTATTCACTTCACAGAGGTAAAGCTTACTATACGTTGCCCAGTTTAGAAACTCTGTGTTTGAGGAATCTGTGAAGGGATATTATGTGGTGCCCGGAGGCTTCTGGTGGGCAAGGAAGCGTCTTCCGATCAAAACTGGAGAACCTTTCTGAGCAACTGCTTTGTGATGTGTGCATTCATCTCAAAGAGTTAAACCATTCTTTAGATTGAGCTGTTTGAAATCACTCTTTTTATGGAATCTGAGGAAGGACATTTGGAAACACACTTTAGAATATGGAGAGAGACATATCCTCAGGTAAAATCCAGAAGGAATCTTTCTGTGAAACGGCTCTGTGTTGTCTTAATTCCTCTCATTCAGTTCAGCCTCTCTTTTCATTAGCAGTTTTCTAACCCTGTTTATGTTTAGCGTGTGAAGGGATATTCAGCAGCTCTTTGAGGCTTATGGTGAAAAAGGACATGTATTCACACTGAAACTGGAGAGAAGCTTTCTGAGGAACTGCTTTGTGACATGTGAATTCCACTCACAGTGTTATACCTCCCTTCTCATACAGCATCATGGAAACCCTTTTGGAGAAAAAGGTACCAAGTGGTATTCGGGAGTATGTTGATGCCTATGGTGAAAACAGAAATAGCATGAGACAAAAACTGGAAAGAATCTTTCTATGAAACTGCTCTGTGATATGTGTATACATCTCACATAGATAAAACTTTCTTTACGTAACACAGCTTGGAAACTCTGTCATGGACAGATCCACGAAGGGACATTCGGGAGTCCATTCAGGACTATGGTGAAAAAGGATATATCTTCAGATAAAAACTGGAAAAGGAGCTTTCTGTGAATCTGCTTTTTGCTGTTTCTCCATTTCACACAGAAAAGCTTTCTTTACATTACCCAGCTTGGAAACTCCATCATGGATGGATTCGCAAAGGGATATTCGGGATCACATTAGGGCCTAAGGTGAAAAAGGAAATATCGTCAGATAAAAACTGGAGGGAAGGTTTCTGAGAAACTGCTTGGTGATGTGTGCATTCCACACAGGGAGCTCTATCTTTCTTCTCATAAAGTACAGTTTCAACACTGTTTCTGTAAAACTAAAAAAGTGATATTCGGAGCACATTGAAGACCATGGCGAAAAGTGAAATGTCGTCCAATAAAACCCAGAAAGAAGCATTCCAAGAAACTACTTCCTGACATGTTCATTCATTTCACAGAGTTAAAGCTTACTCTACATTTCTCAGTTTCGAAAGTCTGTCTTCATTGAATCTGCAAAGAGATATTAACTGGCGACCGGAGGACTGTGGCGAGCAAGGAAATGTCTTCCGTTGAAAATTGGAGAGAAGGTTTCTGAGCAACTCTTTTGTGATGTGTGTATTCATCTCATAGAGTTAAGTCATTCTTTTGATTGAACAGTTTGAAATCACTCTTTCTGTGGAACCTGAGAAAGGACATTTGAGAACACTCTTAAGAATATGCTGAAAAACAAATACCCGCCGATAAAAACAAGAAGGAATTTTTCTGTGAAACTCCTCTCTGTCGCGTGAATTCCGCTTGTACAGTTAAGCTTCTCTTTTCATTGAGCAGTATTCTAACACTGTTTTAGTTTACTCTGCGAAGGAATATTCTGGAGTGCTTTGAGGCTTACAGTGAAAAGGAAGTATATTCAGATAGTAACTGGAGAGAAGCTTTCAGAGGAGCTGTTTGTGACGTGGGCATTCCACTCACAGAATTATACCTTTCTTCTCATAGAGGATAGGGGAGTCCCTTTTGGAGGAAAAGCTACCAATGGACATTCTGGAGTATAGTGACGACTATGGTGAAAAAGTAAATATCCTCGGACAAAAATTGGAAAGAAGATTTCTGTGAAACTGATTTGTGATAAATATGGTTATTCATCTCACAGAGATAAAACTTTCCTTATATTACCCAGTTTGGAAACTCCGTCACGGACAGATCCATGAAGGGATATTCGGGAGCACATTCATGCCTACAGTGAAAGAGGAGATATCTTCAGATAAAAACTGTATAGAAGCTTTCTGAGAAACTGCTTTGTGATGTGTGCATTCCACTCAGAGAGTTATACCTCTTTTCTCATAAGGCAGTGTTTGAATACTGTTCCTGTAAAACCGGAAAAGTAATATTTCAGAGCACGTGGAAAACAATGGCGAAAAGTGAAATATCCTGAAATGAAACCCAGAAAGAAGCGTTCAAGAAACTCCTCTCTGACGTGTGCATTCATTTCAGAGAGATAAAGCTTACTCTACATTTTCCAGTTTGGAAAGTCTGTCTTTGAGGATACTGCGAAGGGATATTAAGTTGCGACTGAGGACCTGTGGCGAATAAGGAAATGTCTTCCATTGAAAACTGGAGAGAAGCTTTCAGAGCAGCTGCTTTTTGGTGTGTGTATTCATCTCATAGAGTTAAATCATTCTTTGGATTGAGCAGTTTGAAATCACTCTTTCCATGGAAGCTGAGAAAGGATATTTGGGAACACTTTGAAGAATATGCTGAAAAAGAAATACCCTCCGTTAAAAACCAGAAGGAAGCTTTCTGTGAAACTGCTCTGGGTCACGTGAATTCCACTAGCACAGTTAAGCTTCTGTTTTCATTGAGCAGTATTCTAACACTGTTTTAATTAAGTCTGCTAAGGGATACACGGGAGAGCTTTGAGGCTCATCGTGAAAACGGAAATATCTTCAGATAGAAACTGGAGAGAAGATTTCCTAGGAGCTGCTTTGTCCCATGTCCATTCAACTCACAGAGTTATACTTTTCTTCTCATAGAGGATTGGGGAATCCCTTTTGGAGAAAAAGCTACCAGGGATCAAACGGGTGTTTATGGATGGCTATGGTGAAAAAGGAAATATCCTCAGACAAAAACTGAAAAGAAGCTTTCTGTGAAACTGCTTCTTGATAGATATGTTTCTTCATTTCACATGGATAAAATTTTCTTTTTATGACGCAGTTTAGAAACGCCATCTTGGATGGATTCACGAAGGGACTCTCAGGAGCACATTCAGGCCTATGGTTATATAGGAAATATCTTCAGATAAAAACTGGAGGGCAGCTTTCTGAGAAACTGTTTTGTGATGTGTGTATTCGTCTCATAGAGTTAAACAATTCTTTGGATGAGCAGTTGGAAATCACTGTTTTTGTGGAATCTGAGGAGGGATATTTTGGAACGCTTCTTAGAATATGGAGAAAGAAATATCCTCAGGTAAAATCCACAAGGCAGCTTTCTGTGAAACTGCTCTGTGTCGTCTTAATTCCTCTCACTCTGCTAAGCCTCTCTTTTCATTGAGCAGTTTTCTAACCCTGTTTATGTTTAGCCTGTGAAGGGATATTCGGGAGTGCTTTGAGGCTTACGGTGAAAAAGGAAATATGTTCAGACCGAAACTGGAGAGAAGCTTTCCGAGGAACTGCTTTGTGACATGTGCATTCCACTCAGAGTGTTGCACTTCTCTTCTCATACAGCGCCGGTGAAACCCTTTCGGAGAAACAGGTACCAAGTGATATTCGTGAGCATATAGATGCCGATGGTGAAAAGGGAAATAGCCTCAGACAAAAACTGGAAAGAAGCATTCTATGAAACTGCTCTGTGGTATGTGTATTCTTCTCACATAAATAAAGCTTTCTTTGCATTACACAGCTTGGAAACTCTGTCATGAACGGATCCATGAAGGGACATTTGGGAGCATATTCTGGACTATGGTGAAAAGGATGTATCTTCAGATAAAATCTGGAAAGAAGCTTTCTGTGAATATGCTTTCTGCTATGTTTATTCATCTCACAGAGATAACACTTTCTTTACAATGTAGCTTGGAAACTCCGTCATGAATGTATCCGGGAAGGGATGTTCGGGATCCCATTCAGGCCTATGGTGGAAAAAGAAATATCATCAGATAAAACCTGGAGAAAAGTTTTCTGAGAAACTGCTTGGTGATGTGTGCATTCTACTGAGGGAGTTATATCTTTCTTCTCTTAAGGCACTGTTTGAACACTGTTCGTGTATATCTAAAAAGGTGATCATCAGAGCACATTGAAGACTATGGTGAAAAGTGAAATATCCTCAAATAAAACCCAGAAGGAAGCATTGCAAGAAACTGCTCTCTGACATGTCCATTCATTTCACAGAGTTAAAGCTTACTCTACATTTCCCAGTTTGGAAAGTCTGTCTTTGAGGATTCTGTAAAGGGATGGTAAGTGGCAACCAGAGGCCTGTGGCGAGCAAGGAAATGTCTTCCGTTGAAAATTGGACAGAAGCTTTCTAAGCAACTCTTTTGTGATGTTTGTATGCATCTCATAGAGTAAAATGATTCCTTGGATTGAGCAGTTTGAAATCACTGTTTCTGTAGAATCTGAAAAAGGACATTAGGGAATGCTCTTTAGAATATCCGGAAAAGAAATAACAGAGTTTCCAACCTGAGTAACATAAAGGAAGCTTTATCTACATGAGATGAATGCACATATCACAGAGCAGTTTCATTGAAAGCTTCTTTCCAGTTTTTGTCTGAAGATATTTCCCTTTTCACCATAGACGGCAATATGCACCCAAATAGCCTTTTGTACCTTTTTCTCCTAAAGGAATTCCCCAATGCTGTATGAGAAGAGAGCTATAACGCTGTTAGTGGAATGCACACGTCACAAAGCAGTTCCTCAGAAAGCTTTCCTCCAGTTTCTATCTGAACATATTTCCTTTTTCAACGTAGGCCTCAAAGTGCTCCCTAACATCCCTTCGCACGCTAAAGATAAACAATGTTAGAAAACTGTTCAATGAAAAGAGAAGCTTAACTGAGCAAGAGGAATTCACACGACACAGAGCAGTTTCACAGAAAGCTTCCTTCTGGATATTAGTGAGTATATTTCTTTCTCCATATTCTAAAGAGCGTTCCCAAATGTTCTTTCTCAGATTCCACAGAAACAGTGATTTCAAACTGCTCAATCCAAAGAATGATTTAACTCTATGAGATGCAGACAAACATCACAAAAATGTTGCTCAGAAAGCTTCTGTTCAATTTTCAATGGAAGACAATTCCTTGCTTGCCACAGGCCTCTGGTGGCAACTTAATATCCCTTCACAGAATTCTAAAAGACAGACTTCCCAAACTGGGAAATGTAGAGTAAGCTTTATCTCTATGAAATGAAGGAAATGTCAGAGAGCAGTTTCTTGGAATGCTTCCTTCCGGGTTTTATTTGACGATATTCACTTTTCACTATAGTCTTCAATGTGCTCTGAATATCACTTTTTTAGTTTTACAGGAACAGTGTTCAAACAGTGCCTTATGAGAAGAAAGGTATAACACCCTGAGTGGAATGCACACATCACCAACAGACTCTCAGAAAGCTTCTCTGCAGTTTTTATCTGACGATATTTCCTTTTTCACCATTGGCCAGAATGTGATCCCGAATATCCCTTCATGGATCCATCCATGACGGAGTTTCCGAGCTGTTTAATGCAAGGAAAGCTTTATCTATGTGAGATGAATAAACATAGCAAAAAGTGGATTGGCAGAAAGATTCTTTCCGGTTTCTATCTGAAGATGTTTTCTTTTTCAACATAGTCCTGAATGTGCTCCCGAATGTCCCTTCGTGGATCCATCCCTGACAGAATTTCAAAGCTACGTAATGTAGGGAAACCTTTATCTATGTGAGATGAATACACATATTACAGAACAGTATCACAGAAAGGGTTTCCCCATTGCTGTATGAGAAGAGAGGTAGAAAATGTGAGTAAAACACACACGTCACAATGAAGTTCTGCGGAAAGTTTCTATCCAGTTTCTATCTGAACATATTTTCTTTTTCACCATAAGCTTCAAAGTGCTCCCATATATCTCTTCATACACTAAACATGAACAATGTTAGAAAACTGCTCAATGAAAAGAGAAGCTTAACTCAGCAAGAGGAATTCACACGACATACAGCAGTTTCACAGAAAGCTTCCTTCTGGTTTTCATCTGAGCATATTTCTTTCTCCATATTCTAAAGATCTTTCCCAATAGTCCCTCCTCAGATTTCAAGAAGCAGTGATTTCAAACTGCTCAATCCAAAGAAAGATTTAACTCTTTTAGATGAATACACACATTGCAAAGTAGTTGCTTAGAAAGCTTCTCTCCAGTTTTCATCGGAAGATATTTCCTTGCTCAACACAGGCCTCCAGGCTCGACTTAAAATCCCTTCACAGAAACCTGAAAGACAGAATTTCCAAGCTTGGCAATGTAGAGTAAGCTTTACCTCAGTGAAATGAATGCCCATATCTGAGAGCAGTTTCTTCAAACGCTTCTCTCTGTGTTTTATTTGACGATATATCACTTTTCTCCATAGTCTTCAGTGTGCTCTGAAATATCACTTTTTCGTTTTACAGGAACATTGTTGCAACACTGCCTTATGAGAAAAGAGGTATAACACACTGAGTGGAATGCACACAACACAAAGCAGTTTCTCAGAAAGCTTCTCTCCAGTTTTTCTCTGAAGATATTTCCTTTTTCACCATAGACCTGAATGCGCTTTTGAATATCCCGTCGTGGATCCGTCCTTGACGGAGTTTCCAAACTGCATAATATAGAGAAAGTTTTATCTATCTGAGATGAATAAACACAGTAAAAAGAAGATTCACAGAAAGCTTCTGTCCAGTATTTATCTGAAGGTATTTTCTTTCTCACCATAGTCTTGAAGGCGCTCCCGAATATCCTTTCGTGGATCCATCCATGACAGAGTTTCCAAGCTGTGAAATGTAGAGAAAGATTTATCTATGTGAGATGAATATGGGTATCTAAGAACAGTTTCACAGAAAGGGTTTCCTAGATGCAGTATGAGAAGAGAGGTATAATACTGTGAGGGGAATGCACTTGTCACAAAGCAGATCCTCGGAAAGATTCTCTCCAGTTTCTATCAGAACTTAATTCCTTTTTTATTGTAAGCCTCAAAGTGTTCCTGAATATCCCTATGTACGCTAAAGATAAACACTGCTGGGAATCTAATCAATGAAAAGTGAAGCTTAACTGGGCGAGTGGAATTCACACGACACAGAACAGTTTCACAGGAAGCTTACTTCTGGTTTTTATCTGAAGGTATTTCTTTTGCAGCTCATTTTAAAGAGCGTTTCCAAATTTCCTTTCTCACGTTCCACAGAAACAGTGATTTCAAACTGCTCAATCCAAAGAATGATTTAACTCTACGAGATGAATACATACATCACAAAGCAGTTGCTCAGAAAGCTTCTCTCCAGTTTTCAATCGAAGACATTTCCTTGCTCACCACAGGCCTCTGGGGGCCACTTAATATCCCTTTACAGATTCCTCAATGATGTAGTTTCCAAATTGGGCAATGTAGAGTAAGTTTTAACTCTGTGACATGAATACACATATCAGAGAGCAGTTTCTGGGAACGCTTCTTTCTGGGATTTATTTGAGGAAATTCCACTTCTCGCCATACTCCTCAATGCCATCCAAAATATTACTTTTTCGGTTTTACAGGAACAGTGTTCAAACACTGCCTTATGAGAAAAGAGGTTTAACTCCCTGAGTGGAATGCACACATCAAAAAGCAGTTTCTCAGAAAGCTTCTCTCCGGTTTTTGTCTGAAGATATTTCGATTTTCCTCATAGTCCTGAATATGATCCCAAATGTCCCTTCATGGATCCGTCCATCACAGAGTTTCCAAGGAGTATATGTAAAGAAACCTTTATCTTTGTGACGTGAATACACATAGCACAGAACAGTTTCACAGAAAGTTTCTCTCCATTTTTGTCTGAGGTTATTTCTCTTTTCTGCATTTGCGTCAATATGCTCCCAAATATCCCTTGGAACCTTTTCTCCAAAAGGTTTAACTGATGCTGTTTGAGAAGAGAGATATAACATTGTGAGTGGAATGCACACGTTACAAAGCAGTTTTTCAGAAAGCTTCTCTCCAGTTTTTATCTGAAAAGATTTCCTTTTTCACGATAGGCCTGAATGTGCTCCCTGATGTTCCTTTGCGGATTCATCTATGACAGAGTTTCCAAAGTGTGTAATATAAAGAAAGTTTAACCTCTGTGCGATGAATAAATATATCTATCACAAAGCAGTTTCACAGAAAGCTTCATTCCAGTTTTTGTCTGAGCATATTTCCTTTTTCACCACAGTGGTCCATATACTCCTGAATGTCCCTTGGTAGCTTTTTCTCCAAAAGGGATTCCCGAATCCTGTATGAGAAGAAAGGTATAACTCAGTGAGTGGAATGTGCACGTCACAAACCAAGTCCTTGGAAAGCTTCTCTCCAGTGTCTATCTAAAGATATTTCCGTTTTCACCATAAACCACAAAACGCTACTGAGTATCCCTTTGCAGACAAAACAGAAACAGTGGTACAATACAGCTCAATGAAAAGAGAAGCTTAACTGTGTGAGTGGACTTCACACCATCCAGAGCAGTTTCAGAGAAAGCTTACTTCTGTTTTTTATCTGTGGGTATTCATTTTTCAGCATATTCTAAAGAGCGTTCCCAAATGTCCTTTCACAGGTTCCACAGAAACAGGGTTTTCAAACTGCTGTATCCAAAGAATGATTTAATTCCATGAGGTGAATACACACATCGCAAAGCAGTTGCTAAGAAAGCTTCTCTCCAGTTATCAACGGAAAACGTTTCCTTGCTCACCACAGACCTCCGGCGCCACTTAATATCCCTTCGCAAATTCCTCAAAGACAGAGATTCCAAACTGCAAAATAGAGAAAGCTTCAACTCTGTGAAATGAACGCACATATCAGAGAGCAGTTTCTTGGAACGCTTCTGTCTGGGTTTTATTTGAGGATATTTCCCTTTTCACCATAGTCTTCAATGCACTCCAAAATGTCAGTTTTTTGGTTTTACATGAATGGTGTTCATATACTGCCTTATGGAAAAGAGATATGACCCCCGAGTGGAATGCACATATCACAAAGCAATTTCTCAGAAAGCCTCTCTCCAGTTTTTATCTGAAGATATTTCCTTTTTCATCATAGGCCTGAATGTGCTCCTAAATTTCCCTTCGTGGATCCGTCCATGATGGAGTTTCCAAATTGTGTAATATAAAGACAGTTTTATCTATGTGAGAGAATAAATATATGTATCACAAAGCAGTTTCACAGAAAGCTTCTTTCCAGTTTTTGTCTGAGGATGTTTCCTTTTTCACAATAACCATACATATACTCCAAAATGACTCTTGGTAGCTTTTTCTCCAAAAGGGATTTCCAAATCCTCTATGAAAAGAAAGGTATAACTCTGTGAGTGAAATGCACACATCACTAAGCAGCCCCTCGGAAACTTTCTCTCCAGTTTCTATCTGAAGATATCTCGGTTTTCACCGTAAGAGTCAAACGCCCCCAAAACTCCCTTCACAGGCTAAACAAAACCAGTGTTAGGATACTGATCAATGAAATGAGAAGCTGAACTGAACGAGTGGAATTCACATGACACAGAGCAGTTTCACAGAAAGTTTCCTTCTGGTTTTTATCTGAGGGTATTTCTTTTTCAGTATATTCCAGGGAACGTTCCCAAATGTCCTTTCTCAGCTTCCAAAGAAACAGTGATTTCAAACTGCTCAATCTAAAGAATGATCTAAGTCTATGAGATGAATACACACATCACAAAGCAGTGGCTCAGAAAACGTCTCTCCAGTTTTCAACGGAAGACATTTCCTTGCTCACCCCAGGCCTCCGGGCACCACTTAATATCCCTTCACAGATACTTCAAATATAGAGTTTCCAAACTGGCCTAGGTACAGTAAGTTTTAACTCTGCGAGATGAATGCACATATCAGAGAGTAGTTTCCTGGAAAGCTTCTTTCTGGGTTTTATGTGAGGCTATTTCCCTTTTCACCATAGTCTTCATTGTGCTCCGAAATACCACTTTCTTGGTTTTACAGGAACAGAGTTCAAGCACTGCCTTATGACAAAAGAGGTATAACTCCCTGAGTGGAATGCACACTTCAAAAAGCAGTTTCTCAGAAAGCTTCTGTCTGGTTTTTATCTGAAGATATTTCCTTTTACACCATAATCCTTAATGTGCTTCAGAATGTCCCTTTGCGGATCAGACCATGACGGAGTTTCCAAGCTGCATAATGTAAAGAAAGCTTTATCTATGTGAGATGAATAAACATAGCAAAAAGCAGATTCACACAATGCTTGTTTCCAGTATTTATCTGAAGATATTTCCTTTTTCACCCGAGTCCTGAATGTGCTCCTTAATGTCCCTTCGCAGATCAGTCCATGACTTAGATTCCAAGTTGCGTAACATAAAAAAGCTTTATGTATGTGAGATTAATACACATAGCAAAAAGCAGGTTCACGAAAAGCCTCTTTGCCGTTTTTATCTGATGATGTTTCCTTTTTTTATCTAGTCCTGAATGTGCTCCTGAATGTCCCTTCACGGATCCGTCCATGAGAGAGTTTCCAAGCTGCGTAATGTAACGAAAGCCTTATCTATGTGAGATGAATACAGATAGCATAGAGCAGATTCACAGAAAGCTTTTTTTCTCTTTTTGTCTGAGGTTATTTCCCTTTTCACCATAGGCATCAATATGCTCTGAATATACCTTGGTACTTTTTTCTCCAAAAGGGCTTCCCCGATGCCGTATGAGAACAGAGGTATAACACTGTGAGTGGAATGCACACAGCACAAGGCAGCTCCTCAGAAAACTTCTCTCCAGTTTCCATGTGAACGTATTTCCTTTTTCACTGTAAGCCTCAAAGTGCTCCTGAATATCCCTTTGCATGCTAAAGAAAAACAGTGTTAGAAAACCTCTGAATGAAAAGAGATGCTTAACTATGTGAGCAGAATCCACGTGACACAGAGCAGTTTCAAAGAAAGCTTCCTTCTGGCTTCTATCTGAGGTTATTTCCTTTTCAGGAGATTCTGAAGAGTGTTCCAAATGTCCTCTCTCAAATTGCACAGAAACAGTGATTTCAACTGCTCAATCCAAAGAATGATTTAACTCTCTGAGATGAATACAAACATCACAAAAGAGCTGTTCAGAATGCTTCTCTCCACTTTTCAACGGAAGACATTTCCTTGCTCGCTACAGTCCTCCGGTTGCCACTTAATAACCGTTCGCAGAATCCTTGAAGACAGACTTTCCAACCTGGGAAATGTAGAGTAAGTTTTAACTCTGTGAAATGAATGAACATATCAGAGACCAGTTTCTTGGAATGCTTCTTTCTGGGTTTTATTGGACGACATTTCACTTTTCGCCATAGTCTTCAATGTGCTCTGAATATCACTTTTTTAGTTTTACAGGAACACTTTTCAAATGGTGCCTTATGAGAAAAGAGGTGTAACTCCCTGAGTGGAATACACACACCAGTAAGCAGTTTCTCAGAAAGCTTCTGTCCAGGATTTATCTGACAATATTTCCTTTTTCACCATACCCCCAAATGTGATCCCGAATGTCCTGTCCCGGATCCTTCCATGACAGAGTTTCCAAGCTGCATAATATAAAGAAAGCTTTAGCTATGTGAGAAGAATGCACATATCAGAGAGCAATTTCACAGAAAGTTTCTTTCCAGTTTTAATCTGAGGCTATTTCCCTTTTTACCATATTCGTCAATATACCTCCAAATATCCCTTGGTACCTTTTCCTCCAAAAGGGTTTCCTTGATGCTGTATGAGAAGAGAGGTATAACACTGTGAGTTAATACACACGTCATGAAACAGTTACTCTTAAAGCTTCTCTCCATTTTCTATCTGAACATATTTCCTTTTTCAGCCTAAGTCTCAAAGCGCTTCCGAATATCCCTTCGAACGCTGAACATAAACAATGTTAGAGAACTGGTCAATGAACGGAGAACCTCAACTGAAAGAGAGGAATTCATAGGACACATAGCAGTTTCACAGAAGGCTTCCTTCTGGTTTTTGTTTGAGGGTATTTCTTTCTCCATATTCTAAGGAGCGTTTCCAAGTGTCCTTCCTCAGATTAATAGAAAAAGTGATTTCAAACTGCTCATCCAAAGAATGATTTAACTCTATGAGATGAATATACGTGTTGAAAAGCAGTTGCTCAGGAAGGTTCTCTACAGTCTTCAACGGAAGACATTTCCTTGCTCACAACAGGCCTCTGAGCGCCAATTAGTGTCACTTCGCAGATTCCTCAAGAGAGAGTTTCCAAAGAGGGCAACGTAGAATAAGCTTAATCTTTGTGAAATAAAGGCACATATAAGGGAGAATTTTCTTAGAATCTTCTTTTTGGATTTTATTTGATGATAGTTCACTTTTGGCCATACTGTTCTCGTGGAATTGGCAAAATGATATTTGGGAGCCCATGGAGGGTTATGGTGAAAAAGGAAATATCCTCAGATAAAAACAGGAAAGAACCGTTCAGAGAAACTGCATTGTGATGTGTGAATGCAACTCACACAGTTACACTTTTCTCTTCGGGGATCAGTTTGCTAACACAGTTTTCTTGAAATCTGCAGTGGGACACTTCTTAGCGCAATGAAGCTTATGGTGGCATAGGAAATATCCCAGGATAAAAAACTACAAAGAGCATTCGCAGAAACTTCTTTGTGATGTGTGAATACATCTCACGGAGTTACACATACGTTTCATGGAGTAGTCGAATAAGACTGCCTTTGAGGAAGCTGAGAAGGGCTACATTGGATCGCATTGACGCCTATGCTGATAGAGGAAATATCCTCAATTAAAACCTTGATAGAAGCTTTGTGAGAAACTTCTTTGTGATATGTAAATTCATCCCACAGAGTTACACCTGCCTCTTCATGAAGCAGTTTGTTAACACTGTTGTCGTGGAATCTGCAAAGTGATATTTGGAAGCGCATTGAGGTCTGTGGTGAAAAAGGAAATATCCTCAGATAAAAACTGGAAAGAAGCGTTCTGAGAAACTTCATTGTGACATGTGACTGCAACTCACAGAGTTACACTTTCATTTCCATGGATCCATTTGCTAACTGTTTTCTTGGAATCTACATTGGGATACTTCCTAGCGCAATGAAGCTTATGATGACAAAGGAAATATCCTCGAATAAAAACCAGAAAGGAGCGTTCTGAGAAACTTCTTTGTGATATGTGAATTCATCTCACAGAGTTACAACCTGGTCTTCATGAAGCAGTTGGCTAACATTGTTGTCGTGGAATCTGCAAAGTGATATTTGGGAGGGCAAGGGGCCCTATGGTGAAAAAGGAAATATGGTCAGATAATAACTAGAAAGAAGCTTTCTGAGAAATTGCTTTCTGATGTGTGAATTCATCACGCAGAGTTTCACCTTTCCCTTCTGGTAGCAGTTTGCTAGCAGTGTTTTCGTGGATTCTGCAAAGTGATATTTGGGAGCTCATTGCGGGCTATGGTGAGAAAGGAAATATCCTCAGATAAAAACTGGAAAGAAGTGTTCAGAAAAACTGCAATGTGATGTGTGAATGCAACTCACACAGTTACCCTTTTCTCTTCAGGAAATATCCTCAGATAATAACTAGATATAAGTTTTCTGAAAAATTGTTTTCTGATGTGTGAATACATCACGCAGAGTTTCACCTTTTCCTACTAGTCCAGTTTGCTAACACTGTTTTCGTGGATTCTGCAAAGTGGTATTTGGAAACCCGTTGAGGGCTATGGTGAAAGAGGAAATATCCTCACATAAAAACTGGAAAGAACCGTTGAGAGAAACTGCATTGCGATGTTTGAATGCATCTCACACAGTTACACTTTTCTGAAGGCGGCTAACACAGTTTTCTAGAAATTTACAATGAGATATTTCTTATCGCTCTGCAGCTTACAGTGAGAAAGGAAGTATCCTCAGATAAAAACGTGAAAGAAGCTTTCTGAGATATTGCTTCCTGATATGTGACTTCATCTCACAGGGTTACACCACTATTTCGTGCAGCCATTTGCTATCAACTTTTTGTGGATTCTGAGAACTGATATTTCGGATGGATTTGAAGAGTACAAGGACAAAGGGAATACCCTCCGAGAAAAACTGGAATGAAGCTTTCTGAGAAACTGCTTTGTGCTGTGTAAATTCAACTCACTGAGATACAATGGTATTTCGTGGAGCCGTTGGCTAACCCTATTTTGTGGAATCTGAGAACTGATATTTCGGATCCCATTTAAGACTATAGGGCCAAAGGAAATATCCTCTGATAAAAATGAGAAAGAAGCTCTCTGAGAAACTTCTTTGTGATCTGTGAATTCATCTCACAGAGTTACAACCTAGTCTTCATGAAGCAGTTCGCTAACACTGTTGTCGTAGAATCTGAAATGTGATCTTTGGGAGCGCATTGAGGCCTACGGTGAAAAAGGAAATATTCTCAGATAATAACTAGAATGAAGCTTTCTGAGAAATTGCTTTCTGCTGTATGAATTCATCACGCAGAGTTTCACCTTTCCCTGCTACTAGCAGTTTGTTAACACTGTTTGTGTGGATTCTGCAAAGTGATATTTGGGAGCTGATTGAGGGCTATGGTGAAAAAGGAAATATCCTCAGATAAAAAGTGGAAAGAAGAGTTCAGAGAAACTGTATTGTGATGTGTGAATGCAACTCACACAGTTACCCTTTTCTGTTCAGGGATCAGTTTGCTAACACAGTTTTCTTGAAATCTGCAATGGAATACTTCTTAGTGCTATGCAGCTTATAGTGAGAAAGGAATATCCGCAGATAAAAAAGTGAAAGAAGCTTTCTGAGAAATTGCTTCCTGGTATGTGACTTCATCTCACAGAGTGACACCACTATTTCGTTCAGCCCTTTGCTAGCAGCTTTTTTGTGGATTTTGAGAACCGATATTTCGGATGTGTTTGAAGAGTAGAAGGACCAAGCAAATATTCTCTGGAAAAACCGGAATGAAGCGTTCTGAGAAACTGCTTTGTGATGTGTGAATTCATTCCACAGTGTTACACCACTCTTTCAAGGAGGAGTTTGCTAGCAGTGATTTGTGGAATCTCGGAAGTGATATCATGGATATCGTTGAATCCCATGGTGAGTAATGAAATATCTTCAGACAAATCTGCAGAGAAGCCCTCTCAGAAACTTCTTGGTTTTGGGTGAGTTCAGCTCACAGAGTTACTTCATCATTTTCATGGAGAAGCTTGCTAACAGTGTTTTCGCAGAATCTGCAATAAGACACACGGTGGTGCTCCGAGAACACAAAAAACCTCAGCTCAAGAAAGACGCTTTCTGAGAGACAGCTTTGTACTGTGTGAATTCAACTCACTGAGATACACCGATATTTCCTGGAGCCTTTGGTTACCCTGCTTTTGTGGAATCTGAGAACTGATATTTCGGATCCCATTGAAGACTATAGGGCCAAAGGAAATATGCTCTGATAAAAATGAGAAAGAAGCTTTCTGAGAGACTTCTTTGTGGTCTGTGAATTCAACTCACAGAGTTACCCCTTTCTCCTTATGAAGCCGTTCGCTAAGTCTGTTCTCGTGGAATTGGAAAAGTGATATTTGGGAGCCTATGGAGGGCTAATGTGAAAAAGGAAATATCCTCAGATAAAAACTGGAAAGAAGCGTTCTGAGAAACTCATTGTGACATGTGAATGCCACTCACAGAGTTATACTTTCCTTTCCAGGGATCCGTTGGCTAACAGTGTTTTCTTGAAATCTACAATGGGATATTTCTTATCGCAATAAAGCTTAAGGAGACAAAAGATATATACTGAAATAAAAACTAGAAAGGAGCTTTGTGAGAAACGTCTTTGGCATATATGAATTCATCTCACAGAGTTACAACCTCATCTCTATGAATCAGTTTGCTAACACTGTTGTCGTGGAATCTGCAAAGTGATATTTGGGAGCTCATTGAGGCCTAGGGTGAGAAAGGAAATATCATCAGATAATCACTAGAAAGAAGCTTTCTGAAAAATTGTTTTCTGATGTGTGAATTCACCACGCAGAGTTTCACCTTTCTCTTCTAGTAGCAGTTTGCTAACACTGTTTTCGTGGATGCTGCAAAGTGATATTTGGAAACCCATTGAGGGCTAAGGTGGAGAAGGGCTACATTGGATTGCATTGAGGCCTATGCTGATAGAGGAAATATACTCCATTAAAAACTTGATAGAAGCTTTGTGAGAAAGTTCTTTGTGGTGTGTGAATTCCTCTCACAGAGGTACACATTCCTCCTCATAAAGCAGTTTGCTAACACTGGTGTCGTTGAATTTGCAGAGTGATACTTGGGAGCGCCTTGAAGCCTATGGTGAAAAAGGAAATATCCTCAGATAAAGACTGGAAAGATGCGTTCAGAGAAACTGCATTGTGATGTGTGAATGCAACTCACACAGTTACACTTTTCCCTTGGGGGATCAGTTTGGTAAAACAGTTTTCTTGAAACCTGCAGTGGGATACTTCTTAGCGCAATGATGCTTATGGTGACACAGGAAATGTCCTTGGATAAAAACTAGAAAGAAGTTTTCTCAGAAACTTCTTTGTCAAGTGCGAATACATCTCACAGAGTTACACATATGTTTCATGGAGCAGTCGAATAAGACTGCCTTTGAGAAACCTGAGAAGGGCTACATTGGATCGCATTGAGGCCTATGCTGATAGAGGAAATATACTCCATTTAAAACTTGATAGAAGCTTTGTGACAAAGTTCTTTGTGATACGTCAATTCCTCTCACAGAGTTACACCTTTCTCCTCATAAAGCAGTTTGCTAACACTGTTGTTGTGGAATCTGCAAAGTGATATTTGGGAGTGCCTTGAGGCCTATGGTGAAAAAGGAAATATCCTCAGATAAATACAGGAAAGAAGCGTTCTGAGAAACTGCATTGTGACATGTGAATGCAACTCACAGAGTTACACTTTCCTTTCAATGGATCCGTTTGCTCACAGTGTTTTCTTGAAATCTACATTGGGATATTTCTTAGCACCATGAAGCTTATGGTGACAAAGGAAACATCCTCAAATAAAAACTAGAAAGGAGCTTTCTGAGAAACTTTTTTGTGGTCTGTGAATTCATCTCACAGAGTTACAACCTGGTCTTCATGAAGCAGTTTGCTAACACTGTTGTCGTGGAATCTGCAAGGTGATCTTTGGGAGCACATTGAGGCCTGTGGTGAAAAAGGAAATATCCTCAGATAAATACTGGAAAGAATTGTTCAGAGAAACTGCATTGCGATATATGAATGCAACTCAAACAGTTAGCCTTTTCTCTTCAGGGATCAGTTTGCTAACAAAGTTTTCTTGAAATCTGCAGTGGGATACTTCTTAGTGCTAAGAATCTTATGGGGACAAAGGACATATCCTCATATAAAAAATAGAAAGAAGCTCTCTCAAAAACTTCTTTGTGAGGTGCGAATATAACTCACAGAGTTACACTTACGTTTTATGATGGAGTCGAAAAAGACTGCCTTGGAGGAACCTGAGAAGTGCTACATTGGATCGCATTGAAGCCTACACCGATAGAGGAAACATCCTCAATTAAAACCTTGATAGAAGTTTGTTAGAAACTTCTTTGTGGTATCTGAATTCATCTCCCAGTGTTGCAACCTAGTCCTCATGAGGCAGTTTGCTAACACTGTTGTCATGAAATCTGCAAAGTGGTGTTTGAGAGCCCATTGATGACTATGGTGAGAAAGTTAATATCGCCAGATAAAAACTGGAAAGAAGCGTTCAGAAAAGCTGCAATGCGATGTGTGAATGCAACCCACACAGTTGCCCTTTTCTCTTCAGAGATCAGTTTCCTAACACAGTTTTATGAAAATCTGCAATGGGATTCTTCTTATCGATATGCAGCTTACAGTGAGAAAGGAAATATCCTCAGATAAAAACGTGAAAGAAGCTTTCTGAGAAATTGCTTCCCGATATGTGACTTCACCTAACAGAGTTATACCACTATTTCGTGCAACCGTTTGCTAGCAGCTCTTTTGTGGATTCTGAGAACTGATATTTCGGATGGATTTGAAGAGTGCAAGGGAAAGGAAATACCCTAAGAGAAAAACTGGAATGAAGCTTTCTGAGAAACTGCTTTGTGCCTTGTGAATTCAACTCACTAAGATACACCGGTATTTCTTGGAGCCGTTCACTAGCCCTGCTTTTTTGGAATCTGAGAACTGATATTTCGGAAACCACTGAAGACTATAGGACCAAAGGAAGTATCCTCCGATAAAAATGAGGAAAAAGCTGTCTGAGAAACTTCTTTGTGATCTGTGAATTCATCTCACAGAGTCACACCTTTCTCCTCATGAAGACGTGCAGTAAGACTGTTTTTGTGGAATTGGCAGAGTGATAATTGGGAGCCCATAGAGGGCTATGGTGAAAAAAAAAATATCCTCAGATAAAAACTGGAAAGAAGCGTTCTGAGAATCTGCATTGTGACATGTGAATCCAACTCACAGAGTTACACTTTCCTTTCCATGGATTCGTTGGCTAACAGTGTTTTATTGAAATCTACATTGGGATATTTCCTAGCACAGTGAAGCTTACGGTGACAAAGGAATTATCTTCAAATAAAAACTAGAAAGGAGCTTTCTGAGGAACTTCTTTGTGATATGCAAATTCATCTCACAGAATTACAACCTAGTTTTCATGAAGCAGCTTTCCAACACTCTTGACGTTTTATCTGCAAAGTGATATTTGGGAGCGCATTGAGGCCTATGGTGGAAATGGAAATATTCTCAGATAACAACTAGAAAAAAACTTTCTGAGAAATTGCTTCCTGATGTGTGAATTCATCATGCAGAATTTCACCTTTCCCTTCTAGTAGCAGTTTGCTAACACATTTTCGTAGATTGTGCAAAGTGATATTGGGGGATCTCATTGAGGCTATGTTGAAAAAGGAAATATCCTCAGATAAAAACTGGAAAGAAGTGTTCAGAGAAACTGCATTGCGATATGTGAATGCAACTCACACAATTACCCTTTTCTCTTCAGGAATCAGTTTGCTAACACAGTTTTCTTCAAATCTGCAATAAGATACTTCTTAGTGCTATGCAGCTGACAGTGAGAAAGGAAATATCCTCAGATAAAAACCTGAAAGAAACTTTCTGAGAAATTGCTTCCTGATATGTAACTTCAGCTCACAGAGTTACACCACTATTTTGTTTAGCCGTTTGCTAGTAGGATTTTCGTGGATTCTGAGAACTGATATTTCGGATGGGTTTGAAGAGAAGGGCAACGGAAATATCTTCTGAGAAAAACCGAAATGAAGCTTTCTGAGAAACTGCTTCGTGATGTGTGAATTCATTCCACAGTGTTACACCACTCTTTCATGGAGGAGTTTGCTAGCAGTGATTTTGTGGAATCTCAGTCGTGATATCTTGGATATCGTTGAATCCCATAGTGAGTAATGAAATATCCTCAGACAAATCTGCAGAGAAGCCCTCTCAGAAACCTCCTGGTTGTGGGTGAGTTCAGCTCACAGAGTTATCGCATCATTTTCATTGAGAAGCTTGCTAACAGTGTTTTCACAGAATCCGCAATAAGACACACGATGGCGTTCCGAGACCACAAATAACCTCAGCTTCTTTGTGATCTGTGAATTCATCTCACAGAGTTACACCTTTCTCCTCATGAAGCCGTTCGCTAAGACTGATCACATGGAATTGGCAAAGTGATATTTGGGAGCCCATGGAAGGCTAATGTGAAAAAGGAAATATCCTCAGATAAAAACTGGAAAGAAGCGTTCAGAGAAACTGCATTGTGATGTGTGAATGCAACTCACACAGTTACCCTTTTCTGTTTAGGGATCAGTTTGCTAACACAGTTTTCTTGAAATCTGCAATGGGATACTTCTTAGTGCTATGCAGCTTACAGTGAGAAAGGAAATATCCTCAGATAAAAACCTGAAAGAAACTTTCTGAGAAATTGCTTCCTGATATGTGACTTCCTCTCACAGAGTTACACCACTATTTCGTGCAGCCGTTTGGTAGCCGATTTTTTGTGGATTCTGAGAACTGATATTTCGGATGTGTTTGAAAAGTAGAAGGACAATGGAAATATCCTCCGAGAAAAACCGAAATGAAACTTTTTGACAAACTGCTTTGTGATGTGTGATTTCATTCCACAGTGTTACGCCACTCTTTCACGGAGGAGTTTGCTAGCAGTGATTTTGTGGAATCTCAGAAGTGATAACCTGGATATCGTTGAATCCCATGGTGAGTAATGAAATATCCTCAGACAAATCTGCAGAGAAGCCCTCTCAGAAACTTTTTGGTTGTGGGTGAGTTAAGCTCACAGAGTTACTTCATCGTTTTCATTCAGAAGCTTGCTAACAATGTTTTAGCAGAATCTGCAATAAGACACACGGTGCCACTCGGAGATCACAAATAACCTCAGCTTCTTTGTGATCTGTGAATTCATCTCAGGGAGCTACAACTTTCTCCTCATGAAGTCGTTTGCTAAGACTGTTCTTGTGAAATTTGCCAAGTGATATTTGGCAGCCCATGGAGGGCTAAGGTGAAAAAGGAAATATCCTCAGATAAAAACTGGAAAGAAGCGTTAGCTCTAAGAAGTATCCCATTGCAGATTTCATGAAAACTGTGCTAGCAAACTGTTCCCTGACGAGAAATGGGTAACTGTGTGAGTTGCATTCACACATCACAATGCAGTTTCTCTGAAACCCTTCTTTCCAGTTTTTATCTGAGGATAATTCCTTTTTCACCATAGCCCTCAATCAGCTCCCAAATATCACTTTGCAGAATCCACGAAAACAGTGTTAGTAAACTGCTACTAGAAGGGAAAGGTGAAACTCTGCGTGATGAATTCACACATCAGAAAGCAATTTTTCAGAAAGCTTCTTTCTAGTTATTATCTGAGGATATTTCCTTTTTCACCATAGGCCTCAATGTGCTCCCTAATATCACTTTGCAGATTGCACCACAACAGTGTTAGTAAACTGCTTAATGAAGACTAGGTTGTAACTCTGTGAGATGAATTCATATATCACAAAGAAGTTTCTCAGAAAGCTCCTTTCTAGTTTCAGTTTGAGGATATTTCCTTCATCAGCATAGGCCTCAATGCGATCCACTGTAGCCCTTCTCAGGTTCCTCAAAGGCAGTCTTAATCGAATGCTCCATGAAACAGAAGTGTAACTCTGTGAGATGTATTCACACATCACAAAGAATTTTCTGAGAAAGCTTTTTTCTGGTTTTTATCTGAGGATACTTCCTTTGTCACCATCAGCTTCATTGCGCTAAGAAGTATCCCACTGCAGATTTCAAGAAAACTGTGTTAACAAACAGATTCCTGAAGGGAAAAGTGTAACTGTCTGAGTTGCATTCGCACATCCCAATGCAGCTTCTCAGAACGCTTCTTTCCAGTTTTTATCCGATGATTTTTCCTTTTTCACTGTAGCCCTCAATGGGCTCCGAAATGTCAGTCTGCAGAGTCCATGAAAACAGTGTTACCAAACTTCTACTAGAAGGGAAAGGTGAAACTCTGCATGATGAATTCACACATCAAGAAGCAAATTCTCAGAAATCTTCTTTTAGTTATTATCTGAGGATATTTCCTTTTTCACCATAGGCTTCTATGTGCTCCCCAATATCACTTTGCAGATTCCACGACAACAGTGTTAGCAAACTGTTTCATGAAGACTAGGTTGTAACTCTGTAAGATGAATTCTCATATCACAAAGAAGTTTCTCAGAAAGTTCCTTTCTATTTTTTAATTGAGGATATTTCCCCTATCAGCGTAGGCCTCAATGCGATCCAATGTCGCCCTTCTCAGGTATTTCAAAGGCAGTCTTAATCGACTGCTCTATGAAACGTAAGTGTAACTCTGTGAGATGTATTCACACATCACAAAGAAGTTTCTAAGAAAGCTTCTTTCTAGTTTTTATCTGAGGATACTTTCTTTGTCATCATAAGCTTCATTGTGCTAAGAAGTAGTCCATTGTAGATTTCAAGAAAACTGTATTAGCAAACTGAACACTGAAGAAAAATGGTAACTCTGTGAGTTGCAATTATACATCACAATACAGTTTCTCTGAACGGTTTTTTCCAGTTTTTATCTGAGGATATTTCCTTTTTCACCATAGCCCTCAATCAGCTCCCAAATATCACTTTGCAGAATCCACGAAAACAGTGTTAGCAAACTTCTTCAAGAAGGGAAAGGTGAACCACTGTGTGATGAATTCACACATGAGAAAGCAATTTCTCAGAAAGCTCCTTTTTAATTTTTGTCTGAGGATGATCCCATTTTCACCATGGGTCTCAGTGCGCTCCCAAATATCACCTTGCAGATTCCATGACAACATTATTAGCAAAGTGCTTCATGAAGACTAGATTGTAACTCTGTGAGATGAATTCACATATCACAAAGAAGTTTCTCAGAAAGCTCCTTTCTAGTTTCTGTTGGAGGATATTTCCTTTGTCACCATATGCTTCATTGCACTAAGAAACATCCCTACCTAGATTTCAAGAAAACACTGTTAGCACACGGATCCATGGAAAGGAAAGTGTAACTCTGTGAGTTGCATTCACGTGTCGCAATGCAGATTCTCAGTACGCTTCTTTCCAGGTTTTATCTGAGGATATTTCCTTTTCCACCATAGGCCTCAATACACTTCCAAATATCACTTTGCAGATTCGACGACAACAGCTTTAGCAAACTGCTTCATGAGGACTAGGTTGGAACTCTGAGATGTATTCACAGATAACAAAGAAGTTTCTCAGAAAGCTTCTATAAAGTTTCTAATTGAGGATATTTCCTCTATCAACGTAGGCCTCAATGCAATCGAAATTAGCCCTTCTCAGGTTCCTCAAAGGCAGTTTTAATCGGCTGTTCCATGAAACGTAAGTGTAACTCTGTGAGATGTATTCTCACATCACAAAGAAGTTTCTGAGAAAGCTTCTTTCTAGTTTTTATCTGAGGATTCTTTCTTTGTCATCATAAGCTTTACTGCACTAAGAATTTCCCAAAGCAGATTTCAAGAAAACTGTGTTAGCAAACTGATCACTGAAGAGAAAAGTGTATCTCTGTGAGTTGCATTCACACATCGCAATGCAGTTTCTCTTAACACTTCTTTCTTTTTTTTTTTTTTGAGGCGGAGTCTCGCTCTGTCGCCCGGGCTGGAGCTCCCAAATATCACTTTGCAGAATCCATGAAAACAGTGCTAGCCAACTGCTACAAGAAGGGAATGGTGATTCTCTGTGTGATGAATTCACACATCAGGAAGCAATTTCTCAGAAAATTTCTTTCTAGTTATTATCTGAGGATATTTTCTTTTTCACCATAGGCGTCAATGCTCTCCCAATTATCACTTCGCAGATTCCATGACAACAGTGTTAGCAAACTGCTTCATGAAGACTAGGTTGTAACACTGTGTGGTGAATTCACATATCACAAAGAACTTTCTCACAAAGATTCTATCTAGGTTTTAATTCAGAATATTTCCTCTATCACCACGGGCCTCAATGCGATGCAACGTAGCCCTTCTGAGGTTCCTCAAAGAAGTTTCTCAGAAAAGCCCTTTCTAGTTTTTATTTGAGGATATTTCCTTTGTCACTGTAAGCTTCATTGCACTGAGAAATACCCCAATGTTGTTTTCAAGAAAACACTGTTAGCGAACGAATCCATGGAGAGAAAAATGTAACTCTGTGAGTTGCATTCACATGTCACAATGCAGTTTCTCAGAAGGCTTCTTTCCAGTTTTTATCTGAAGATATTTCCTTTTTCACCATAGCCCTTGATGGGCTCCCAAATATCACTTTGCCAATTCCACAAGAAGAGTCTTAGCGAACGGCTTCATGAGGAGAAAGGTGTAACTCCGTGAGATGAATTCACAGATCACAAAGAAGTTTCTCAGAAAGCTTCTTTCTCATTTTAATCAGAGGACATTTACTTTCGCAATCTGATTTTCAATGGGATCCGAAATATCAGTTCTCAGATTCCACAAAAGCAGGGCTAGCCAAAGGCTCCAGGAAATACTGACGTGTATCAGCGAGTAGAATTCACACAGCACAAACCTGTATCTGAGAAAGCGTCTTTCCGTCTTGAGCTGAGGTTATTTCTGGTCTCGCAGTGACACTGTGTGTCTTATTGCAGATTCTGTGAAAACATTGTTAGCAAGCTTCTCCATGAAAATGATGAAGTAACTCAGTGAGCTGAACTAGTCCGCAACCAAGAAGTTTCTGAGAGGGCTTCTCTGCAGATTTGACTGAGGATATTTCATTACTCCCCATGGGATTCAACGATATCCAAGATATCACTTCTGAGATTCCACAAAATCAATGCTAGCAAACTACTCCGTGGAAGAGTGGTGTAACCCTGTGGAATGAATTCACACATCACAAAGCAGTTTCTCAGAAAGCTTCACTCTTTTTTTTATCAGAGGATTTTTTTTGTCAATGGAACGGAAATGAAAGGAATGGAAACAAATGGAATAAGGAATGCAATGGAATGGAATATGGAATGGAATGGAATGGAATAAGGAATGGAATAATATGGGAAATGGAGTTGAATGGAATATTGAATGGAATGAAAATGAATAAGGATTGGAATAGAATGGAATGGAATGAAATGGAAAAGAAAAAGGAAGGGAATGGAATGTAATGGAATGGAATATGGAATGGAATGGAATGGAATTTGGTATGCAATGGAATTGATATGGAATGGAATGGAATGGAATATGGAATGGAATGGAATGGAATTTGGTATGGAATGGAATTGATATGGAATGGAACGGAATACGAAATGGAATGGAATACGGAATGGAATGGATTATGGAATGGAATCAAATGGAATATGGAAAGGAATGGAATATGCAATGGAATCCAATATGGAATGGAATCGAATGGAATATGGAATGCAATGGAAAGGAATGGAATATGGAATGAAATGGAATGAGGAATGCAATGGAAGGGAATCGAATGGCATATGGAATGGAATGGAATGGAATATGGAAAGTAATGGAAAAGGGAATAGAATGGAATGCAATATGGAATGGAATGGAATGGTATATGGAATGAAATAGAATGGAATGGAATGGAATAAGGAATGGAATGAATGGAATGGAATATGTAATGGAATGCAATGGAATGGAATGGAATGGAATATGGAATGGAATGGAATATGAATTTGAATGGAAAGGAAGGGAATGGAACGGAATGGAATATGGAATGGAATATGGAATCGAAAGGAATATGGAAAGGAATGGAATATGTAACAGAATGCAATATGGAATGGAATGGAAGGAAATATGGTATAGATTGGATTGCAATGGAATATGGAATGCAGTGGAATAGGAAAAGAAATGGAATGGAATGGAATGTCATATGGAATGGAATGGAATATGGAATGGAATGGAATTGGGAATAGAATAAAATGGAATATGGAATGGAATGGTATGAAATATGGAATGTAATGGAATTGGGAATAGAATGGAATGGAATATGGAATGGAATGGTATGAAATATGGAATGGAATAGAATGGAATGGTATAAGGAATGGAATGGAATGGAATGCAATAAGGATGGAATAAGGAATGGAATGGAATGGAATATGGAATGGAATGGAACACGGAATTGAATGGAAAGGAAGGGACGGACAGAATGGAATGGAACGGAATAAGGAATGGAGTGAAATGGAATGGAATGGAATGGAAAGGAACATGGAATGGAATGGAAGGGAATTGGGAATGGAATGGATTATGGAATGCAATGGACTATGGAATGGAATGAATATGGAATGTAATGGAATACGAAATGAAATGGAATATGGAATGGAATGGAATAGGGTATGGAATTCAATGGAATGAAATATGGAAACGAATGGAATATGTAATGGAATGGAATATGGAATGGAATGGAATGGAAGATGGAATGTAATGGAACGGATGGAATGGATTGAAACATGGAAAGAAATGGAATAAGGAATGCAATGGAATGGAATATGGAATGGAAAAAAATGGGGAATGGAGTGGAATGGAATATGGAATGGAATGGAATGTAGTAAGGATTGGAATGGAATGGAATGGAATGGAATAGAATATGGAATGGAATGGAATGGAATTTAGTATGGAATGGAATATGGAATGGAATGGAATAGGGAATGGAATTCAATGGAATGAAATATGGAAAGGAATGGAATATGTAATGGAATGGAATATGCAATGAAATGGAATGGAAAATGGAATATAATGGAACGGATGGAATGGATTGAAACATGGAAAGAAATGGAATAAGGAATGCAATGGAATGGAATACGGAATGGAATGGAATGGAATGTAATGGAATGAAAAATGGAATGGAATGGAATGGAATGGAATATGAATGGAATGGAATGGAATGGAATAAGGAATGGAATGGAATGGAATGGAATACAATATGGAATGGAATGGAATGAAATTTAGTATGGAATGGAATACGGAATGCAATGGAATATGGAATGGAATCCAATATGGAATGGAGTGGAATGGAATATGGAATGGAATGCAATGGAATGGAATATGCAATGAAATGGAATAAGGAATGCAATGGAAGGGAATGGAATGGAATGGAATATAGAATATAATGGAAAGCAGAATAGAATGTAATGCAATATGGAATGGAATGGAATGGAATATAGAATATAATGGAAAGCAGAATAGAATGTAATGCAATATGGAATGGAATGGAATGGAATATGGAATGGAATAGAATGGAATGGAATGGAATAAGGAAGGAATGGAATGGAATATAGAATGGAATGGAATGGAATGCAATGGAATGGAATATGGAATGGAATTGAATGTGAAATTGAATGGAAAGGAAGGGAACGGAACCGAATGCAATGGAAGGAAAAATGGAATGGAATGTAATGGAATGAAAAATGGAATGGAATGGAATATGGAAAGGAATGGAAGAGAAATGGAATGGAATATGGAATGCAAAGGAATATGGAATGGAATGGAATGAAACGGAATTGAATGGAAAGCCATAGAATATAAAATGGAATGGAATTAAATGGAATGGAATGCAATGGAATATGGAATGGAATAAACCGGAATATGGAAAGGAATGGAATATGGACTAGAATGGAATGGAATGGAATGGAATGGAATATGGAACGGAAAGCAATTTAATATGGAATGGAATGGAATATGGAACGGAATGGAATGGAATGGAATATAGAATGGAATATGGAATGGAATGGAATGGAATGGAATATGGAACGGTAAGCACAGGAATAGGGAATGAAATGGAATATGGAATGGAATGGAATGGAATATGGAACGGAATGGAATGAAATGGAATACGGAAAGGAATATGGAATGGAACAGAATACAATGGAATGGAATGGAATAGAATGGAATGGAATGCAATGGAATGGAATGCAATGGAATGGAATGCAATGGAATGGAATATGTAATGGAATGGAATATGGAACGGAATGGAGTGGAATGGAATGGAATTGAAAGGAATGGAATATGGAATGGAAGGGAACATGGAACGGAATAAAATGCAATGAAATGGAATGGAATACGGACCAAAATAAAAAGGAATGGAATGGAATATGGAATGGCATGGAATGGAATGGAAAGTGGAATGAAATGGAATGGAATGGAATGTCACATGGAAAGGAATGGAATGGAATATGGAATGGAATGGAATTGGGAATAGAATGGAATGGAATATGGAATGGAATGGTATGAAACATGGAATGGAATAAAATGGAATGGTATAAGGAATGGAATGGAATGGAATGCAATAAGGAATAGAATGGAATGGAATGGAATACGGAATGGAATGGAATGGAAAGGAATGGAATGGTACGGATATGGAATGGAATGGAATACGGAATTGAATGTAAAGAAAGGGACGGACAGAATGGAATGGAATGGAATAAGGAATGGGGTTGAATGGAATGGAATGGAATGGAAAAGAATATGGAATGGAATGTAATGGAATTTGTAATGGAATGGAATATGGAATGCAATGGAATATGGAATCGAATGGAATATGGAATGTAATGGAAAACGAAATGAAATGGAATATGGAATGGAATGGAATATGGAACCGAATTCAATGGAATGAAATATGGAAAGGAATGGAATATGGAATGGAATGGAATATGGAATGGAATGGAATGGAAGATGGAATGGAATGGAATGGATGGAATGGATTGAAATATGAAAAAATGGAATAAGGAATGCAATGGAATGGAATACGGAATGGAATGGAATATGGAATGGAAAAAATGGGGAATGGAGTGGAATGGAATATGGAATGGATTGGAATGGAGTAAAGACTGGAATAGAATTGAATGGAAAGGAATGGACTGGAATGGAATGGAATAGAATATGGAATGCAATGGAATGGAAGTTACTATGGAATGGAATATGGAATGGAATGGAATAGGGAATGGAATGAAATATGGAATGGAATCGAATGGAATATGGAAAGGAATGGAATATGTAATGGAATCCAATATGGAATGGAGTGGAATGGAATATGGAATGGAATGGAATGGAATATGGAATGAAATGGAATAAGGAATGCAATGGAAGGGAACAAAATGGCATATGGAATGGAATGGTATATAGAATATAATGGAAAGCGGAATAGAATGTAATGCATTATGGAATGGAATGGAATGGAATATGGAATGGAATAGAATGGAATGGAATGGAATAAGGAATGGAATGGAATGGAATATGGAATGCAATGGAATGGAATGGAATATGGAATGGAATGGAATGGAATGGAATGGAATATGGAATGGAATGGAATGGAATGGAATGGAATATGGAATGGAATGGAATATGGAATTGAATGGAACGGAAGGGAATGGAACGGAATGCAATGGAAGGAAAAATGGAATGGAATGGAATGGAATGAAAAATGGAACGGATTGGAATATGGAAAGGAATGAAAGAAGAATGGAATGGAATATGGAATGCAAAGGAAAATGGGATCGAATGGAATGGAACGAAATTGAATGGAAAGCTATAGAATATAAAATGGAATGGAATTTAATGTAATGGAATGGAATGGAATATGGAATGGAATAAACCGGAACATGAAAAGGAATGGAATATGGAATAGGATAGAATGGAATGGAATGGAATGGATTATCGAACGGAAAGCTATTTAGTATGGAATGGAATATAACATGGAACGGAATGGAATGGAATGGAATGGAATATGGAACGAAATCGAATGGAATGGAATGGAATATAGAAGTTAATATGGAATGGAATGGAATATGGAACGGAAAGCACAGGAATATGGAATGAAATGGAATATGGACTGGAATGGAGTGGAAAGGAATATGGAACGGAATGGAATGGAATGGAATATGGAAAGGAATACGGAATGGAACGGAATGCAATGGAATGGAATGGAATAGAATGGAATGGAATGCAACGGAATGGAATATGGAATGGAATGGAATATGGAACGGAATGGAGTGGAATGGAATGGATTTGAAAGGAATGGTATATGGAATGGAAGGGAACATGGAACGGAAAAAAATGGAATGAAATGGAATGGAATACGGACCAAAATAAAATGGAATGGAATGGAATATGGAATGGCATGGAATGCAATGGAAAATGGAATGAAATGGAATGGAATGGAATGGAATATGGAATGGAATGGAATATGTAAAGGAATGAAATGGAACGGAATGGAATGGAATGGAATATGGAATGGAATTGAATGGAATTTGGAATGGAATGGAATATGGAATCGAATGGAATATCAATGGAATGGAATGGAATATGGAATGTAATGGAATATAAAATGGAATGAAATATGAATGGAATGGAATATGGAATGGAATGGAATGGAATATGAAAAGGAACTAAATATGTAATGGAATGGAATGGAATGGAATGGAATGGAATAAGGAATGAAATGGAATAAGGAATACAAAGGAATGGAATATGGAATGGAATGGAATGGAATGGAATGGAATATGGAATGGAATGGAATGGGGAATGGAAAGGAATGGAAAATGGAATTGAATGGAATGGAGTATGAAAAGGAATAGAATGGAACAGAATGGAATGGAATGAAAGAAGGAATGGAATGGAATGGATAGAATGAAATGGAATGGAATGGCATGGAATATGGAATGAAATGCAATGATATAGAGTGGAATGGAGTGGAATATTGAATGGAATGGAATGTATTGGAATTCCATGGAATATGGAATGGAATGGAATGGAATTCCATGGAATATGGAATGCAATAGAATGGAATGAAATGGAATATGGAATAGAATGGAATGAAATGGAATATGGAATGGAATGGAACGGAATATGGAATGGAATGGAATATGGAATGGAATGGAATGGAATGGAATATGGAATGGAATGGAATATGGAATGGAATGGAATGGAATGGAATATGGAATGGTATGGAATTGGGAATGGAATGGAATGCAACAGCATATGGAATAAAATGGAATGGAATGGAATGGAATGGAATGGAATGGAATAGGGAATGGAATGGAATGGAATGGAATGGAATAGGGAATGGAATGGAATACGGAATTGGATGGAAAGGAAGAGAACGGATGGAATGGAATGGAACGGAATATAGAATGGAATGGAATTCAATGGAAAGGAATATGGAACGTAATGGAATGGAATATGGAATGGAATGGAATACGAAGTGAAATGGGATATGGAATGGAATGGAATATGGAATGGAATGCAATGGAATGAAATATTGAAAGGAATGGAATATGTAATGGAATGGAATATGGAATGCAATGGAATGGAAGATGGAATGTAATGTAATGGAATGGATGGAATGGATTGAAATATGGAAAGAAATGGAATAAGGAATGCAATGGAATGGAATACGGAATGGAATGGAATGGAATGGAATATGGAATGGAATAAAATGGGGAATGGAGTTTAATGGAATATGGAATATGGAATGGAAGAGAATGGAATGGAATGGAATGGAATGGAATATGGAATGGAATGGAATGGAATGCAATTGAATGGAATGGAATATGGAATTGAATGAAAAGGAAGGGAATGGAACGGAATGCAATGGAACGGAAAATGGAATGGAATGTAGTGGAATGAAATATATAACGGAATGGAATATGGAAAGGAATGGAATAGGAATGGAATGGAATATGGAATGGAAAGGAATATGGAATGGAATGGAATGGAATGGAATTGAATGGAAAGGTATAGAATATAAAATGGAATGGAATTAAATGTAATGGAATGGAATGGAATGTGGAATGGAATGGAACGGAATATAGAAAGGAATTGAATATGGAATGGAATAGAATGGAATGGAATATGGAATGGAAGGCAGTGGAATATGGAATGGAATGTAATATGGAATGGAACGGAATGGAAAATGAAATGGAATGGAATTGAATGGAATATGGAATGGAATGGAAAGGAATACGGAATGGAACACAATGGAATGGAATGGAATGGAATGGAATAGAATGGAATATGGAAGGGAAAGCACAGGAATATGGAATGAAGTGGAATATGGAAAGGAATTGAATGAAATGGAATGGAATATGGAACGGAATGGAATGGAATTGAATGGAATATGCAATGGAATATGGAATGGAATGGAATGGAATGAAATAGAATGGAATGCAATGGAACTGAATGGAATAGAATGGAATGGAATGCAATGGAAGGGAATGCAATGGAATGGAATATAGAATGGAATGGAATATGGAACGGAATGGAGTGGAATAGAATGGAATGGAATATGGAATGGAAGGGAACATGGAACGGAATGGAATGCAATGAAAGGTAATGGAATATGGACCGAAATAAAATGGAATGGAACAGAATGGAATGGAATATGGAATGGAATGGAATGGAATGTATAAAGGAATTGAGTGGAATGGAATGGAATCGAATCTGGAATTGAATGGAATATGGAAAGGAATGAAATGTAATGTAATAGAATGGAATGGAATATGGAATGGAATGGAATGGAATTTGGAATGGAATGGAATATGGAAAGCAATGGAATATGCAAGGGAATGGAATATCAATGGAATGGAATGTCAATGGAATGGAATGGAATGGAGGGGAATATGGAATGTAATGGAATATGAAATGGTATTAAATATGGAATGGAATGGAATATGGAATGGAACGGAATACAAAATGGAATGAAATATGGAATGGAATGGAATATGGAACGGAATGGAATGGAATATGCAAAGGAACTGAATATGTAATGGAATGGAATGGAATGGAAAATGGAATGAAATGCAATAAGGAATGCAATGGAATGGAATGGAATATGGAATGGAATGGAATGGAATGGGTAATGGAATGGAATGGAAAATGGAATGGGATGGAATGGAATATGGAATGGAATGGAATGGAAAGGAATATGGAATGAAATGGAATGGAATTTGGTATGGAATGGAGTATGGAATGGAATGGAATGGAATATGGAATGGAATGGAATATGCAATGGAATGGAATATGGAATGGGATGGAATGGAATTTGATGGGATATGGAATGGGGTGGAATAAAGAATGGAATGGAATACAATATGGAATGGAATGGAATGGAGTGGAATATGGATTGGAATGGAATATAGAATGGAATGGAATATGGAATGGAATGGAATATGGAATGGAATGGAATAGAATAGAATATGGAATGGAATGTAATATGGAATCGAATGGAATGGAAGGGAATATGGTATGGAATGGAATTGAATGGAATGCAATGGAACATGGAGTGGAATGGAATGGAATGGAATGGAATATGGAATGGAATATAGATTGGAATGAAATATGGAATGGAATTAAAGGGAACCGAAGGGAACGTAATGGAATGAAATGGAATATTAAAAAATGGAAGGGAACTGAATGGAATGGAAAGCAATGGAATATGGTATTAGATGGAATATGGAATGGATTGGAATGGAATGCAATGGAATATGAAATGGAATTAAATATGAAATGGAATACAATGGAATGCAATATAGAATGGAATGGAGGATGGAATGAAATGGAATATGGAATGGAATGAAATGGAATATGGAATAGAATGGAATGGAATGGAATGTGTAATGTAATGTAATGGAATGGAATGGCATGGAATGCAATGGAATATGGAATGGAATGGAATGGAATATGGAATGGAATGGAATGTAACGGAATGGAATGCAATGTAATATGGAATGGAATGGAATGGAATATGGAATGGAATGGAATACGGAATGGAATGGAATGGATTATGGCATGGAATGGACTATGGAATGGAATGGAATACAGAACGGAATGTAATGAAACGGAATGGAATGGAACATGGAATGGAATGGAATGGAATATGGAATGGAATGGAATAAAACATGGAAAGGAATATGGAATGGAACGGAATGGAATGGAACGGAATGGAATGGAATGAATTATGAAATGGAATCGATGGGAACAGAATGGAATGGAAAGCAATTCAATATGGAATGGAATCGAATATGGAATGTAATGGACTTTAATATGGAATGGAATGGAATGGAATAATAATGGAGTGGAATGGAATGGAATGGAATGGAATATCGAGTGGAATAGAATAGAATGGAGTATGGAATGGAATGAAAGGTAATATGGAATGGAAAGGAATATGGAATGGAATGGAATGGTATGTGGAATGGAGTGAAAGGTAATATGGAATGGAAAGGAATATGGAATGGAAAGGAATATGGAATTGAATGGAATATGGAACAGAATGGATTGGAATGGAATATGGAGTGGAATGGAATGGAATGGAATATGGAATGGAATGGAATATGGAATGGAATATAGATTGGTATAAAATATGGAATGGAATGAAAGGGAATGGAAGGGAATGTAAAGAAATGAAATGGAATATGAAAAAATGGAAGGGAACTGAATGGAATGGAAAGCAATGTAATATGGTATTGGTGGGAATATGGAATGGAATGGAATGGAATGCAATGGAATACGAAATGGAATGAAATATGGAATGGAATGCAATGGAATAGAATATTGAACGGAATGGAGTATGGAATGGAATGGAATATGGAATGGAATGGAATGGAATATGGAATAGAGTGGAATGCAATTTCTCAGAAAGCTTCTTTCTAGTTTTTGTCTGAGTATATTTCCATTTTCACCATGGGCCTCAGTGCACTCCCAAATATCACCTTGCAGATTCTATGACAACATTGTTAGCAAAGTGCTTCATGAAGACTAGGTTGTAACTCTGTGAGATGAATTCACATATCACAAAGAAGTTTCTCAGAAAGCTCCTTTCTAGGTTTTATTGGAGGATATTTCCTTTGTCACCGTAAGCTTCATTGTGCTGAGAAATATCCCAATGTAGTTTTCAAGAAAACACTGTTGGCAAATGGACCCATGGAAAGGAAAGTGTAACTCTGTGAGTTGCATTCACATGTCACAATGCATTTTCTCAGAACACTTCTTTCCAGTTTTTATCTGAGGATATTTCCTTTTTCACCATAGCCCTCCATGGGCCCCCAATTATCACTTTGCAGAATCCACGAAAATAGTGTTAGCAAACTGCTACTAGAAGGGAAAGGTGAAACTCTGCGTGATGAATTCAAACATCAGAAAGCAATTTCTCAGAAAGCTTCTTTCTAGTTATTATCTGAGGATATTTCCTTTTTCACCATAGACCTCAATGCACTCTCAAATATCACTTTGCAGATTGCATCACAGCAGTGTTAGTAAACTGCTTAATGAAGACTAGGTTGTAACGCTGTGAGATGAATTCACATATCACAAAGAAGTTTCTCAGGAAGCTCCTTTCTAGTTTTTGTTTGAGGATTTTTCCTTTGTCACCATAAGCTTCATTGCGCTAAGAAACATCCCTATCTAGATTTCAAGAAAACACTGTTAGCAAATGAATCCATGGAAAGGAAAGTGTAACTCTGTGAGTTGCATTGACATGTCACAATGCAGCTTCTCAGAACGCTTCTTTCCAGGGTTTATCTGGGGATATTTCCTCTTCCACCATAGGCCTCAATGCGCTCCCAAATATCACTTTGCAGATTCCACAACAACAGTGTTAGCAAACTGCTTCATGAGAACTAGGTTGGAACTCTGTGAGATGAATTCACATATCATAAAGAAGTTTCTCACAAAGCTTCTATAAAGTTTTAAATTGAGGATATTTCCTCTATCAGCGCAGGCCCCAATGAGATGCAATGTAGCCCTTCTGAGGTTCCTCAAAGGCAGTCTTAATCGACTGCTCCATGAAACGTAAGTGCAACTCTGTGAGATGTATTCACAGATTACAAAGAAGTTTCTGAGAAAGCTTCTTTCTAGTTTTTACCTGAGGATACTTCCTTTGGCATCGCAAGCTTCATTGCGCTAAGAAGTAGCCCACTGCAGATTTCACAAAAAAGTGTGTTAGCAAACTGATCACTGAAGAGTAAAGTGTAACTCTGTGAGTTGCATTCACACATCGCAATGCAGTTTCTCTGAACGCTTCTTTCCAGTTTTTATCTGAGGATATTTCCTTTTTCACCATAGCCCTCAATCAGCTCCCAAATATCACTTTGCAGAATCCACTAAAACAGTGTTAGCAAACTGCGACAAGAAGGGAAAGGTGAACCTCTGTGTGGTCAATTCACACACCAGAAAGCAATTTCTCAGAAAACTTCTTTCTAACTGTTGTCTGAGGTTATTTTCGTTTTCAGCATGGGCCTCAGTGTACTCCCAAATATCACTTTGCAGATTTCACGACAACAGTGTTAGGAAACTGCTTCATGAAAACTAGGTTGTAACTCTGTGAGATGAATTCACATATCACAAAGAAGTTTCTCAGAAAGGTCCTTTCTAGTTTTTATTAGAGAATATTTCCTTTGTCATTGTAAACTTCATTGTGCTGAGAAATATCGCAATGTAGTTTTCAAGAAAACACTGCTAGCAAACGGATCCATGGAAAGGAAAGTGTGACTCTGTGAGTTGCATTCACATGTCACAATTCAGTTTCTCACAACGCTTCTTTCCAGTTTTTATCTGAGGATATTTCCTTTTTCACATTAGCCCTCCATGGGCTCCCAAATATCACTTTGCCAATTCCACGAGAACAGTCTTAGCGAATGGCTTCATGAGGAGAAAGGTGGGACTCTGTGAGATGAATTCACAGATCACAAAGAAGTCTCTCAGGAAGTTTCTTTCTCATTTTTATCGGAGGATATTTCCTTTGGCCCTCTGGTGTTCAATGGGATCCGAAATATCAGTTCTCAGATTCCACAAAAGCAGGGCTAGCCAAAGGCTCAGGAAATACCGATGTGTCTCAGTGAGTTGAATTCACACAGCACAAAGCTGTTTCTCAGAAAGCGTCTTTCTTTCTTGAGCTGAGGTTTTTTGTGGTCTCGGAGCGCCACCGTGTGTATTATTGCAGATTCTGCTAAAACATTGTTAAGAAGCTTCTCCATGAAAACGCTGAAGTAACTGTGTTAGCTGAACTCATCCACAACCACGAAGTTTCTGAGAGGGCTTCTCTGCAGATTTGTCTGAGGATATTTCATTACTCACCATGGGATTCAATGATATCCAAGATATCACTTCTGAGATTCCACAAAATCACTGCTAGCAAACTCCTCCATGGAAGAGTAGTGTAACACTGTGGAATGAATTCACACATCACAAAGCAGTTTCTCAGAAAGCTTCATTCCGGTTTTTTTTGGAGGATATTTCCTTTGTTCTTCTACCCTTCAAACCCATCCGAAATATCAGTTCTCAGAATCCACAAAAAAGCTGCTAGCAAACTGCTGCACAAAACAGTGGTGTCACTCTGTGAGATGAAGTCACATATCAGAAAGCAATTTCTCAGAAAGCTTCTTTCACGTTTTTATCTGAGGATATTTCCTTTCTCACTGTAAGCTGCATAGCGCTAAGAAGTATCCCATTGCAGATTTCAAGTAAACTGTGTTAGCAAACTGATCCCTGAAGAGAAAAAGGTAACTGTGTGAGTTGCATTCACACATCGCAATGCAGTTTCTCAGAACGCTTCTTTCCAGTTTTTATCTGAGAATATTTCCTTTTTCACTTTAAGCTTCATTGCGCTGAGAAATATCCCATTGCAGATGTCAAGGAAATAGTGTTAGGAAACTTATCGATGAAAAGAAAAGTGTAACTTTGTGAGTTGCATTCAGATGTCACAATGCAGTTTCTCAAAACGCTTCTTTCCAGTTTTTATCTGATGATATTTCCTTTTTCACCCTTACCCTCTATGCTCTCCTGAATATCCCTTTTCAGATTCCCTGAAATTAGTGTTAGCAAAATCCTTCTTGAAGACTAAGTTGTAACTCTGTGAGTTGGGTTCACATATCACGAAGAAGTTTCTCACAAATCTTCTTTCACGTTTTTAATTGGGGATATTTCCTTTATCAGTGTAGGCCTCAATACGATCCAAAGTAGCCCTACTCAGGTTCCTCAAAGACAGTGTTAATCGACCACTCCATGAAACGAAAGTGTAATTCTGTGAGATGAATTAACACCTCACAAAGCGATTTCTCAGAAAACTTTTGTCTAGTTTTTTTCTGAGCTATTTACTTTTTCATCATGTACCTCAATGTGCTCCCGAATATTCTATTTTAGTTTCCATGAGTCAAGTGCTAGCAAACTTCTCAATGAAAAGATTGGTGTAACTCTGTGACGTGAATTCACACATCAAAAATTAGTTCCTCAGAATGCTTCTTTCTAGGTTTTTTCTGAGGATATTTCCTTTGTAACTAAAGGCTTCAATGTGATCTAAAATATCCTTTGTCAGATTCCACAAAACCAGTGCTACCAAACTACTCGATGAAAGAATCATGTAACTCTGTGAGATAAATTCACAAATCCCAAAGCAGTTTCTCAGAAAGCTTCTTTCTAGTTTTTGTATGAGGATATTTTATTTTTCACTGTAGGCCTCAATGCACTTGCAATTATCCCTTTGCAGATTACATGAAAGTAGTGTTGGCAAACTGCTCCCTGAAAAGAAAAGGTAAATCTGTGAGATGAATTCATGCATCACAATCAGTTTCTCAGAAAACTGTTTTTTGGTTTTGCCTGAGGATATTTCTTTTGTCACCATAGGTTTCAACGTGCTCCCAAATATCCTATTACAGATTCCACAGAAGCAGTGCTACCAAACTGCACAATAAAAAGAATGGTTTAATTATGTGAGATGAATTGACTCATCAAAAAGGAGTTTCCCATGAACTTCCTTCCTGTTTTTATCTGAGGATATTTCCTATTCCACTATATTCTTCAACACACTCCCAAATATCCCCTCTAAGACACCACAAAAAGAGTGATGCTAAAGTACTCCCTCAACAGAAATGTTTAGCTCTATGAGGTGAATGCACACATCATGGAGGAGTCTCTGAAAACATCTCTCCAGTTTTTACCTAAAGATATTTCCTATTTTGCCATTGGACTCTACGCGCTCCTGAATATTCCTTTACAGATTCCACAAAAACAGTGTTACCAAACTGGCCAATGAAAAGAAAGGTGTAATCCTGTGAGATGAAATCACACATCACAAAGCAGTTTCTCAGAAAGGTTCTTTCTAGTTCAAATCTGAGGATATTTCCTTTATCACCATTGCCTTCAATGTGCTCCTAAATATGTCTTCTCAGATACCACAAAAGCAGTGATACCGAACTGCTCAATCAATAAAAAGGTTAAACTCCCTGAGATGAATAGACCCATCAAAAAGCCGTTTCTTGCAAAGCTTCTCTTCAGTTTTTATCTGAAGTTATTTTATTTTCCACCAAAGGCCTCTAGAAACTCCTGAATATCCCTTTGTAGATTCCCCAAAAACAGTGCTACTAAACTGCTCAAAGAAAACAAAGGTGTAACTCTGTGTCATGAATTCTCCTATAACAAAGAAATTTCTCGGAAAGCTTCTTTCTAGTTTTTATCTGAGGATATTTTCTTTTCTACCATCCACTTCTTTCTAGTTTAAATCTGAGGATATTTCCTATATCAACATTACAGATTCCATAAAAACAGTGAGATCAAACTGCTCCATGAAAAAAGTCGTGTAACTCTGTGAAGTGAACTCAAAAATCACAAAGCAGTTTCTCAGAAAGCTTCTTTTTAATTTTTGTCTGAGGATATTTACTTTGTCACCCTAAGCTTCAGTGTGCTCAAAAATATCCCATTGCAGATTCCAAGAAAACAGTGGTAGCAAAGGGCTCAGTAAAAAGAACAGTATAACTCTGTGAGACGAATTCACACATCAGAAAGCAGTTTCTCAGAAAGCATCTTTTTGGTTTTTAACTGAAGATATTTCCTTTGTCACCACAGGCTTCAATGCGCTCCCAAATATCCTATTGCATATTCTACGAAAACATTGTTAGTAAACTGCTCAATGAAAAGAACGGTGTCACTCTGTGAGATGAATTCACACATCACAAAGCAGTTTCTCAGAAAGCGTCTTTCTAGTTTTTATTTGAGCATATGTCCTTTTCCACCACAAGCTTCAATGCGCTCCAAAATATCCCTTTGTAGATTCCATGAAAACAGTGTTAGCAAACTCCTCCATGAAAAGAAAGGTGTAACTCTGTGATATGAATTCACACATCACAAAGAACTGTCTCAGAAAGCTTCTTTCTTGTTTGTATCTGATTATATTTCCTTTGTCACCATAGGCTTCAATGAGATCGAAAATATCCCTTCTCAGATTCAAGAAAAACAGTGCTACCAAACTACTCCTTGAAAAGGATTGTGTAACTCTGTGAGATAACGTAACACATCACAAATTGGTTTCTCAGAAAGCTTCATTCTAGTTTTTATATGTGGTTACTTCCTTTTCCACCATAAGCTTCAATGAACACCAAGATATACTTTCTCAGACACCAGAAAAACAGTGATACCAAAGTGTTCCCTCAGCAGAAATGTTTAATTCTATGAGACGAAGGCAAACATCACAAAGGAGCTCCTCAGAAAGCTTCTCTCCAGGTTTTATCTGAAGAATATTCCTTTTTCTTATTAGGCCTCTATGTGTTTTCAAATATCCCACTGCAGATTCCACAAACACAGTGCTACCAAATTATGCAATGAAAAGAAAGGTTTAATTCTGTGATTTTCTTGGGAAGCTTCTTTCCAGATTTTTTCTGAGGATATTTCCTTTTTCACCATAAGCTTCAATGCGCTCCGAAGTATCCCTTCTGACACCACAAAAACAGTGATGCCAGAGTGCTTACTCAACAGAAACGTTTAGCTCTGTGAAACTAATGAAAATATCACAAAGGAGTTTCTCCAAAAGCTTCTCTCCACTTGTTACCTGAAGTATTTCCTATTTTCACCTTAGACTCCATGCACTCCAAAATATCCGCCTGTTGATTCCACAAAAACAGTGCTAACAAACTCCTCTATGAAAATAAGTGATGTAACTCTGTGAGCCTAATTGACTCATCACATAGTAGTTTCTCAGGACACTTCTTTCTAGTTAATATATGAGGATATTTCCTTTTCCACTGAAGGCTTAAATGTGTTGCCAAATATCCCCTCTCAGACACCACAAAAACAGTGATGCCAAACTGCTCCCTCAACAGAAATGTTTAGCTCTATGAGATGAATGTACACATCACAAAGGAGTTTCTAAGAAAGCTTCTCTCCAGTTTCTAACTGAAGATATTTCCTGTTTCGCCATTAGACTCTACACGCTCCCGAATATCCCTTTGCAGATTCCATAAAAACAGTGTTACCAAACTGCTCAATGAAAAGAAAGGTATAACTCTGTGAGTTGACTTCACACACCACAAAGCTGTTTCTCAGAAAACTAATTTCTAATTTAAATCTGAGAATATTTCCTATTTCACCATAGGCTTCAATGTGCTCCCAAATGTCTCTTCTCAGATACCACAAAAACCGTGATGCCGAACTTCTCAATCAACAAAAAGGTTAAACTCTAAGAGATGAAAACCATTTCTGGAAAAGCTTCTCTCCAGTTTTTATCTGAAGTTATTTCCTTTTTCATCATAGGTCTCTAGGATGTCCCCAATATGTTCTTGCAGATTCCATAAAAACAGTACTATCAAACTGCTCCATGAAAACAATCATGTAAATTGTGAGATGAAATCGCAAATCACAAAGCAGTTTCTCAGAAAGCTTCTTTCTAGTTTTTGTCTGAGGATATTTTCTATGTCACCCAAAGCTTCGATGTGCTGCAAAATATCCCATTGCTGATTCCAAGATAACAGTGTTAGCAATCTGCTCAATGAAAAAAAACAGTGTAATCCTGTGAGATGAATTTCCCCATCACAAAGCATTTTGTCAGAAAGCTTATTTTTGGTTTTTATCTAAGGATATTTCCATTTTCACCTTAGGCTTCAATGTGCTCCAAATATCCTATTACAGATTCCAAGAAAACATAGGTAGCAAACTGTTGAATGAAAAGAACGGTGTACCTCTGTGAGATGAATTCACACATCATGAAGAACTTTCTCAGAAAGCTTCTTTTTAGATTTTATCTGAGGATATTTCCTTTGTCACCATATACTTCACTGCGATCCAAAATATCCCTTCTCAGATCCCCCCAAAACAGTGCTACCAAACTGCTCCATGAAAAGAATCATGTAACTCAGAGAGATGAATTAACACATCTCAAAGCGATTTCTCAGAAAGTTCTTTCTAGTTTTTGTATGAGGATATTTACTTTTCCACCAAAGGCTTCAATGTCCTCCCAAATATCCCTTCCAAGACTCACGAAAAGAGTGTTGAGAAAGTGCTACCTCAAAAGAAACTTTTAGCTCTATGAGATGAATACACATATCACAAAGGGGTTATTCCGAAAGCTTCTCTCCAGTTGTTGCCTGAAGAATTTTATTTTATCAACTTAGGCCTCTATGTGTTCCCAAATATCCCTCTGCAGATTCCACAAAAACAGTGCTAACAAACTGCTTCATGAAAAGAATGATGTAACTCTGTGACATAAATTGACCCATCACACGGCAGTTTTCCAGGAAGTTCTTTCTAGTTTTTGTCTGAGGATATTTACTTTGTCACTATAAGCTTCAATGTGCCACGAAATATCCCACTGCAGATTCCAAGAACACAGTGTTAGTAAACTGCTCAATGAAAAGAACAGTGTAACTCTGTGAGATCAATTCAAACATCACAAAGCAATCTCTCAGAAAGCTTCTTATTGGTTTATTATCTGAAGATATTTTCTTTGTCACCATTGGAATCAATGCGCTCCCAAATATCCTGTTGCAGATTCCACGAAAACAGGGTTATCAAATTGCTCAATGTAAAGCATGGTGTAAGTCTGTTAAATGAATTCACACATCACAAAAAACTTTCTCAGAAAGCTTCTTTATAGTTTTTATCTGAAAATATTTACTTTGTCATCGCAGACTTCAGTGCAATCCAAAATATCCCTTCTCAGATTCCCCCAAAACAGTGCAACCAAATGGATAAATGAAAAGAATCATGTAACTCTGTGAGATGAGTTAACACATTGCAAAGCGGTTTCTCAGAAAGCATTTTTCTACTTTTATATGAGGATACTTCCTTTGTCACCATAAGCTTCTGTGTGCTCCAAAATATCCCATTACCGATTTGAATACAACAGTGTTAGCAAACTGCTCAATGAAAAGTACAGTGTAACACTGTGAGATGAATTCAAACATGACAAAGCAGTTTCTCAGATAGCTTCTTTCTAGTTTTTACCTGAGGATATTTCCTTTTTCACCCTAGGCCTCAATGTGCTCCCATATATGCCTTTAGATATTCCACAAAAACAGTGTAGGCAGACTGCTCCATGAAAAGAATCGTGTAACTCTGTGAGATGAATTCCCAGATTGCAAAGTAGTTTCTCAGAAAGTTCTTTTTTGTTTTTATTTGGGGATATTTTCCTTGTCACCAAATGCTTCAATGCGCTCCCAAATACCCCAATGCAGATTCCACGAAAACAGTGTAATCAAACAGCTCAATGAAAATAACAGTGTAAGTCTATGAGATGATTTCACACATCACAAAGCAGTTTCTCATAAAGCTTCTTTCTGCTTTTTATATGAAGGTATTTCCCTTTTCACTATAGGTCTCAATGCACTCCCAAATAACCCTTTGCAGATTCCACGAAAAAAGTGTTAACAAACTACTCATTGAAAAGAACAGAGTAACTAGGTGAGATGAATTCACTTATCACAAAGCAGTTTTTCAGACAGCTGCTTTCTAGTTTTTACCCGAGGATATTTAGTTTTTCACCATAGGCCTCAATACGCTCCCCAATATTTCTCTACAGACTCCATGAAAACAGTGTTAGCAAACGGCTCCATGAATGGAAGGGAATACGTATGTGAGATGAATTCACACATCACAAAAAACTTTCTGAGAAAGCTTCTTTCTAGTTTTTATCTGAGGATATTTCCTTTGTCACCATAGGCTTCAATGCGATCCAAAATATCCCTTCTTAAAACAGTGCTACCAAACTGCTACATGAATAGAATGGTGTAATTCTGTGAAATGAATTCACACATCACAAAACTGTTTCTCAGGAGCTTCTTTCTAGTTTTTATCCGAGGATATTTCCTTTCTCACCTTATTCCTCACTACGCTCTCGAATACCCCATAGTGGATTCCAAAAAAATGTGTTAGAAAACTCCTCAATGAAAAGAATGGTGTAACTCTGTGAGATGAATTCACACATCACAAATAACTTTTTCAGAAAGTTTCTTTCTAGATTTTATCTGAGGATATTTCCTTTGTCACCAAAGCTTCAATGTGATCCAAAATATCCCTCCTTGGATTCCCCAAAAACAGTGCTACCAAACTGCTCCATGAAAATAATCATGTAACTCTGTGAGAGGAATTCACAAATCACAATGGAGTTTCTCAGAAAGCTTCTTTCTTGTTTTTTTTTTCCTGAGGATAATTCCTTTTTAACCATTTGCCTGATGGCTCTCATGAATATCCCTTTGTAGATTCTACAAAAATAGTGTTAGCAAACTGGTCCAGGAAAAGAAAAGTGTAATTCTGTGAGTAGAATTCACCCATCACAAAGTAGTTTCCCAGAAAGCATCCTTCTTATTTTTATCTGGGGATATTTCCTTTTATACCATAGGCTTCAATGTGCTCCCAAATAACTCCTCTCAGATACCACAAAAACAGTGATGTCAAACTGCTCAATCAACAGAAAGGTTGAATTGAAATGAATGAATTGTTTACTTGAGGATATTTCCTTTTTCACCATAGGCCTCTAGGCACTCCCAAATTTCCCTGTGCAGATTACAGGAAAGCAGTGTTAGCAAATTGCGCCATGAAAATATCGATGTAACTCTGTGAGATGAATTAACACATCACAAAGAACTTTCTAGTTTTTATCTGAGGATATTTCCTTTGTCACCAAAAGCTTCAATGCGATCTAAAATATCCCTTCTCAGATTCCCCAAAAACAGAGCTGTCAAACTGATCCATGAAAAGAATCGTGTAACTCTGTGCAATGAATTCACAAATCAGAAAAGTTTCTCAGAATGTTTCTTTCTAGTTTTTGTCTAAGGATATTCACTTTTTTACAATAAGGTACAAAGCGCTCTGAAATATGCCATCATAGATTCCAAGAAAACAATGTTAGCAAATAGCTAAATGAAAAGAACAGGGAAACTCTGTGAGTTAAATTCACACATCACAAAGCAGTTTCTCAGAAAGCTTCTTTTTGGTATTTCTATGGGGATATTTTCTTTGTCACCATAGGCTTCAATGCACTCAGAAATATCCCTTTGTAGACTCTATGAAAACAGTATAATCAAATGGCTCAAAGAAAAGAACAGTGTAGCTCTGTGAGAGAAATTCACCTATGACATGCAGTTTCTCAGAAAGCTTCTTTCTAGATTTAATCTGAGGATATTTTTATTTTCACCATAGGCCTCAACGTGGTCCAAAATATCCTTTGCAGATTCCATGAAGACAGTGTTAGCAAATTGATCCATGAACAGAAAGGTGTAACTCTGTGAGATGAATTCACACATCTCAAAGAACTTTCTCGGAAAGCTTCTTTCTAGTTTTTTTCTGAGGATATTTCCTTTGTCACCATAAACTTCAATGCACTCCATAATATCCCATTGCAGATTAAAAGAAAAGTATTAGCAAACTGCTCAATGAAAACAACAGTGTAACCCTGTAAGCTGAATGGAAAAAACACAAAGCAGTTTCTCAGAAACACCCTTTTTGGTTTTTATCTGAGAATATTTCCTTTGTTTCCATAGACTTCAATGTGCTCCGAAATTTCCTATTGCATATTCCCAAAAAAAGTGTTATAAAACTGCTCAATGAAAAGCATGGTGTAGCTGTGTGAGATGAATTCACAGATCACAATTCAGTTTCTCAGAAACCTTCTCTCTAGTTTTTATTCACACATCACAAAGAACTTTCTCAGAAAGCTTCTTTCTAGTTTTTTCCTGAGGATATTTCCTTTGTCATCATAACCTTCATTGCCATTAAAATATCCCTTCTCAAATGCCCCAAAAACAGTGCTACCAAACTGATCCATGAAAGGAATTGTGTAGCACTGTGAGATGAATTAACACATCACAAAGCAGTTTCTCAGAAAGCTTCCTTTTAGTTTTTATATGAGGATATTTCCTTTTTTACCATAAGCTTCAATGCGCTCTGAAATATTCCATTGCAGAATACAAGAAAATAATGTTAGCAAACTGCTCAATGAAAAGAAAGGAGTAACTCTGTGTGATTAATGCACACAAGAAAAAGCAGTTTCTCAGAATTTTTCTTTCTAATTTTTTTCTCAGGATATTTAATTTTTCACCATTGACCTCAAAACACTCGCAAATATCCCTTTTGCAGATTCCACAAAAACAGTGTTTCCAAACTCCTCCATGAAAAGGAAGGTGTAACTCTGTTTGTTGAATTCACACCTCACAAAGAACGTTCTCAAAAACCTTCTTTCTAGTTTTTATATGATAATATTTCCATTGCCACCATAGGTTTAAATGCCATCCAAAATATCACTTCTCAGATTCACCAAAAACAGTGCTACCAACCTACTCAATGAAAAGAATCATGTAACTGTGTGAGATGAATTAAAACGTAACAAACCCGTTTGTCAGAAAGTTTCTTTCTAGTTTTTAGATGAGGATATTTCTATTTTCACCATAAGCTTCAATGTACTCTGAAATATCAGATTGCAGATTCCAAGAAAACAGTGTAAGCAAACTGCTCAATGCAAACAACAGTGTAACTCTGTTTGTTGAATTCACACCTCACAAAGAACGTTCTCAAAAACCTTCTTTCTAGTTTTTATATGATAATATTTCCATTGCCACCATAGGTTTAAATGCCATCCAAAATATCACTTCTCAGATTCACCAAAAACAGTGCTACCAACCTACTCAATGAAAAGAATCATGTAACTGTGTGAGATGAATTAAAACGTAACAAACCCGTTTGTCAGAAAGTTTCTTTCTAGTTTTTAGATGAGGATATTTCTATTTTCACCATAAGCTTCAATGTACTCTGAAATATCAGATTGCAGATTCCAAGAAAACAGTGTAAGCAAACTGCTCAATGCAAACAACAGTGTAACTCTGTCAGATGAATTCACACATCACAAAGTACTTTCTCCTAAAGCTTCTTTCTAGTTTTTATCTGAGGATATTCCCTTTTTCACTATAGCCATTAAAGCACTCTGGAATATCCCATTGCATATTCCATGAAAACACTGTTAGCAAGCTTTTCCAGGAAAATAAAGGTATAGCTATATGGGACGAATTCACACATCACAAAGTAGTTTCTCAGAAAGCTTCTTTCTAGGTTTTAACTAAGGATATTTCCTTTGTCCCCATAGACTTCAATGCAATCCAATATATCCCTTCTCAGATTCCCCCAAAACAATGCCACCAAACTGCTCCATGAAAAGGATCGTGTAACTCTGAGGGATGAATTCACAAATCACAAAGGAGTTTTTCAGAAAGTTTCTTTCTCGTTTTTGTTGTAGAATGTTTCCTTTTTCACCATTAGCCCGAAGGTGCCCTTTGCAGATACCACGAATTTAGTGTAAGCAAATTGCTCCATGAAAAGGAAGGTATAAATTGGTGAGATGAATTCGCACATCACAAAGCGGTTTCTGAGATATATTATTTTTGGTTTTTGTCTGAAGATATTTCCTTTGTAGCCATAGGCTTCAGTGTACTCTGAAATACCCTATTGCAGATTCCACGAAAACAGTGTTATCAAACTGCTCAATGAAAACAACAGTGTAACTCTCTGGGATGAATTCACATATCATAAAGTAGTTTCTCAGAAAGGTTACTTCTAGTTTTATCTGAGGATACTTCATGAAAGGCTTCATAGAGCCCCAAAATATCACTTCTCAGATTCTTCAAAAACAGTGCTACCAAACTCTTCCTTGAAAAGAATGGTGTAACCCTTTGAGATGAGTTCACATATCACAAAGATGTTTCACAGAAAAACTCTTCTTAGTTTATATCTGAGGATACTTACTTTTTCACCATATTCCTCAAAGTGCTCCTGAATATCCCTTTGCAGATTAAACGAAAAAAGTGTTAACAAACTTCTCAATGTAGAGAATGATGTAACTCTGGGAGTTGAATTCACACATCAAAAAGCAGTTTCACAGAAAGCTTCTTTGTAGTTTTTATCTGATGATATTTCCTTTTTCACTATTGGCCTCAATGTGCTCTGAAATATTCCATTGCAGATTCCAAGAATACAGTGTTAGCAAACTGCTCAATGAAATAAACAGTGCAACTCTGTGAGATGAATTTTCACATCACAAACAGTTTCTCAGAAAGCTACTTTCTAGTTTTCATCTCAGGATATTTCCTTTTTCATCATAGGCTACAATGTGATCCAAATATTCATTCTCAGATTCCCCAAAAACCATGTTACCAAGCTGTTTTATGAAGAAAAAAGTGTAACTCTGTAAGATGAATTGACATATCACAAAAACGTTCTCAGAAAATATCTTTCTAGTTTTTACCCGAGGATATTTCCTTTGTCATCATAGGCTTCTATGAGTTCCAAAATATCCCTTCTCAGATTCGCAAAAAAACAGTGCTACCAAACTGTTCCATGAATAGAATCATGTAGCTCTGTGAGATGAATTCACAAATCTCAAAGCGGATTCTCAGAAAGCTTCTTTCTAGTCTTTGTCTGAGGATATTTCCTTTGTCACCTTAGGCTTCAGTGGGCTCCGAAATATCCCATTGCAGATTCCAAGAAAACAGTGTTAGCAAACCGCTCAATGAAAAGAACAGTGTAACTCTGAGGTGAATTCACACACCACAAAGCAGTTATTCAGAAAGCTTCTGTTTGGTTTTTATCAGAGGGTATTTCTTTGTCACCATAGGCTTCAATGCATTCCCAAATATCCTATTGCAGCTTGCACAAAAACAATGTTAGCTAACTGCTGAATGAAAAGAACAAAGTAACTCTGTGAGATGAATTAAAACGTCACAAAGCAGGTTCTCATAAAGCTTCTTTCTAGTTTTTATGACAGGATATTTTCTTACTCCATACAGGTCTCTACGTGATCCCAAATATCCATTTGCAGATTCCACGAAAACAGTGTTTCCAAACTGCTTCATGAAAAGAAAGATGCAACTCTGTGAGAGGAATTCATATATCATGAAAAGCTTTCTCAGAAAGCTTCTTTCTAGATTTTTTCTGAGGATATTTCCTTTGTCACCATAGGTTTAAATGCCATTCAAAACATCCCTTCTCAGATTCCCTAAAAACAGTGCTACCAAACTTCTATATGCAAATAATTGTGTAACTGTGAGATGAATTTACACATCACAAAGCAGTTTCTCAGTAAGCTCCTTTGCAGCTTTTATCTGAGGGTATTTCCTTTGTCACCATAAGCTTCAAGGTACTCCAATAGATCAGATTGCAGATTCCAATAAAACAGAGTAAGCAAACTGTCCAATGCAAAGAACAGTGTAAATCTATGAGATGAATTCATACATCACATACAGTTTCTCAGAACGCATCTTTCTAGTTTTTATGTGAGGATATTTCCTTTTTCACCTTAGACCTCAATGCGCTCCCAAATATCCCTTTGCAGATTCCATGAAAAGTGTCAGCAAACTGCTACATGAAAAAAATCGTGTATCTCTCTGAGATGAATTCATACACCACAAAGAACTTTCTCAAAAACCTTCTTTCTGGTTTTTATCTGAGGATATTTCCTTTGTCACCCTAGGCTTCACTGTGATTCAAAATATCCCTTGTCAGATTCCCCAGAAACAGTGCTACCAAACAGCTCCATAAAAAGAATAGTGTAACTTTGTGAGGTGAATTCACACATCACAAAACTATTTCTCAGAAAGCTTCTTTCTAGTTTTTATGTGAGTGCACCATTTGCCTCAATGCACTAATATCCTTTTGCAGATTCCAGAAAAATAGTGTTGCAAACTGGTTCGTGAAAAGAAAGGTGCAAACCTGTGAGTTGATTTTACAAATCACAAAGCAGTTTCTCAGATAGGTTCTTTTTATATTTTGTCTGAGGGTATTTCCATTGCCATTTCAGAGCTTCAGTGCACTCCCAAATATCCTATCACAGATTCCATGAAAAGAGTGTTATCAAACTGCTCAATGAAAACAACAGTGTAACTCTGTTAGACAAATTCACACATCACAAAGCAGTTTCTCAGCAAGCTTCTTTTTAGTTTTTTTTTTTTTTTTTGAGATAGAGTCTCGCTCTGTCACGCAGGCTGGAGTGAAGTGGCCAGATCTCAGCTCACTGTAAGCTCCACCTCCCGGGTTTACGCCATTCTCCTGCCTCAGCCTCCCGAGTAGCTGGGACTACAGGCGCCTGCCACCTCGCCAGGCTAGTTTTTTGTATTTTTAGTAGAGACAGGGATTCACCATGTTAGCCAGGATGGTCTCGATCTCCTGACCTCGTGATCCACCTGTCTCGGCCTCCCAAAGTGCTGGGATTACAGGCTTGAGCCACCGTGCCCAGCCTTTTTTGGTTTTTATCTGAGGATATTTCCTTTGTCAGTATAGGTTTCAATGCAACCCATAATATCCCTTCTCAGATTCCCCAAAAACACTGCTATCAAACTGTTCCTTGAAAACAATGGTGTAACTCTGTGAGAAGACCCGGCCCCCCGTCACCGCCCTGGCCCAACCTCTTCCTCTGCCAGCCTATATAAGGCAGGACCCTGCATTCAATAAATGAGACTTGATCAGGCTATTTGTCTTGTCTCCATTTCTCGTGTTTTCTTGTCTCCTCCATTCCCACTCCCCCTTCCAGGGCCCGTTCAACTGTCCTGCAGGTCGGGACACCTGGCGCCCGAACAGGGACCTGGACACGAGGGAAAAAGTGAGGAAGAAGGCACTAAAGTTGACCGAAAGTGAAAGTGGAAGAAATTCCTCCGGACGTCGCGGGAGCCTGCCGCTTTGGAACCAGAGGTGAGTAATAGTGTCTGATTATGGGACAAGAATTAAGCCAGCATCAGATTTATGTAGAGCAATTAACAGAGGCCTTAAAAGCAAGGGTTAAAAGTAATGATTTGTTTAAATGTTTTGATTTTGTAAAAGAAACCTGCCCTTGGTTTCCACAAGAGGGGACCATTGACGTAAAGAGGTGGCGTAGAGTGGGAGATTGTTTTCAAGATTATTATAGTACTTTTGGACCAGAGAAGGTTCCGGTGACAGCTTTTTCTTATTGGAATCTAATCAGAGATATAATAGATAAAAAGGAAAAAGAAAAAGATCCTGAGGTAATGGCGGTGGTTACTCAGACTGAGGAAATATTAAGAGGCAGCTCCCAAACCAACCTCGAAAAATCCATACCTAATAAAGAAATAGACCTTATATCGCTACAAAGCAAAGAGGAAGAGGCTGGGGTCCCCTCAATAACAAATATAGAAACAACAAATAAGGAAAAGGCTAAAAAATACCCAGTTTTACCCACAACTAATGAAAGCAAAAGTAAAAATAACCTTAACCCTTCAGAAGTAAACTGGGATAATTTAGAGGAAGGGGCAGCAAAATATCATAATTCTGACTGGCCACAAACTCTTACTTATCCCCCTCCCTATAATAAGGCTTCTGCCCCCGCCCCCCAGTTATGGCAGTAATAGACCCAAAAGAGGAGCTTAGAGAAAAAATTGCACAACTTGAAGAGCAAATAAAGCTCAAAGAACTACATCAGTCTTTAATCACTAGATTGCAGAAATTAAGGACAGGAAGTGAGAGCGTTCAATACCCTAAAGGAATAGAGAAACCCTCTCACCCTGAGAGACCCAGACAGCATGTCCCAAAAGGAAGGGCACTTGGTAGTGGGGATAGGGAGGATTCCTCTCCTCGAGACGTTTTTCCAGTAACTGAAACTACAGATGCGCAGGGCCGAGCCTGGAGACACCACAATGGGTTTGAATTTACTGTAATAAAAGAACTAAAAACTGCTGTCTCACAATACGGAGCTACTGCCCCGTACACCCTGGCCATAGTCGAATCTGTGGCCAAAAATTGGCTCACTCCCATAGATTGGAATACCTTAGTTAGAGCAGTTCTTTCCGGAGGCGACCATCTGATTTGGAAGTCAGAATTTTATGAAAATTGTAGAGATACGGCCAAGAGAAACCAACAAGCCGGAAATGGTTGGGATTTTGATATGCTAACTGGCTCGGGTAATTACACAGAAACCGATGCTCAGATGCAGTACGATCCTGGACTGTTTTCTCAAATCCAAGCAGCGGCTACCAAAGCCTGGAGAAAACTTCCTGTTAAGGGGGATCCAGGAGCCTCGCCCACGGGGGTCAAACAGGGGTCTGATGAGCCTTTTGCAGACTTTGTACATAGACTTTTAACCACGGCTAGCAGAATATTTGGAAATGCCGAGGCAGGGGTGGATTATGTAAAACAGCTAGCTTACGAAAATGCTAATCCGGCTTGTCAGGCTGCAATCAGACCTTATAGAAATAAAACAGACTTAACAGGTTACATCCGCCTCTGTTCAGACATAGGGCCCTCATATCAACAGGGTTTCGCTATGGCTGCTGCCTTTAGTGGACAAACCGTAAAAGACTTCCTCGCCAGTAAAAATAAGAATAGCAAGGGGTGCTTCAAGTGTGGAAAAATGGGACACTTTGCTAGGGATTGTAAGGGAGAGCTAGCTAAGACCTTAGAGGCAAAAGCTCCAGCCTCTGCCCTAGGTGTAAAAGAGGAAAACATTAGTCCAACGAATGTAAATCTAAAATTGACAATCAAGAAAATCCCCTAACACCTCAACAGGGAAACAGATTGAGGGGCCGGCCCCAGGCCCCGAAACAAGCTTATGGGGCAGTTAGTTTTGTACCAACCAACAACAATCCGTTTCACAGCTTAGTAGAGCAACCCCAGGAAGCACAGGATTGGACCTCTGTTCCACCTCCCAGACAGTATTAACCCCTGAAATGGGACCCCAAGCCCTATGTACGGGTATATATGGGCCCCTACCCTCAAACATGTTTGGATTAATCCTAGGGAGAAGCAGCGTCACCATGAGAGGCCTACAGGTCTTTCCAGGAATAGTTGATAGTGATTATATAGTAGAAATAAAAATCATGTCCAAGGCTATTGGCAACATCATTATCATTCCTCAAGGGGATAGAATAGCACAGTTACTCCTGTTACCATTGCTAAAAACAGCTAATAAAGTCCAGTCGCCCCTAAGGGGAAAGGGAGGATTCGGATCCTCAGACATCTACTGGGTACAGCCCATTACTAATCAAAAACCTCTCTCACCTTGTGGCTAGACGGAAAGTTATTTACAGGACTGATAGACACAGGGGCCGATGTAACAATTATTAAACAACAAAATTGGCCCTCCAGTTGGCCCACCTCAGAGACCTTAACAAATTTACGAGGAATCAGGCAAAGTAATAACCCTAGACAAAGTTCCAAATATATCACCTGGAGAGATCAAGAAAGTAATTCTGGTCTCATTAAGCCATTTGTTATCCCTGATTTGCCTGTTAACCTTTGGGGTAGAGATCTTCTCTCCCAAACGAGGGTCATGATGTGTAGTCCAAATGATATAGTCACTGCACAAATGTTGGCTCAGGGCTACCACCCTGGAAAAGGGTTAGGAAAAAGAGAAGATGGTATTTTACAGCCAATCCCAGTCATATGAAAATTGGATAAAAAGGGGCTTGGAAATTTTTAACTATGGCCATTGACATGCCTGCACCCCAAAAATTTGCTGATCCAATCACGTGGAAGTCAGATGAACCCGTTTGGGTTGATCAATGGCCATTATCCAATGAGAAGCTTGCCACTGCCCAACAGTTAGTGCAGGAACAATTGGAGGCAGGACACATTACAGAAAGCAACTCTCCTTGGAACACCCCCATATTTGTCATAAAAAGGAAATCTGGAAAGTGGAGACTCTTACAAGATTTAAGAGCAGTAAATGCTACTATGGTCCTTATGGGCGCCTTACAGCCAGGGCTATCTTCTCCAGTTGCAATCCCTCAAAGATATTTTAAAATTATCATAGACCTTAAAGATTGCTTTTTTACAATTCCCCTTCATCCTACTGACCAAAAACGATTCGCCTTTAGCTTACCATCTATAAATTTCAAAGAACCAATGAAGTGATACCAATGGAAAGTGTTACCTTAAGGTATGGCCAACAGTCCCACCTTGTGTCAAAAATATGTGGCTACAGCCATACACTCAGTTAGAGAGACATGGAAACAAATGTATATTATACACTATATGGATGACATTCTTATAGCAGGACAAGTAGGAGAACAAGTCTTACAGTGTTTTGCCCAACTCAAACAGGAACTAACCACAGCAGGGTTACAAATAGCTCCAGAAAAAATACAACTACAAGACCCTTATACATATTTAGGTTTTCAAATAAATGGACCTAAAATTACAAATCAAAAAGCCGTTATCCGTAAAGATCAGTTACTAACCTCAATGATTTCCAAGGCTCCTTGGAGACATAAATTGGCTCCGGCTATACTTAAAACTCACCACGGGAGACTTAAAAGCTTTATTTGACACCCTGAGAGGTGACCCCAACCCTAAGTCCCTTAGGTCGTTATCAAAAGAAGCTCTTTTATCACTTAATAAAGTAGAGGCGGCCATTGCTGAACAATTTGTTACTAACATAGACTATTCACAGTCATTAACCTTTTTAATCTTTAACACAACACTAACACCTACTGGTTTATTCTGGCAAAATAACCCTATTATGTGGGTCCACTTGCCTTCATCACCCAAAAAGGTATTACTCCCCTATTATGATGCCATAGCAGATTTAATTATTCTAGGGAGAGACAATAGCAAAAAATATTTTGGAATTGAACCCTCTACGATCATACAACCTTATTCTAAGCCACAAATCCATTGGCTAATGCAAAACACTGAAACGTGGCCGATTGCTTACGCCTCTTATGCCGGCAACTTAGATAACCATTACCCGCCAAACAGGCTTATTCAATTTTGTAAGCTACGTGCTTTTGTCTTCCCTCATGTCATCAGTAAAACACCTTTAGACAATGCCTTATTAGTATTCACTGATGGGTCATCCACAGGAACTGCTACATATACTTTTGCTGACACCACTGTTTAATTCAAAACCAGCCATACTTCGGCTCAGCTAGTAGAATTGCAGGCCCTAATCGCGGTGCTGTTAGCCTTCCCTGATCAGGCTCTTAATATTTATACCGACAGTGCATACTTAGTTCACTCAATACCTCTACTTGAGACAGTAGCACAAATTAAGCATGTGTCACATATAGCCGAGTTATTTTTACAATGCCAACAATTAATACGTAATAGAAAAACACCCTTCTTTTTTGGACACATTAAAGCTCATTCAGGATTACCAGGACCTCTATCCCAGGGCAACCAACTGGCTGATATGGCAACCAAGACGGTAGCCATAGCTACAAATACAAACCTAGCCCAAGCACAGGCTACTCATGCCTTACACCATCTTAATGCTCAAACTTTGAGACTGATGTTTAAAATAACTAGAGAACAAGCAAGACAAATAGTTAAACAATGTCAGACCTGTATAACATACCTGCCAGTCCCTCACTTAGGAATTAACCCAAGAGGACTAGTTCCCAACATGATCTGGCAAATGGATGTCACTCATTATTCAGAATTCGGTAACTTAAAATACATCCATGTATGTATAGATACATTTAGTGGATTTATACTAGCCACCTTACAAACAGGAGAAGCTACCAAACATGTTATAGCTCATTTACTACACTGTTTTTCCATAGTTGGAAAGCCTAAACAACTAAAAACAGACAATGGTCCTGGCTATACATCCAAAGCCTTTCGAGACTTTTGTCTTAAATTACAAATAAAACACATTACTGGAATTCCATATAACCCTCAAGGACAAGGAATAGTTGAAAGAGCACACCTGTCCTTAAAAACCACCATTGACAAAATAAAAAAGGGAGAATGGTACCCTACTGAGGGCACCCCTAGAAATATCCTTAATCACACACTTTTTATTTTAAATTTTTTAAATTTGGATAACCTGAACAGATCAGCAGCTGATCGATTTTGGCATTCCGAGTCCAAAAAACAATTTGCCATGGTTAAGTGGAAAGACCCCTTAGACAACACATGGCATGGTCCAGACCCAGTGTGAATCTGGGGAAGAGGCTCAGTTTGTGTTTTTTCTCAAACTCATGATGCAGCCAGATGGCTACCAGAGTGACTGGTAAGACAGGTACCTAACAATAACCAATCCAGGGAGTAATTTTCTCCCTGAGAATACTCTTTTCCTCTATTGCAGAGATGAACTCCAATTACAAGACCCTCTGGACCATGGTGCTGATCTGTCAAACATTCCAGGTTCATGCCAGCTTTGGTAATCCCCATGAGGCCCGTAAATATATACGACAACGATACGGTAAGCCCTCTGATTGTTTGGGGGGATATGTGACCTCCCTTCCAAATACGTACATCTCAGCTGTGTCCTGCTCCGCTTATACAGCATACCTGTCTAGTGACTCTCTTAAGTGGAGGTGTGTGTCAACCCCAAGAATATTTAGCGGAGGGGATACCACAACCTGCCCTTGTGACACATTTGAGACTGCTATGCATAGTTCCTGCTACACTACTTATTTAGAATGTACCTCTGGCAGTAAAACATACTATACTGCTATCTTAACAAGATCTAGAACCCCCACTATAGGGGCCAGTAGTGTCCCTACAGTTGTAGGAAATACCAATAACCTTATATCAGCTGGCTGTACTGGAATTGTAGGACAGCCTGTCTGCTGGAATATTCACCCCCCTCTTCATATCTCTGACGGAGGAGGACCACAAGACAAGGTCCGAGAAATTAGGGTATACAAAAAACTTGAAGAGTTGCAAAGGTCCCTGTACCCGGAAATTCACTACCACCCCTTGGCCTTGCCCAAAGCCCGAGGGAAAGAGAAAGTTGATGCCCAGACCTTTGCCCTCCTCACGGCTACTCATAACCTGCTGAAGAATTCCAACTCTAGTCTGGCTAATGACTGCTGGCTGTGTCTGAAATCAGGAGATCCCATTCCTCTTGCATCTACTCCCCTCCCCTTAATAACATTTACGACCTCAATGTAGGATTCAATGAGTTCAATAATTGTTCCACCATAGTAAATATTTCCCAATCTCTGTGTGCCCCAAACAGCTCGGTTTTTATATGTGGCAATAATAGGGCTTATACCTATTTACCTACTAACTGGACAGGACGCTGTGTCTTAGCCACACTTTTGCCAGACATAGACATTATCCCTGGAGATGAACCTGTACCTATCCCAGCTATAGATCACTTTTTAGGAAGAAACAAAAGGGCAATACAATTTATCCCCTTACTTGCAGGATTAGGCATAACTACTGCCATAGCAACTGGGGCTACAGGCCTAGGGGTTTCTGTTACTCAACACACCAAATTGTCTCGCCAATTGATCTCAGATATGCAGGCCATTTCAAGTACTATACAAGATTTACAAGATCAGGTAGATTCTCTGGCAGAAGTAGTGCTCCAAAATAGAAGAGGCCTAGATTTACTAACTGCAGAACAGGGAGGCATCTGCTTGGCTTTACAGGAGAAGTGCTGTTTCTATGCCAACAAATCCGGGATCATCAGGGATAAAATCAGGCGTCTACAAGAAGACCTAGGGAAACGATGAAAAGAAATAACTGATAACCCGTTTTGGACTGGGTTCCATGGACTCCTTCCCTATCTTATGCCATTCCTGGGCCCCCTGCTTTGCCTATTGCTCTTACTCTCTGTAGGATTTTTGGTCTTCAATAAGCTCCTAACATTCCTTAAGCAACAAGTCGAGGCTATCCAAGCGAAATCTATACAGGTCCATTATCATCGCCTAGAGCAAGAAGATCGCGGTGGTTCATACTCACACCCATTATGACCACCTTCCCTATGCACTGAACTCGACAGCCAATGACGGGTAAGAGAGTGTCATCTCTCACTAACCTAAGACAGGAGGGCCGTCATAAGCTACTGCCTAATCCCATGACGGGTACCAGTGATGAGATGTATTACTCATACCTAAGACAGGCGCAGTTCCCGAGGGACAATCTTCTAGCCATAATTATATATTAAAAAGGGGGACCTGTCCGGAGCCATGAGGCCTGGAATTAGCCGACATCTGTTGCTTGATCTCCACAAAGTGGAGACAAGACGGCACATTTCTGGGTTCTTTATTGCGGACCCTTCCCACGCACGCCTAAAGCTTTTCCCGCACACGCCCAAACTGTTCCCGCGCGCGCCTAAACTCTTCCCGCACGCACCAACCTTTCCCGCGCACGTGCAAACATTTTCCCACCCAGAAAGATATGCAGCCTAGGGCGCAGGCGCGATCCCACACACGGGAAAATACAAACCCATGGCGCATGCACGATTGTAATTTGAGAAGACCCGGACCCCCGTCACCACCCTGGCCCAACCTCTTCCTCTGCCAGCCTATATAAGGCATGACCCTGCATTCAATAAACGAGACTTGATCAGGCTATTTGTCTTGTCTCCATTTCTCGTGTTTTCTTGTCTCCTCCATTCCCACTCCCCCTTCCAGGGCCCATTCGACTGTCCTGCAGGTCGGGACATTTTTATCTGAGGATATTTCCTTTTTCACCGTAATCCTCAAGGTGTTCCCAAATATGCCATTGCAAATTAAATGAAAGAAGTGTGAACAAACTTCTCAATGAAAAGAATGGTGTATCTCTCTGAGATGCATTCACACATCACAAAGAACCTTCAGAGTAATATTCTTTTTGGTTTTTATCTGAGGATATTTCTTTGTCAACGTAGGCTTCAATGTATTCCCAAATATCCTATTGCAGATTTCATGAAATCAGTGTTATCAAAGCGCTCAGTGAAAACAATGGTGCAACACTGTAAGAAGAATTCACACACCACAAAACTGTTTCTCAGAAAAATACTTCCTAGTTTTTATCTGAGGACATTTCCTTATTCAAATAAGCCTCAAAGCACTCCCGATTATCCTATTGTAGACTCCATGAAATCAGTGCTAGCAAACTATTCCAGGAAAGGAAAGTTGTAACTCTGTAAGAGGAATTCGCACATCACAAAGAACTTTCTCAGAAAGCGTCTTTCTAATTTTTAACTGAGGACATTTCCTTTGTCACGATTGACTTCAATGTAATCCAAAACATCCCTTCTCAGATTCCCCAAAAACAGTGCTACCTAACTGCTCCGTGAATAGAATCATTAAACTATGTGAGATGAATTAACAAATAACAAAGCAGTCTCTCAGAAAACTTATTTCCAGTTTTTGTCTAAGGATATTTCATTTGTCACCATAGGCTTCAATGGACTCCCAATTATCCTATTTCGGGTGCCACGAAAACAGTGTTAGCAAACTGCTGAATGAAAAGAACAATGAAACACTGTGAGATGAATACACTTATCACAAAAGAGTTTCTCAGAAATCTTCTCTCCAGTTTTTACTTGAAAATATTTCCTTTTTCGCCATGGAACCCTCTGTGATCCTGAATATCCCTTTACAGATTACACAAAAACAGTATTGCCAAACTGCTTTATGAAAAGAAAGGTGTAACTCTGTGAGATGAATTCACACATCACAAAGCCATTTCTCAGAAGGCTACTTTCTAGTTTGTATCTGAGGATATTTCCTTTTACAGTATAGGCCTCAATCCACTCCCAGTTATCCCGTTGCAGATTCCACGAAAAGTGTGTTAGGAAACTGCTACATGAAAAAAAAAAAAGGTCTGTGTGAGACGAATTCATACATCACAAGTTTCTCAGAAAGCTTCTTTCTAATTTTTATCTGATGATATATCCTTTGTCACTTTAGGCTTCATTGGTATCCAAAATATCCCTTCTCGGATTCCCCCAAAAAAGTGCTATCAAGCTGCTCCGTGGAAAGAATCTTGTAACTCTGTTAGATGAATTAACAAATCATGAAGCAGTTTCTCAGAGAGCTTCTTCATAGTTTTTGTCTGAGGATATTTACTTGTCACCGTAAGCTTCAAAGTGCTCCGAAATATGCAGTTGCAGATTTCAAGAAAACATTGTTAGCAAACTCTCAATGAAAAAAAAAAAAGTGTAACTCTGTCAGACGAATTCACACATCACAAGGCTGTTTCTCTGAAAGCTTCTTTCTAGTTGTTATCTGAGGATATTTCCTTTTTCACCACAGGCCTCAGTGCACTCCCGTATATCCCTTTGCAGATTTCATGAAAACAGTGTTAGCTACTATAGAGAAGTTTCTCTATGAGGAGAATGGTGTAACACTCTGAGATGAATTCACACGTCTCAAACCAGTTTCTTAGAAAGCTTGTTTCTAGTTTTTATATGAGGATACTTCCTTTTTCACTATGGGGCACAAAGTGCTCAAAAATATCCCTTTGCAAATTTTACGATAGCAGTGTTAGCAAACTGCTCCATGATAAGAAAGCTGTACTTCAGTGAGATGAACTCACGCATCACAAATAACTCTCTCAGTAAGCTTCTTTCTAGTTCTTATCTGAAGATATTTCCCTTGTTCAATAGGATCCAAAATATCCCTTCTCAGATACCACAAAAAAAGTGCTACCAAACTGACCCATGGAAAGAACGTGTAACTATGTAAGAAGAATACACAAATCACAAAGTAGTTTTCCAGAAGGCTTCTTTCTACTTTTTCTATGAGGATATTTTGTCTGTCACGATAAGCATCATTGTGCCCTGAAATTTCCCTTGGCAGATTATAAGAAGACAGTGTTAGCAAACTTCTCAATGAAAACAACACTGTAACTCTGTGAGATGAATTCACACATCACAAAGCAGTTTATCAGAAAGCTTCTTTCCAATTTTTATCTGAGGATATTTCCTTTTTCACCATAGTCCTCAATGTGCTCCCAAATATCTCTTTGCAGATTCCTTGAAAACTGTTTGCAAACTATTCCATGAAAAGAAAGATGTAACTCTGTGTGAAGAAGTCACACATCATAAAGAACTTTCTCAGCAAGCTTCTTTCTAGTTTTTATCTGAGTGTATTCCCTTTTTCACTAAAGGCCTCCATGTGCTGCCCAATATTCCTTTGCAGATTCCACGAACACAGTGTTAGCAAACTCATCCATGAAAAGAATCTTGTAACTCTGTGAGACGAATTAACACATCAGAAAGCGTTTCCTCAGGGAGATTCTTTCTAGTTTTTATATGAGGGTATTTCCTTTGTCACCTTAACTTCAATGCTCTCCAAAATATTCCTTTGCAGATTCCACGAAAACAGTGTTAGCAAACTGCTCAATGAAAGGAACAGTGTATCTCTGTGAGATGAATTCACACATCACAAAGCAGTTCCTCAGAAATCATCTTACTAGTTTTTAACTGAATATATTTCCTTTCACACCACAGGCCTCAATGTGTGCAAAAATATCAATGTGCAGATTCCACAAAAACAGTGTTAGGAAACTGTTCTATGAAATGAAAAATGTAACTCCTTGTAATGAATTCATATATCACAATGAAGTTTCTCAGAAAACTTCTTTCAAGTTTTTATCTGACGATATTTCCTTTGTCACCATAGGCTTCATTGCTCTCCAAAATACCTGTTGCAAATTCCTCAAAAACAGTGTTATCAAACTGCTCAATGAAAAGAATGGTGCAACACAGTGCGATGAGTTCACACATCACAAAGGACTTTCTCATAAAGCTTCTTTCTACTTTTGTTTGAGAATATTTTCTTTTCACCATAGGCTTCAATGCGATCCCAAATATTCCTACTCAGATTCCCCAAAAACAGTGCTGATCCATGAAAAGAATCGTATACCTCTGTGAGATGAATTAACACATCACAAAGTGGTTTCTCAGAAAGCTTCTTTCTGTTTTTATATGAGGATATTTCTTTGAAAACAGAAGCCTCAATGTGCTTCAAAATATCCAATTGCAGATTCCACGAAAACAGTGTTAGTAAACTGCTCCATGAAAAGTAAGGTGCAATTCTGTGGGAAGAATTCACACATCACTAAGCTGTTTCTCAGAAAGTTTCCTTCTGGTTTTCATCTGAGGACATTTACTTTTACACCGCAGACTTCAATGCCATCCAAAATATCCATTCTCAGATTTCCCCAAAACAGTGTTACCAAACTGCTTCATGAGCAGAAAGGTGCAATTCTCTGAGATGAATTCAAAAATCACATAGCACGTTCTTGGGAAGCTTCTTTCTAGTTTTTGTCTGAGGATATTTCCTTTGTCGCCATAGGCTTCAATGCAATTGGAAAGATCCCTTTGCAGATACCAAAAAAACAGTATTACCAAACTGCTCAATGAAAAGAACCATGTAACTCTGTGAGATCAATTCACACATCACAAAGCAGTCTCTCAGAAAGCTTCCTTTTGGTTCTTGTCTGAGGATATTATCCTTGTCACCATAGGATTCAATTAGCTCCCAAATATCCTCTTGCAGTTTCCAGGAAGACAGTGTTATCAAACTGCTCAATGAAAAAAACGGTCTAGAGACAGATGAATTCAGAAATCACATAAAACTTTCTCAGAAAGCTTCTTTCTAGTTTTTATTTGAGGAGATTTCCTCTATCACCATAGGCTTCAATGTGATCCAAAATATCCCTTCTCAGATTCCCCTAAAACAGGGCCACCAAACTGATCCATGAAAACAGTCATGTAACTCTATGAGATAAATTCACAAATCAAAAAGAAGTTTCTAAGGAAGATTCTTTCCATCTTTTATCTGAGGATATTTCCTTTGCCACCATAGGGTTCAATGTGCTCCTAATTATCCTATTGCAGATTCCACGAAAACAGTGTTATCAAACTGCTCAATGAAAAGTATGGTGTAACTCTGTGAGATGAATTCATACATCACAAAGCAGTTTCTCAGAAGGCATCTTTCTAGTTTTTATCTGACGGTGTTTCCTTCTTCACCTAGGCCTCAAAGTGCTCCGAAATATCCCTTCTAAGATTCCCCAAAACAGTGCTATCAAACTGCTCCATGAAAAGAATTGAGTAACTGTGTGAGATGAATTCATAAACCACAACACAGTTTCTCAGAAAACTTCTTTCCAGTTTTTATCTGAGGATATTTCCTTTTACAACATAGGCCTCAATGTGCTCCCAAATATCCATATTTAGATTCCATGAAAATAGTGTTAGCAAGGTTCTCCATGAAAAGAAAGGTGTAAATCTGAGAGGTGAATTCACACATCACAAAGCTGTTTCTCAGAAAGCTTCTTTCTAGTTTTAGTCTAAGGATATTTCCTTTGTCACCATTGGCTTCAGTGAACTTCCAAATATCCTATTGCAGATTCCACAAAAACAATGTTAGAAAACAGCTCAAAGAAAAGAATCATGTAGCTCTGTGAGCTGAATTCACACATCACAAACAAGTTTCATATAAAGCTTCATTCTAGTATTTTTCTGGGGATATTTCCTTTGTCACACTAGTCTTCAATGCGATCCAAAATATCCCTTCTCTGATTCCCAAAAAACAGTGCCACCAAACTGCTCCATGAAAAGAATGGTGTAACTCTGTAAGGTGAGTTCACACATCACAAAGCCGTTTCTCAGAAAGATTCTTTCTTGTTTTTATATGAGGATATTTTCTTTTTCACCATTTTCCTCAATGCGATCTGGAATATCCCATCACACATTCCATGAAAAAAATGTTAGCAAACATCTCAATGAAAAGAATAATGTATCTCTGTGAGATGAATTCACACATCAAAAATAACTTTTTCAGAAAGTTTCTTTCTAGATTTTATCTGAGGATATTTCCTTTGTCACCAACAGTTTCAATGCAATTCAAAGTGTCCCTTCTCAGATTCCCCAAAAACACTGCTACCAAACTGATCCTAGAAAAGTATCATGCATGAATCAGCACATCACAAAGCAGTTTCTCAGAAAGCTTCTTTCTAGTTTTTATATGAGGATATTTCCTTTGTCACCATAAGCTTCCATGCTCTCCAAAAAATGCCATTGTAGATTCCAAGAATACAGTGTTAGCAAACTGCTCAATGAAAAGAGCAGTATAACTCAGTGAGATAAATTCACACATCACAAAACAGTTTCTCAGAAAGTTTCTTTTGGGTTTCTTTCTGAGGATATTTCCTTTGTGAATATAGTGTTCAATGCACTGCCAAATATCCCTTTGCATATTCCACGAAAAGTGTGTGAGCAAACTGCTCAATGAAAAGGATGGTGTAACTCAGTGTGATGAATTCACACATCACAAAACAGTTTCTCAGAAAGATTCTTTCTAGTTTTTATTTGAGGATATTTCCTTTTTCACTGCAGGCCTCAATGTGCTCCCGAATATCCCTTTGCAGATACAAAAAAAGTGGTGTTAGCAACCTGCTCCATGAAAACAAAGTGAAACTCTGTGAGATGTATTAACACATCAGAGTGAACTTTCTCAGAAAACTTCTTTCTAGAATTTACCTGAGGATGTCTCCTTTGTCACCATAGGCTTCACATCTTCTCACAGTGTTACATGATCCTTTTCATTTATCAGTTTGGTAGCAGTGTTTTTGGGGAAACTGAGAAAGAATATTTTGGATTGCAAACAGTGTTAGCAAGCTGTTCCATGAAAAGAAAGGTGTATCTATGTGAGGTGAATTCACCCATCACAAAGAACTTTCTCTGAAAGCTTCTTTCTAGTTATTATCTGAGGGTGTTTCCTTTGTCAATTTATGGTTCATTGCGGTCCAGAATATCCCTTCTCAGATACACCAAAAATAGTGCTACCAAACTGCTCCATGAAAAGAATCGTGTAACTCTGTGAGATGAACTAACACATCAGAAAGAGGTTTCTCAGAAAGATTATTTCTAGTTTTTATGTGAGGATATATGCTTTGTCACTATAAGCTTCAGTGCTCTCTGAAATATCAGACTGCAGATTCCAAGACAACAGAGTAAGCCAACTGCTGAATGCAAAGAACAGTGTAACTCTGTGAGCTGAATTCACACATCACAAACATTTTCTCAGAAATCTTCTTTCTAGTTTTTATCTGAGGATATTTCCTTTTTCACCATAGACCTCAGTGCACTCCCAAATATTCCTTTACAAATTCCATGAAAACAGTGTTAGCAAACTCCACCATTTAAAGAATCGTGTAACTCTGTGAGATGAATACATGCATCATGAAGAAGTTTCTCAGAAAGCTTCTATCTAGTTTTTCTCTGAGGATATTTCCTTTGTTACCCTAGGCTTCAATACGATCCAAAATATACCTTCTAAGATTCCCCAAAAACAGTGCTACCAAACTGCTCCATGAATGGGATGGTGTAATCGTGTGAGATGAATTCACACATCCCAAAGCTGTTTGTTTTCCAGAAAGCTTCTTTCTAGTTTTTATCTGAGGATATTTCCTTTTTCACCTTTTACACCTTTTAGCACTCAAGGTGCTAGCGAGTAACCGATCACATTCCATGAAGAAAGTGTTAACAAACATCTTAATGAAAAGAAAGTTGTTATTCTTTGAGATGAATTGACACATCACAAAGAGGTTTCTCTGAAAGTTTCTTATTAGATGTTATCTGAGGATACTTTCTTTGCTACCATAGACTTCAATGCGATCCAAAATATCCCTTCTCAGATTCCCTAAAAACAATGCTACCAAACTGCTGCATGAAAAGAATCGTGTAACTCTGTGAGATGAATTCACAAATCACAAAGCAGTTTCTCAGAATGATTCTTTCTAGTTTTTGTCTGAGGATATTTCCTTTTTCAACATTTGTGTCAAGTCGCTAGTGAATATCGTTTTGCAGATTCCACTAAAATGGTGTTAGCAAATGACTCCATGAAATGAAAGGTGTAAATCTGTGAGACGAATTCACACAACACAAAGCAGTTTCTCAGAGAGGTTCTTTTTGGTTTTGGTCTGAGGATATTTTTTTCTCATCAGAAGCTTCAATGCACTCCAAAATATCCCATTGCAGATTCCAAGAAAACAGGGTGAGCATACTGCTCAATGAAATGAACAGTGAAACTCCGTGAGATGAATTCACACATCACAAAGCAGTTTGTCAGAAAGCTTATTTCTAGTTTTAAGAAGTTTCTCAGAAAGATTATATTTGGTTTTTGTTTGGGGATATTTCCTTTGTCACTATAGACTTCAATGTGATCCAAAATATCACTTCTCAGATTCCCACAAAACAGTGTTACCAAACTGCTCCAACAAAAGAATGGTGTAATTCTGTGTGATGAATTCACACATCACACAGCTGTTTCTCAGAAAGCTTGTTTCTAGTTTTTATCTGAGGATATTTCCTTTTTCACCATAGGCCTCCATGCGCTCCAGAATATCCCATCGCAGATTCCACAACAAAAGTGTTACCCATTTTCTCAATGAAAAGAATGGTGTAACTCTGTGAGGTAAATTCCCACATCACAAAGAAGTTTCTCAGGAAGATTCTTTCTTTATTTTCTCTGAGGATATTTCCTTTGTCACCATTGGCTTCAATGCAATCCAAATTATCCCTTCTTAGATTCTCCAAAAGCAATGCTACCAAACTGCTCCATGAAAAGAATCATGTAACTCTATGAGATGTATTCACAAATCACAAAGCAGTGTGCATAAAGTTTCTCTCTAGTTTTTCTATGTTAATATTTCTTTTTTCACCGTTTGCCTCAATGAACTTCTGAATATCCCTCTGTAGATTCCATGAAAACAGTGTTAGCAAACTGTTCCACGAAAAGCAACGTGTAAATCTGTGAGATGAATTCAAACATCGAAAGCAGTTTCTCAGATTCCTTTTGGTTTTTGCCTGAGGATATTTCCTTTGCCACCATAGGCTTCAATGTGCTCTCAGATATCCCTTCTCAGACACCACAAAAACAGTGATGCAAAAGTGTTCCCTCAACAGAAACTTTTACCTCTTTGAAATGAATGTGCACATCACAAAGGAGTTTCTCTGAAAGCTTCTTTCTCGTTTTTATCCGAGGGTATTTCCTTTTTCACCGTATTCCTCAAAGAGCTCACGAATATCCCATTGCAGATTAAACGAAAAAAGTGTTAGAAATCTTCTCAATGAGAAGAACAGTGTTATCAGTGAGTCAAATTCACATATCACAAAGCAGTTTCACAGAAAGTTTCTTTTTGGTTTTTGTCTGAGGATATTTCCTTTGTCACCTTAGGCTTCAATGCGGTCCACAATATCCTTTCTGAGATTCCCCAAAAACAGTGCTACTAAACTGCTCTATGAAAAGAAAGGTGCAACTTTGTGAGGTGTATTCACACATCACAAAGTTGTTTCTGAGAAAGCTTCTTTCTAATTTTATCTGAGGATATTTCCTTATTCACCATATTCCCCAATGCACTCTGGAATATCACATCCCAGATTCCAAGAAAAAAAGTTAGCAAACTTCTCAATGAACAAAATGGTGAAACTCTGTGAGATGAATTCACACATCACAAAGAAGTTTCACAGAAAGTTTCTTTCTAGATTTTATCTGAGTATAGATCCTTTGCCACCACAGACTTCAATGCGATCCAAAATATTCCTTCTCAGTTTCCCCAAGAACAGTGCTACCAAACTGCTCCATGAAAAGAATTGTGTAACTCTGTGAGATGAATTCACAAATCCAAAGAAACATCTCAGAAAGCTTCTTTCTAGATTTTTTTCCGAGGATATTTCCTTTTTCATCATTTGAATCAATGCATCTGTGAAGAGCCCTTTGCAGATTCCATGAAAATAGTGTTAGCAAACTGTTCCATGAGAATAAATGTTAGGTCTGTGAGATGATTTTTCACATTACAAGGCAGTTTCTCAGAAAGCTTCCTTTTGGTTTTAGTCTGAGGATATTTAATTTGTAACTATAGGCTTCAATTCGCTCCCAAGTATCTTACTGCAGAGTCCACGAAAATAGTGTTATCACACTGGTCAATGAAAACAACAGTGTAACTACGTGAGATGCACTCACAACAACCTTCTTTCTCAGAAAGCTTCTTTCTAGTTTTTTTCTGAGGATATTTCTTATGCCTCAATGCACTCCCAAATATCCCTTTGCAGATTCCATGAAAACAGTATTAGCAAACTCCTCCATGAAAAGAAAGGTGTAACTCTGCGAGCTGAACTCACACATCACAAAAAACTTTCTCACAAAGCTTCTCTCTAATTTTTATCTGAGGATGTTTCCTTTATCACCCTAGGCTTCAATATGATCAAAAATATCCCTTCTCAGATTCCCCAAAAACAGTGCTACCAAACTGATCCATGAAAGGAATCGTGTAACACTGTGAGCTGAATTAACACATCAAAAAGCGGTTTCTCAGTATGCTTCTTTCTAGTTTTTATATTATATGAGGATATTTCCTTTGTCACCATAAGCTTCAATACGCTCTGAAATATGCTATTGTAGATTCCAAGAATACAGTGTTAGCAAACTGCTCCATGAAAAGTACAGTGTAACTTTGTGCCTTGAATTCAAACGTCACAAAGCGAATTCTCAGAGAGTTTCTTTCTAGTTTTTCTATGAGGATATTTCCTTTTCCACTATAGGCCTCAATGCACTCCCAAATATATCTTTGCAGATTCCACAAAAAGAGTGTTAGCAAATTGAACTATGAATAGTAAGGTATAACTCTGTGAGATAAATTCACACATACAAAGAACTTCTCAGAAAGCTTCTGTCTAGCTTTTATCTCAGGATAATTTTTTTTCACCATAGGCCTCAAAGCAATCCCTAATATCCCTTTGCAAATTCCATGAAAACAGTGTTAGCAAACTTTTCCATGAAAAGAAAGGTGTAACTCTTTGAGATGAATTCACACATCACAAGGAACTTTCTCAGACAGCTTCTTTCTAGTTTTTATCTGAGGATACTCCCTTTTTCACCATAGGCTTCAATGCAATTCATAATATCTTATTGGGCATTCCAAGAAAACACTGTTGTCAGACTGCTCAATGAAAAGTACGATGTAGCTCAGTGAGATGAATTCATACGTCACAAAGCAGTTTCTCAGAAAGCTTGTTTCTAGTTTTTATCTGAGGATATTTCCTTATTCACCATAGGCCTCAGAGTGCTCAGATATATCCATTTGCTGATTCCACAAAAACAGTGTTTGCAAACAGCTCCATGAAAAGAAAGGTGTAACTCTGTGAGTTGAATTCACACATCACAAAGGACTTTCTCAGAAAGCGTTTTTTTAGTTTTTATCTTAGGATAAATTATGAACCACAAAGTAGCTTCTCAGAACACTTATATATATTTTTACTCTGAGGACATTTCCTTTGTCACCCTAGGCTTCATTGCGATCTAAAATATCCTTCTCTGATCCACCAAAAACAGTGCTATCAAACTGCTCCATGAAAAGAATCATGTAAATTTGTGAGATGAATTAACCCATCAAAATGCATCTTCTCAGAAAGCTTCTTTCTTGTTTTTATATGAAGACATTACTTTGTCACCATAAGCTTCAATGCACTTAGAAATATCAGATGGCAGATTCCAAGAAAACAATGTAAGCAAACTGCTCAAGGCAAACAACAGTGTAACTCTGTGAGATGAATTCACCCATCAAAATGCATCTTCTCAGAAAGCTTCTTTCTTGTTTTTATATGAAGACATTTACTTTGTCACCATAAGCTTCAATGCACTTAGAAATATCAGATGGCAGATTCCAAGAAAACAATGTAAGCAAACTGCTCAAGGCAAACAACAGTGTAACTCTGTGAGATGAATTCACCCATCAAAATGCATCTTCTCAGAAAGCTTCTTTCTAGTTTTTATATGAAGACATTACTTTGTCACCATAAGCTTCAATGCACTTAGAAATATCAGATGGCAGATTCCAAGAAAACAATGTAAGCAAACTGCTCAAGGCAAACAACAGTGTAACTCTGTGAGATGAATTCACCCATCACAAAGCGGTTTCTCAGAAAGTTTCTTTCTAGTTTTTATCTGAGGATATTTCATTTTTCACCATATTCCCCAGTGTGCTCCCAAATATCCCACTGCAGCTTAAATGGAAAAACGTTAGCAAAATTCTCTATGAAAAGAACAGTGTTACTCAGTGAGATGAATTCACACATAAAAAATCAGTTTCACCAAAAGCTCCTTTTAGATGAATTCACACATCACAAAGCAGTTTCTTGGAAAGCTTCTTTCTACTTTTTATATGAAGATCTTTCCTTTGTCAACATAGGCCTCAAAGCACTCCCAAATATCTCTTTGAAGTTTCCACAAAAACCGTCTATACAAACTCCTCCATGAAAGGAAAGAAGTACATCTTTGAGATGAATTTACACATCACAAGGAACTTTCTCAGAAAGTTTCTATCTTGTTTTTATCTGAGGATATTACCTTTGTCACCATAGGCTTTGATGCGATAAAAAAAATCCTGTCTCAGATTTGCCAAAAACAGTGCTACCATACTGCTCCTTGAAAAGAATTGTGTAACTCTGGGAGATGAATTAACACATCACAAAGCAGTTTCTCAGAATGCTTCTTTCTAATTTTTGTATGAATGCATTTCCTTTGTCATCATAAGCTTCAATGCGCTCCAAAGTATCCCATTGCAGATTCCTAGAAAACAGTGTTAGCAAACTGCTCAGTGAAAACAACAATGTAACTCTGTGCGATGAATACTTACATCACAAAGAAGTTTCTCAGAAAGCAACTTTCTGGTTTTAATCTGAGGATATTTCCTTTTTCACCATAGGCCTCAGTGCGCTCCCAAATATCACTTTGCAGATTCCACGACAACAGTGTTAGCAAACTGCTCCATGAAAAGAAAGGTGTAACTCTGCGAGATGAATTCACACATCACAAAGAACTTTCTCAGAAAGCTTCTTTCTAGTTGTTATCTGAGGATATTTCCTTTGTCACCATAGTCATCAATGCAAACCACAATATCCTTCCTCAGATTCTCCAAAAACAGTGCTAACAAATTGTCCCATGAAAGGAATCATGTAACTCTGTGGGATCAATTCACAATCACAAAGCAGTTTCTCAAAAAACTTCTTTCTGGTTTTTGTCTGAGGATATTTACTGTTTTACAGTAGGCTTCAATGTGCTCTGAAATATGCCATTGCAGGTTCCAAGAAAACAGTGATAGCAAACTGCTCAATGAAGAGAACATTGTAACCCTGTGAGTTGAATTAAGACATCACTAAGTAGTTTCTCAGAAAGCTTCTTTCTCATTTTTCTATGAGGATATTTCCTTTTCACTACAGGCCTCATCGGCTTGTAAATATCCCTTTGCAGATTCCAAGAAAACTGTGTTAGCAATCTGGTCCATGACAAGAAAGGTGTTTCTCTGTGAGATGAATTCACACATCACCAATATCTTTTTCAGAAAGCTTCTTTTATTTTTTGTCTGAGGATATTTCCTTTGTCACCGTAGGCATCAATGTGCTACTAAAAATGCCATTGCAGATGAAAAGAAACCAGTGTTAGCAAACTGCTCAATGAAAAGAATAGTGTAACTCTGTGAAATATACAACACAAAGAAGTTTCTCAGAAACCTGCTCCTCCCTTTTTGTCTGAGGACATTTCCTTTTCCACCGTAGGCTTCAATGTGCTCCCAAATATCCTACTGCAGATTCCACGAGAAAAGTGTTATCAAACTGTTCAATGAAATAATGGTGCAGCTCTGTGTAGTGAATTCAGGCATCATAAAGTAGTTTCGCAGAAATCTTCTTTTTGTCTTTTTCTATGGGGATATTTCCTTTGTCACCATAGGCTTCAATGCACTCAGAAATATCCTTCTGCAGACTCCACTAAAACAGTGTTATCAAAAGACTCAAAGAAACAAACAGTGTAGGTCTGTGAGATGAATTCACCCATCACAAAACAGTTTCTCAGAAAGCTTCTTTTTATATTAATCTGTGGATATTTCCTTTTTCACCATAGCCCTCAAAGTACTCCCAAATATCCCTATGCAGATTCCATGAAAACAGTGCTAGCAAACCGCTCCATGAAAAGAAAGGTGTAACTCTGTGAGATGAATTCACACATCACAAAGTATCTTCTCAGAAAACTTCTTTCTAATTTTTTTTTGTTGTTTTTTTTTGAGATGGAGTCTCGCTGTATCGCCTGGGCTGGAGTGCAGTGGCCGGATCTCAGCTCACTGCAAGCTCCACTGCCTCCCGGGTTCACGCCATTCTCTCGCCTCAGCCTTCCCAAGTAGCTGGGACTACAGGCGCCCGCCACCTCGCCCGGCTAATTTTTTGTATTTTTTAGTAGAGACGGAGTTTCACCATGTTAGCCAGGATGGTCTCGATCTCCTGACTTGTGATCCGCCCGTCTTGGCCTCCCAAAGTGCTGGGATTACAGGCTTGAGCCACTGCGCCCGGCCTATCTTTCTAATTTTTATCTGAGGATATTTCCTTTGTCACTATAGGCTTCAAAGTGATCCAATATATCCCTTCTCAGATTCCACAAAAACCGTGTTATCAAACTGATCCATTGAATGCATCATGTAGCTCTGTGACATGAATTCACAAACACAAAGGAGTTTCTCAGAAAGTTTCTTTCTAGTTTTTGTCTGTGGATATAATGAATTCACTACGGGAGTTTGACTCCTACCTGTATCACAAGTGTTCAGAACTCATCACTTAGAGAGTCAAACTACTCAATGAATGCATGAGTGTAACTCTCGTGAGTTGAATTCACACATCACTAAGCACTCTCTCAGAAGCTTCTTTCTCGTTTTTGTACAAGGATATTTGCTTTTTCACTACAGGCCTCAATGCACTCAAAAATATCCGTTTGCAGACTCCACGAAAACTGTTAGTAAACTACTCCATGAAATAAATGTGTACCTCTATGAGATTAATTCACACATCACAAAGAACTTTCTCAGAAAACTTCTTTCTAGTTTTTATCTGAGGATATTTCCTTAGTCACCTTAGGCTTCTATGTGATTCAAAATATTCCCTCTCATATTCCCCAAAAACAGTGCTACCAAAATACTCCATGAAAAGCATAGTGTAACTGTGTGATGAATTCACAAATCACAAAACAGTTTCTTAGAAAGCTTCTTTCTAGTTTTTGTCTGAAGATATTTTCTTTTTCATCATTAGCTGCAATGTGCTCCAAAATATCCCATTACAGATTAAAAGAAAACAGTGTTAGCAACTGATCAATGAAAACAACAGTGTAACTCTTTTTTTTTTTTTTTTTTTTTGAGACGGAGTCTGGCTCTGTCGCCCAGGCTGGAGTGCGGTGGCCGGATCTCAGCTCACTGCAAGCTCTGCCTCCCAGGTTTACACCATTCTCCTGCCTCCACCTCCCAAGTAGCTGGGACTACAGGTGCTCGCCTCATCCCCCGGCTAGTTTTTTGTATTCTTTAGTAGAGACGGGGTTTCACCGTATTAGCCAGGGTGGTCTCGATCTCCTGACCTTGTGATCTGCCCGTCTCGGCCTCCCAAAGTGCTGGGATTACAGGCTTGAGCCACCGCGCCCGGCCAACCGCAGTGTAACTCTGTGAGATGAACTGACCAACACAAAGCAGTTTCTCAGAAACATTTTTGGTTTTTATCTGATGATATTTCATTTGTCACCATAAGCTTCAATGTGCTACAAAATATCCTATTGGTGATTACATGAAAAAAGTGTTATCTAACTGCTCAATGAAAACAACGGTGTAGCACTGTGATATGAATTCACACCTCACAATGCAGTTTTTCAGGAAGCTTCTTTCTACTTTTTATCTGAGGATATTCTATTTTTCTCTGTAGGCTACAATATGCTCCAAAATATCTGTATGCAGTTTCCATGAAAACAGCGTTAGCAAACTGATCCATGAAAACCAAGGTGGTTTCCCACATCACAAAGAAGTTTCTCAGAAGCTTCCTTCTAGTTTTATCTGAGGATATTTCCTTTGTCACCATAGGCTTCAATGAAGTCCAAAATATCCCTATCAAACTGGTACTTTAGAACATTCTTGTAACACTTGCAAATGAATTCACAAATCACAAAGCAGTTTCTCAGAATGTTTCCTTCTTTATTTGTCTGAAGATATTTCCCTAGTCACAATAAGCTTCAAGGGGCTCCAAAATATCCCATTGCACATTCCAAGAAAGTAGTGTTAGGAAACTGCTCAATGAAAGAACAGTATAACTCTGTGAGATGAATTCACACCTCACAAAGCAGTTTCTTAGAAAGCTTCTTTTTGTTTTTACCTAAGGATATTTTCTTTGTCACCATAGGCTTCAATGCACTCCCAAATATCCCATTGCAGCTTCCACGAAAACAGTGTTAGGAAACTGCTCGATGAAAAGAACAGTGTAGCTCTGCGGAATGAATTCAAACACCATAAAGCAGTTTCTGAGAAATCTTGTTTCTACTTTTTATCTGAGGATATTTCCATTTTCACTATAAGTCTTTTATTTTATTTTTTTTATTTTTTTTGAGATGGAGTCTCACTCTGTCACCCAGGCTGGAGTGCAGTGGCGCAATCTCGGCTCACTGAAAGCTCTGCCTCCTGGGTTTACACCATTCTCCTGCCTCAGCCTCCCGAGTAGCTGGGCCTACAGGCGCCCACCATCTCCCCCGGCTAGTTTTTTTGTATTTTTTAGTAGAGACGGGGTTTCACCGTGTAGACCAGGATGGTCTTGTATTTTTTAGTAGAGACGGGGTTTCACTGTGTAGACCAGGATGGTCTCGATCTCCTAACCTCGTGATCCACCCGTCTCGGCCTCCCAAAGTGCTGGGATTACAGGCTTGAGCCACCATACCCGGCCTACTATAGGTCTTATTGTGCTCACGAATATTCCTTTGCAGATTCCATGAAAATAATATTAGCAAACTACCACATGAAAAGAAAGTGTAACTCTGAGATGAATTCACCCATCAAAAATAACTTTCTCAGAAAGCTTCTTTCTAGTATTTATCTGAGGATGTTTCCTTAGTCAGCATAGGCTTCAATGCAATCCAAAATATCCCTTCTTCATTTCCCCAAAAACGGTTCTACCAAGCTGATCTATGAAAAGAATCATGTAACACTGTGAGATGAATTAACACCTCACAAGGTGGTTTCTCAGAAAGTTTCTTTGTAGTTTTTATATGAAGATATTTCCTTTGTCACCATAAGCTTCAACGCGGTCCAAAATATCCCATTGCAGATACCAAGAAAAGAGTGTTAGCAGACTACTCGATGAAAATAAAAGTGTATCTCTGTGAGATAAATTCACACATCTCAAAGCAGTTTCTCAGAAAGCTTCTTCATAGTTTTTATCTGAGGATATTTCTTTTTTCACGATAGAACTCAATGTGCTCTCAATATCCCTTTGCAGATTCCACAAAAACACAGTTAGCAAAAACCTCCATGAAAAGAAACTTCTATCTCTGTGAGATGAATTCACAGATCACAAAGAACTTTCTCAGCAACTTTCCATCTATTTTTTATTTGAGGATATTTCCTTTGTCACAATAGGATTCTTTGAAATCCAAAATATTCTTTCTCAGTTTCCCCAAAAACAGTGCTAACAGACTGATCCATGAAAAGAATCATGTCACGCTGTGAGATAAATTAACACATCTCAAAGCAGTTTCTTAGAAAGCTTCTTTCTAGTTTTTATAGGAGGATATTTCCTTTGTCACCATAGACTTCAATGAGATCCAAAATATCGCTTCTCAGATTTCCCAAAAACAGTGTTGTCAAACTGCTCCATGAAAAGTATCATGTACCTCTGTGAGATGAATTCACAAATTACAAAGCAATTTCTCAGAAAGCTTCATTCTAGTTTTTATCTGAGGATATTTCTTTTTCACTATGGACTACCATGCACTCCCTAATGTCCATTTGCAGATTCCACAAAGACAGTGTTAGCAAACTGCTCCATGAAAGAAAGGTGTAACTCTGTGAGATGAATTCACACATCACAAAGAACTTTCTCAGAAACTTTCTTTCTAGTTTTTATCAGAGGATATTTCCTATGTCACCATAGACTTCCTTGCCATCCAAAAAATCCTTTCTCAGATTCCCCAAAAACAGTGTGAACAGACTGATCCTCGAAAAGAATCATGTAACTCTGTGTGATGAATTCACCCAACAAAAAGATATTTCTTAGAAACCTGCCTTCTAGTTTTTATCTGAGGATATTTCCTTTTCCACCATTGACTTCCATGCACTCCCAAATATCTCTTCTCAGACACCACAGAGACAGTGATGCCAAACTTCTCTCTCAATGGAAGCTTTACCTCTATGAGATGAATGCTCACATCACAAAGGAGCTGTTAGAAACTTTCAATCCAGTTGTTACCTGAAGGTATTTCCTTTTTCAACCTTGGCCTCTATCCGCTCCTGAATATCCCTTTGCATATTTCACAAAAATTGTGTTACCAAAGTGTTCAATGAAAAGAATGAACTCTGTGAGATGAATTAACCCATCACAAAACAGTCTCTCATAAAGCTTCTTTCTAGTTTTTATCTGAGGGTATTTCCTTTTTCACCCTAGGCTTCTCTGCACTCCGAATATCCCTTTGTAGATTCCACAAAACAGGATTAACAAACTACTCAATGAAAGGAATGGTTTACCTTTGGAAAATTAATTCACCCATTACAAAGAATTTTCTCAGAAAGCTAGTTTCTAGATTTTATATGAGCATGTTTAGTTTTCCACCATTAGACTCAATGCACTCCAAATATCCCTTCTCAGACACTACAAAAACAGTGATGCCACACTGCTCAATCAAAAAATTGTTTATCTCTATGAGGTGAACACACACTTCACAAAACAGATTTTCAAAAACATTCTCTCAATTTTTTATCTTAAGATATTTCCTTTTTCACCATAGGCCTCTGTGAGCTTCCGAAAATCCCCTTTCAGATTCCCCCAAAACAGTGTAAGTGAACTGCTGCAAGAATATAGAGGTGTAACTCTTTGAGATGAATTCACACATCACAAAGCAGTTGCTCAGAAAGCTTCTTCTAGTTTTTATTTGAGGATACATCCTTTGTCACCATAGGCTTCAATGCAATCCAAAGTATCCCCTCTCAGATTCCCCCAAAAACAGTGTTGTCAAACTGCTCCATGAAAAGTATCATGTACCTCTGTGAGATGAATTCACAAATTACAAAGCAATTTCTCAGAAAGCTTCATTCTAGTTTTTATCTGAGGATATTTCTTTTTTCACTATGGACTACCATGCACTCCCTAATGTCCATTTGCAGATTCCACAAAGACAGTGTTAGCAAACTGCTCCATGAAAGAAAGGTGTAACTCTGTGAGATGAATTCACACATCACAAAGAACTTTCTCAGAAACTTTCTTTCTAGTTTTTATCAGAGGATATTTCCTATGTCACCATAGACTTCCTTGCCATCCAAAAAATCCTTCCTCAGATTCCCCAAAAACAGTGTGAACAGACTGATCCTCGAAAAGAATCATGTAACTCTGTGTGATGAATTCACCCAACAAAAAGATATTTCTTAGAAACCTGCCTTCTAGTTTTTATCTGAGGATATTTCCTTTTCCACCATTGACTTCCATGCACTCCCAAATATCTCTTCTCAGACACCACAGAGACAGTGATGCCAAACTTCTCTCTCAATGGAAAGCTTTACCTCTATGAGATGAATGCTCACATCACAAAGGAGCTGTTAGAAACTTTCAATCCAGTTGTTACCTGAAGGTATTTCCTTTTTCAACCTTGGCCTCTATCCGCTCCTGAATATCCCTTTGCATATTTCACAAAAATTGTGTTACCAAAGTGTTCAATGAAAAGAATGAACTCTGTGAGATGAATTAACCCATCACAAAACAGTCTCTCATAAAGCTTCTTTCTAGTTTTTATCTGAGGGTATTTCCTTTTCCACCCTAGGCTTCTCTGCACTCCAAATATCCCTTTGTAGATTCCACAAAAACAGGGCTAACAAACTGCTCAATGAAAAGAATGGTTTACCTTTGGAAAATTAATTCACCCATTACAAAGAATTTTCTCAGAAAGCTAATTTCTAGATTTTATATGAGCATGTTTACTTTTCCACCATTACACTCAATGCGCTCCAAAGTATCCCTTCTCAGACACCACAAAAACAGTGATGCCAAACTGCTCAATCAAAAAGAATTGTTTATCTCTATGAGGTGAATAAACACTTCACAAAACAGCTTCTCAAAAACATTCTGTCAAGTTTTTAACTGAAGATATTTTCTTTTTCACCATAGGCCTCTGTGAGCTCCCAAAAATCCCTTTTCAGATTCCCCAAAAACAGTGCAACCAAATTGTTCAATGAAAAGTAAGCTGTAACTCTGTAAGATGAATTCACACAACACAAAGAACTTTCTCAGAAGCTTATTTCTATTTTTAATTTGAGGATATTTCCTTTGTCACCATAGGCTTTAATGTGATCCAAAATATCCCTTCTCAGATTCCCCAAAAACAGTGCTACCAAACTGCTCCATGAAAAGAATCATGTAACTCTCTGAGATGAATTCACAAATCACAAAGCAGTTACTCAGAAAGCTTATTTCTAGTTTTTGTCTGAGCATATTTCCTTTGGCACCCTAAGCTTCAACGCACTCTGTAATATCGCAATGAAGATCCCAAGAAAACAGTTTTAGCTAAGTGCACAATTAAAAGAACAGTGTAACACTGTGAAACGAATTCACACATCACAAATTTTCTCTGAAAGCTTCTTTCTAATGTTTATATGAGGATAATTAGTTTTTCACCACAAGCCTCATGAGCTCCCATATATCCCCTTGCAGATTCCACGAAAACAGCGTTAGCAAACTGCTCAATGAAAAGAACGGTGAAATTCTTTGAGTTGAATTCATGCATTGCAAAGCAGTTTCTCAGAAATCTTTCTAGTTTTTATCTGAGAATACCTTCTTTTTCACCGTAGGCCACAATGCTCTCCAAAATATCCCTTTGCAGATTCCACAAAAACAGGGTTACCAAACGGCTCCATTAAAAGAAAGGTGCAACTTTGTGAGTTGAAGTCAAACATCACAAGGAACTTTCTCAGAAAACTTCTTTCTAGTTTAATCTCAGGATAAATCATTTGTCAACATAAGCTTCAATGCAATCCAAAATATGCCTTCTCATATTCCCCAAAAACAGTGCTACCAAACTGCTCCATGAAGAGATTCGTGTAACTCTGTGAGATAAATACACAAATCACAAAGCAGTTTTTCAGAAAGCTTCTTTCTAGTTTTTGTCTGAGGTTGCTTCCTTTTTCACCATAAGCTTCAATACGCTGCAAAATATCCCATTGCAGATTTCGTGAAAACAGGGTTCAGAAACTGTTCAATGAAGAGAGCTGTGTAACTCTGTGAGATGAATTCACACATCACAAAGCAGTTTCTCAGAAAGCTTCTTTCTAGTTTAATCTGAGGATATTTCTTCTTTCACCATAGGTCTCAAAGTGCTCCCAAATATCCCTTTGCAGATTCCATGAAAACAGTGTTAGCAAAGGGATCCATGAAAGGAAAGGTGTAACTATATGAGAGGAATTTACACATCACAAAGCAGTTTCTCAGACAGCTTCTTTCTAGTTTTTATCTGAAGATATTTCCTTTGTCAGAATAGACTT